>NC_135236.1:91964923-92273452 GCF_051348905.1 Ranitomeya variabilis
TAAACCTGTAAATAATCAATGTTAGGAATTAGGTTTATTGCAATCAAGTGATGTCTAAAATGTTTCTAAAAACTTTGTGAAGTCGAATATGATCAGTATTTGTCAGTGCTTGGAGCGTTTCCACAAATGCATTTAGGCAAAAACTATATATCTATTCACTTTCGCACTTGCTTGGCAGCTGAAAAGGCTATTTAAGGTTGATTACCAACTCATTTTACATTTTATCAATGCTTCTGTGTGTTTTGCCTTCTGTTTCACATATAAATACACCGACACTGGTTCCAACTGTGTGACATTGCTGTGTGACTGGGTCAGACAACTATCATCTAAGTAGGCAGGATTACACCTGGCTCAGGAATAACTAATTAAAAAATGTACTTTACAGCGTTCATTTCCCATATATACATAGAGCACAGCTATTATACTGCACTACAGTATACAATCAGATTCCAGCTCTTATTTTTTAGAGACTCTTTTTAAAGGTAACATCGTATCTGATTGACGACTGCATAAATCTCTCATTTATATCCATAAAATTGCCATACAATTTAAGCTGAGTTAGTAACTAAACGCACAATAAAATATATTGTAAGATTGCTCTTACTGAGTGTATTGGGGGACACTCGCTTGGCACGGGATTCAAGCACACGGCACGGTTTTTTCAAACAAAGCAGTCCATACGGTTTATTAAGCCTCATAAACCATATCATGAGGAGTCCATTTACACACTGATCCAGGACATCACATCAAGCTTCAGATCCTTAGTCTGTGGCAAATAAACACGATGGTCCTCTCTGACCAGTTGCCGTGGGTTACCACACAGTTCATGATACAATAAGCACCAACAGTTTATGGAGGTACCTGACGGGAGCTCCTGCTCCACCTGCTGACTCCTTGTCAGTCGTCTCTTCCGGGTAAGCTGCCTCACAGGGATCACCAACTTGCCTGGCCGGCACACATTAGTCAGTCCAGACCCACCGAAGGACTGTAGCTTCCCCACACAGTAGCTGTTACTGGCTCTGCAGATCCCAGTCCTCACCTCGTGCTATCAGGGATCCGGTCCTACTCCCAGGACCTCCCAACACCCAGGTTACACAGGATCACACAGGTGGCCAGTCTGGGTACTATTCAGGACGTCCATCCCCAGCTGAGACCGTCCAATACCCAGGTCACCAGTAGCAAAGTCCCACCGTGTGCTATTCAGGATTCCTACTCCCAGGAAATCCAACACATACTTCCAGGACCTTCACCACTCAGGTCCAAACACTGGAACCATAGAGGACCTGTGACCCACACCCTGGTCACACTATATACCCTTAACCACTCCCCTGGATGGGAGTGTGGATGTGTGGCTAGTTTGTCCCGCCCATCTCACACAACTAGCCTAGTAAGTCTCCCTTGACTATTATACAACACTACACCAACTCTTGAGGGAATACAGGTCCCAGAACAACCACATTACATCAAACTTACCACACAGACTCCCTCTGCGACACATATCGGCAATTCACAACAATGCCAGTCACTGTTTCACCACCTTTATCACAACAGATATGCCTCCATGCATATCCCAAGGAGCACACACAGCGCACCCTAGCTGCCACAGGGGTCACTGCACCACAATATGTAATTGTACAATGGCTTTGCTATGGTCATAATGCAAGCACATTTTATAAGACCACTCCAGCAATTTTTCTTAATTACCGCCTTAGTTTACAATCAGTAATGTGTGGGCACTAGTGATGGGCGAGCACTAAAATGCTCGGGTGCTCATTGCTCGGGTCGAGCAAATTGGAATACTCGGATACTCGACCCGAGCAATGAGCCCAATGTAAGTCTATGGGAGACCCGAGTATTTTTACCGCGATCTTCCCGAGGGTCCTTTTAAGGTCTAAAAACGACTGAAAATGATGGAAACACTGCTCAAATGACACATGGATCTCATGGGGATCGCCCCTGGAAGCATTCCTGACTCCTAGTTCACAGCTGTAAACATTTTTTTCTGAGATTCATGCCATTTTTCCCAGTGCCACAAATAACACGAAAACGAAACCAAAATGGGTTTTGCTTGGAAATATGTTAAGGCACCTCCTTTGCAGGTTAATGACTTGCCTGTAAGGCCCAATATTTAACCCCAGACCGAAAATTTCCTCTCCCACTTAGGCAGGGCCGGCGTCAGCACCCGGAGCACCTGGGCAAGTTGCGGGGCCCTGAGCAGGCAAGGGACACCGGCATGCGCAGTGGACACGCCATGAGACTGAGCTCAGGCTCTAAGCTCTCCATGAGACGGCACAGATACGAGTGGGACTGTGCGCTCCGTGAGACGGAGGCTGAATGACGGATATAGGGCACTGAGCATCCCGAAAGATGGCAGAGGGCCTGGCAGCGGATGGAGTAGCAGTTGATGCCTGGCTGTGGCTGCTGCAGACAGTGAGGACGAAGCCGCGAAACTCAGGCTCATACACTTGGTGCCGCCACTCTTCTCACCCGGTGGTTGGGGGCTTCTTACAAGGAATGTGCCCACAGCAATGCAGGGCTCCGGGGATGCCCCATCTGCACTCCGGTGCGTGAAACAGATGGAGGTACCGGGGTCGGCATGTGAGTGTTGATCTGCCCCGGGCTCAGAGCCCTGCTGTTGCCCCTTTTGCACCTGGCACTGTGTAAGTTCCCCCCCACAGGGCGCTATCTGCACCCAGCACTTACTAACTTGCGCTGCCACTGTTGTCACTGATAGCTGCGGTAAATAGTTACCCCAAACAGTGCCATATACAGTGGGGCAAAAAAGTATTTAGTCAGTCAGCAATAGTGCAAGTTCCACCACTTAAAAAGATGAGAGGCGTCTGTAATTTACATCATAGGTAGACCTCAACTATGGGAGACAAACTGAGAAAAAAAATCCAGAAAATCACATTGTCTGTTTTTTTATCATTTTATTTGCATATTCTGGTGGAAAATAAGTATTTGGTCAGAAACAAAATTTAATCTCAATACTTTGTAATACATCCTTTGTTGGCAATGACAGAGGTCAAACGTTTTCTGTAAGTCTTCACAAGGTTGCCACACACTGTTGTTGGTATGTTGGCCCATTCCTCCATGCAGATCTCCTCTAGAGCAGTGATGTTTTTGGCTTTTCGCTTGGCAACACGGACTTTCAACTCCCTCCAAAGGTTTTCTATAGGGTTGAGATCTGGAGACTGGCTAGGCCACTCCAGGACCTTGAAATGCTTCTTACGAAGCCACTCCTTCATTGCCCTGGCGGTGTGCTTTGGATCATTGTCATGTTGAAAGACCCAGCCACGTTTCATCTTCAATGCCCTTGCTGATGGAAGGAGGTTTGCACTCAAAATCTCACGATACATGGCCCCATTCATTCTTTCATGTACCCGGATCAGTCGTCCTGGCCCCTTTGCAGAGAAAAAGCCCCAAAGCATGATGTTTCCACCACCATGCTTTACAGTAGGTATGGTGTTTGATGGATGCAACTCAGTATTCTTTTTCCTCCAAACACGACAAGTTGTGTTTCTACCAAACAGTTCCAGTTTGGTTTCATCAGACCATAGGACATTCTCCCAAAACTCCTCTGGATCATCCAAATGCTCTCTAGCAAACTTCAGACGGGCCCGGACATGTACTGGCTTAAGCAGTGGGACATGTCATGTTCTCAATGGCAAGAGAACATAGCATCAGCATATATAGGAACTAGCTCTTGGAAGATGGGAACTGAGCTGACCATGAACTAAACCTAACGCACAACTAGCAGTGGCCGGGTAGCATGCCTACGTTGATTCTAGATGCCCAGCACCAGCCGGAGGACTAAATAATGCTAGCAGAGGAAAATATTAGTCCTAGCTCACCTCTAGAGAAATACCCCGAAAGGAGACAGAGGCCCCCCACATGTATTGGCGGTGAATTAAGATGAAATAACAAACGTAGTATGAAAATAGGTTTAGCAAATTTGAGGTCCACTTACTACATAGCAGAAGACAGAAAGGACACTTTCATGGTCAGTTGAAAACCCTATCAAAACACCATCCAGGAATTACTTTAAAACTCTGGCATTAACTCATAACACCAGAGTGGCAATTCCTGTTCACAAGAGCTTTCCAGACACAGTAACGAAACTACAGCTGTGAACTGGAACAAAAATGCAAAAACAAACATGGACAAGAGTCCAACTTATCTAGTAGTTGTCTAGGAGCAGGAACAAGCACAGAGAGGCTTCTGATAACATTGTTGACCGGCAAGCAACTAACAGAGCAGCAAGGTTATATAGCGACTCCCACATCTTGATGGGAACAGGTGAACAGAGAAGATGAAAACACCAGTTCAATTCCACCAGTAGCCACCGGGGGAGCCCAGAATCCAAATTCACAACAGTACCCCCCCTCAAGGAGGGGGCACCGAACCCTCACCAGAACCACCAGGGCGATCAGGATGGGCCCTATGAAAGACACGAACCAGATCAGAGGCATGAACATCAGATGCATTCACCCAAGAATTATCCTCCTGGCCGTATCCCTTCCACTTGACCAGATACTGGAGTCTCCGTCTGGAAACACGAGAGTCTAAGATTTTCTCCACAACGTACTCCAACTCACCCTCAACCAACACCGGAGCAGGAGGCTCAACGGAAGGCACAACCGGTACCTCATACCTGCGCAATAATGACCGATGAAAAACGTTATGAATAGAGAAGGATGCAGGGAGGTCCAAACGGAAGGAAACAGGGTTAAGAATCTCCAATATCTTATACGGGCCGATGAACCGAGGCTTAAACTTAGGAGAAGAGACCCTCATAGGGACAAAACGAGAAGACAACCACACCAAATCCCCAACACAAAGCCGAGGACCAACACGACGGTGGCGGTTGGCAAAAAGCTGAGTCTTCTCCTGGGACAACCTCAAATTGTCCACCACCTGCCCCCAGATCTGATGCAATCTCTCCACCACAGCATCCACTCCAGGACAATCCGAAGATTCCACCTGACCAGAGGAAAATCGAGGATGAAACCCCGAATTACAGAAAAACGGGGACACCAAAGTGGCAGAGCTGGCCCGATTATTGAGAGCGAACTCTGCCAATGGCAAAAAAGCAACCCAATCATCCTGGTCAGCAGACACAAAACACCTCAGATATGTCTCCAGGGTCAGATTAGTCCGCTCGGTCTGGCCATTCGTCTGAGGATGGAAAGCGGACGAAAAAGATAAATCTATGCCCATCCTAGCACAGAATGCCCGCCAAAATCTAGACACGAATTGGGTCCCTCTGTCAGAAATGATATTCTCAGGAATACCATGCAAACGAACAACATTTTGAAAAAACAGAGGAACCAACTCGGAAGAAGAAGGCAACTTGGGCAGAGGAACCAAATGGACCATCTTAGAGAAACGGTCACACACCACCCAGATGACAGACATCTTCTGAGAAACAGGCAGATCTGAAATAAAATCCATCGAGATGTGCGTCCAAGGCCTCTTAGGAATGGGCAAGGGCAACAATAATCCACTAGCCCGAGAGCAACAAGGCTTGGCCCGAGCACAAACGTCACAAGACTGCACAAAGCCTCGCACATCTCGTGACAGGGAAGGCCACCAGAAGGACCTTGCCACCAAATCCCTGGTACCAAAAATGCCAGGATGACCTGCCAACGCAGAAGAATGAACCTCAGAGATGACTCTACTGGTCCAATCATCAGGAACAAACAGTTTATCAGGTGGGCAACGATCCGGTCTATCCGCCTGAAACTCCTGCAAGGCCCGCCGCAGGTCTGGAGAAACGGCTGACAATACCACTCCATCCTTAAGGATACCTGTGGGCTCAGAGTTACCAGGCGAGTCAGGCTCAAAACTCCTAGAAAGGGCATCCGCCTTAACATTCTTAGAACCCGGTAGGTATGACACCACAAAATTAAACCGAGAGAAAAATAATGACCAGCGCGCCTGTCTAGGATTCAGGCGCCTGGCGGTCTCAAGATAAATCAAGTTTTTGTGGTCAGTCAATACCACCACCTGATGTCTGGCCCCCTCAAGCCAATGGCGCCACTCCTCAAAAGCCCACTTCATGGCCAAAAGCTCCCGATTCCCAACATCATAATTCCGCTCAGCGGGCGAAAATTTACGGGAAAAGAAGGCACAAGGCCTCATCACGGAGCAGTCAGAACTTTTCTGCGACAACACTGCCCCAGCTCCGATCTCAGAAGCGTCGACCTCAACCTGAAAAGGTAGAGCAACATCAGGCTGACGCAACACAGGGGCAGAGGAAAAACGGCGCTTAAGCTCCCGAAAGGCCTCCACAGCGTCAGGGGACCAATCAGCAACATCAGCACCCTTCTTAGTCAAATCGGTCAATGGCTTAGCAATATCCGAAAAACCAGCAATAAATCGACGATAAAAGTTAGCAAAGCCCAAAAATTTCTGAAGACTCTTAAGAGAAGAGGGCTGCGTCCAATCACAAATAGCTTGAACCTTGACAGGATCCATCTCAATGGAAGAGGGAGAAAAAATATATCCCAAAAAGGAAATCCTCTGTACCCCAAAAACACACTTAGAACCCTTCACACACAAAGAATTAGACCGCAAAACCTGGAAAACCCTCCTGACTTGCTGGACATGAGAGTCCCAGTCATCCGAAAAAATCAGAATATCATCCAGATACACAATCATAAATTTATCCAAATAATCGCGAAAAATATCATGCATAAAGGACTGGAAAACTGACGGAGCATTTGAAAGACCAAAAGGCATCACTAAATACTCAAAGTGGCCCTCGGGCGTATTAAATGCGGTTTTCCACTCATCCCCCTGCCTGATTCGCACCAAATTATACGCCCCACGAAGGTCAATCTTAGAGAACCACTTGGCCCCCTTTATGCGAGCAAACAAATCAGTCAGCAACGGCAATGGGTATTGATATTTTACAGTGATTTTATTCAAAAGCCGATAATCGATACATGGTCTCAAAGAGCCGTCTTTTTTTGACACAAAGAAAAAACCGGCTCCTAAGGGAGATGACGATGGACGAATATGTCCCTTTTCCAAGGACTCCTTTATATATTCTCGCATAGCAGCATGTTCAGGCACAGACAGATTAAATAAACGACCCTTTGGGTATTTACTACCCGGGATTAAATCTATGGCACAATCGCACTCTCGGTGCGGAGGTAATGAACCAAGCTTGGATTCTTCAAAGACGTCACGATAGTCAGACAGGAACTCAGGAATTTCAGAGGGAATAGATGATGAAATGGAAACCACAGGTACATCCCCATGAGCCCCCTTACATCCCCAGCTCAACACAGACATAGCTCTCCAGTCGAGGACTGGGTTGTGAGATTGCAGCCAAGGCAATCCTAGCACCAAATCATCATGTAGATTATACAGAACCAGAAAGCGAATAATCTCCTGGTGATCCGGATTAATACGCATGGTTACTTGTGTCCAGTATTGTGGTTTATTATTAGCCAATGGGGTGGAGTCAATCCCCTTCAGAGGAATAAGAGTCTCCAAAGGCTCTAAATCATACCCACAGCGTTTGGCAAAGGACCAATCCATAAGACTCAAAGCGGCGCCAGAGTCGACATAGGCGTCCGTGGTAATAGATGACAAAGAGCAAATCAAGGTCACAGATAGAATAAACTTAGACGGTAAGGTGCAAATGGAAACAGATTTATCAAGCTTTTTAGTGCGCTTAGAGCATGCTGATATAACATGAGTAGAATCACCACAATAGAAACACAACCCATTTTTCCGTCTAAAATTCTGCCGCTCGCTTCGGGACAGAATTCTATCACACTGCATACTCTCTGGCGACTTCTCAGTGGACACCGCCAGATGGTGCACTGGTTTGCGCTCCCGCAAACGCCTATCGATCTGAATAGCCATTGTCATGGACTCATTCAGACCCGCAGGCACAGGGAACCCCACCATAACATCCTTAATGGCATCAGAGAGACCCTCTCTGAAAGTCGCCGCCAGGGCGCACTCATTCCACTGAGTAAGCACAGACCATTTACGGAATCTTTGACAGTAAATTTCCGCTTCATCTTGCCCCTGAGATAGGGACATCAAAGTTTTTTCTGCCTGAAGCTCCAAATGAGGTTCGTCATAAAGCAACCCCAAGGCCAGAAAAAACGCATCCACATTGAGCAACGCAGGATCCCCTGGTGTCAATGAAAAAGCCCAGTCTTGAGGGTCGCCCCGGAGCAAGGAAATCACAATCCTGACCTGCTGTGCAGGGTCTCCGGCAGAGCGAAATTTCAGGGACAAAAATAATTTGCAATTATTTCGAAAATTCTGAAACCCAGATCTATTCCCCGAGAAAAATTCCGGCCAAGGAATTCTCGGCTCAGATACAGGTGCATGACAAACAAAGTCTTGCAAATTTTGTACCTTCGTGGCGAGATTATTCAAACCTGCAGTTACACTCTGAAGATCCATTACAAACAGGTGGACACAGAGCCATTCAAGGGTTAAGAGGAGGTAAGAAGCAGCTAGACAGCAATTAAGGGCTAGGCAGCAAAACTCTGAGGGGAAAAAAAAAAAATTCCCTTAAACACTTCTTTTTCTCCTGCTTCAGCCCAAACAATTAACACTTTGTGGTCCGGTCAAACTGTCATGTTCTCAATGGCAAGAGAACATAGCATCAGCATATATAGGAACTAGCTCTTGGAAGATGGGAACTGAGCTGACCATGAACTAAACCTAACGCACAACTAGCAGTGGCCGGGTAGCATGCCTACGTTGATTCTAGATGCCCAGCACCAGCCGGAGGACTAAATAATGCTAGCAGAGGAAAATATTAGTCCTAGCTCACCTCTAGAGAAATACCCCGAAAGGAGACAGAGGCCCCCCACATGTATTGGCGGTGAATTAAGATGAAATAACAAACGTAGTATGAAAATAGGTTTAGCAAATTTGAGGTCCACTTACTACATAGCAGAAGACAGAAAGGACACTTTCATGGTCAGTTGAAAACCCTATCAAAACACCATCCAGGAATTACTTTAAAACTCTGGCATTAACTCATAACACCAGAGTGGCAATTCCTGTTCACAAGAGCTTTCCAGACACAGTAACGAAACTACAGCTGTGAACTGGAACAAAAATGCAAAAACAAACATGGACAAGAGTCCAACTTATCTAGTAGTTGTCTAGGAGCAGGAACAAGCACAGAGAGGCTTCTGATAACATTGTTGACCGGCAAGCAACTAACAGAGCAGCAAGGTTATATAGCGACTCCCACATCTTGATGGGAACAGGTGAACAGAGAAGATGAAAACACCAGTTCAATTCCACCAGTAGCCACCGGGGGAGCCCAGAATCCAAATTCACAACAGGGACATGTCTGGCACTGCAGGATCTGAGTCCATGGTGGCGTAGTGTGTTACTTATGGTAGGCCTTGTTACATTGGTCCCAGCTCTCTGCAGTTCATTCACTAGGTCCCCCCGCGTGGTTCTGGGATTTTTGCTCACCGTTCTTGTGATCATTCTGACCCCACGGGGTGGGATTTTGCGTGGAGCCCCAGATCGAGGGAGATTATCAGTGGTCTTGAATGTCTTCCATTTTCTAATTATTGCTCCCACTGTTGATTTCTTCACTCCAAGCTGGTTGGCTATTGCAGATTCAGTCTTCCCAGCCTGGCGCAGGGCTACAATTTTGTTTCTGGTGTCCTTTGACAGCTCTTTGGTCTTCACCATAGTGGAGTTTGGAGTCAGACTGTTTGAGGGTGTGCACAGGTGTCTTTTTATACTGATAACAAGTTTAAACAGCTGCCATTACTACAGGTAATGAGTGGAGGAAAGAGGAGACTCTTAAAGAAGAAGTTACAGGTCTGTGAGAGCCAGAAATCTTGATTGTTTGTTTCTGACCAAATACTTATTTTCCACCAGAATATGCAAATAAAATGATAAAAAAACAGACAATGTGATTTTCTGGATTTTTTTTTCTCAGTTTGTCTCCCATAGTTGAGGTCTACCTATGATGTAAATTACAGACGCCTCTCATCTTTTTAAGTGGTGGAACTTGCACTATTGCTGACTGACTAAATACTTTTTTGCCCCACTGTATGTGCTGCGACCCCCAATTGTCTGCACCCCTGTATCGTGTGTGATCCTGTAAGTGGGAGCAGACATGGTATAGTGAGAACCCTATATATCTTTATGTACCCCTAAATGCCTGTCTATGTGCACCCCCATATAGCTATATGCACCCAATGCCTGTCCTGTGTCTGTGTGCACCCCTATATATCTATATGCACGCCTATTTGCCTGTCCTATGTGTCTGTGTGCACCCCTATATATACTGTATGGAGCATTATATTGGGCTCAAACTGTATGGAGCTGATTACACTGTATGGGGCAATATATGGGGCAATATATGGGGCTGATTATTCTGTATGGAGCAATATATGGGGCTCATAATACTGTATGGAGAAATATACTGTCCGATTTCTGAGCTATTGTAGAATGTACATCACCTTGTACCGATCGTCTCAGTGAAGCACGCAGGGAGCCCCCTCCCTGCGCGATGCTTCCCTGTACCGCCGGTACACTGCGATCATGTTTGATCGCAGTGTGCCGGGTGTTAATGTGCTGGGGACGGTCCGTGACTGCTCCTGGCACATAATGCCGGATGTCAGGTGTGATAGTCAGCTGACACCCGGCCGCGATCGGCCGCGCTCCCCCCGTGAGCGCGGCCGATCGCATATGACGTACTATCCCATCACTGGGGATTAAGTCCCAGGTCACCTTGATGGGATAGTACGTCATATGGGATTAAGGGGTTAATGTTTTACAATGACAAACAGCAAACATATAGAGGCTTAGAACTGTTTGTGAAGTGAATAAACAAACATTTCACAAGATTGTGTCACTATGATCATTGTCTGTCACATCTGTAATTGTTTTACAAGAAATGCAACAATGTGATTGTCTGAATGCATTCAGTGTACAGTATTTTAATCTGGATTCCAAATCACCATTTGTACTGTATATTTGCCATTTGTACATTTGATTCAGCCAAAGTTATGGCTCTCAAGGAGAGAAACTAATATAGTCGACAAAGAAATATTTGGAATGAACTACTGAGCCAAACTAAGCATTGCTTTATCAAATCTATATGAAGTGTATTGTGTCCAATGTGAGCAACCAGGCAACACAAAAAGGAGCTTTTCAAGTGAGCTCTTTAAGGTACACAAACGTTATGAAGTCTTTGCCAGCAAGGATGTGGTTTCACCAATGGGGGGTACCTTTTTTAAAAATATACTATTGCCATCACAGCCCCCCTTGCTCAAAATTCTGGGGCCTATAAAAGTACAGAACACGTTCACCCAGGTCATGTTGTCGGAGATAAGGAAGAGACATTGCAGGAAACAGAGTTAAGAAGAATTCCCAATGTAATGTAACGCCCAATTCCCCAATGTGGGGTCCTTTCTTTACTAAATAAAATAGTGCCATCACAGCCCCCTTGTCCAAAATTCACCGTACAGAGCAAGTTCACCCTGATGATCTAGTGGCAGTTAAAGGATACATTGCAGGAGACAGTTAACCCCTTCCCGACATGTGACGGTATAGTACGTCACATGTCGGGACCCCCTCTTTGATGTGCGCTCCGGCGGTGAGCGCACATCAAAGCCGGGACATGTCAGCTGTTTTGAACAGCTGACATGTGCCCGCAATAGGCGCGAGCAGAATCGCGATCTGCGCGCGCCTATTAACTAGTTAAATGCCGCTGTCAAACGCAGACAGCGGCATTTAACTACCGCATCCGGCCGTGCGGCCGGATATGAGCGCATCGCCGACCCCCGTCACATGATCGGGGGTCGGCGATGCTCCTCCATTGTAACCATAGAGGTCCTTGAGACCTCTATGGTTACTGATTGCCGGTGGCTGTGAGCGCCCCCCTGTGGTCGGCGCTCACAGCACACCTGCAAATCTGCTGTGTAGCAGCGATCTTATGATCACTGCTGCATAGCAGAGCCGATCGGGCTGTGCCTGCTTCTAGCCTCCCATGGAGGCTATAGAAGCATGGCAAAAGTAAAAAAAAAAAAGTTTTTAAAAATGTGAAAAAAATA
Organism: Ranitomeya variabilis; assembly: GCF_051348905.1. Taxonomy (NCBI): domain Eukaryota; kingdom Metazoa; phylum Chordata; class Amphibia; order Anura; family Dendrobatidae; genus Ranitomeya; species Ranitomeya variabilis. The sequence goes on from NC_135236.1 coordinate 91,976,995, forward strand.
AAAAAAATATAAAAGTTTAAATCACCCCCCTTTCACCCCAATCAAAATAAATCAATAAAAAAAACCCCCAACCTACACATATTTGGTATCGCCGCGTTCAGAATCGCCAGCTCTATCAATAAAAAAAAAGCATTAACCTGATCGCTAAATGGCGTAATGAGAAAAAAATTCGAAACGCCAGATTTACGTTTTTTTCGTCGCCACGACATTGCATTAAAATGCAATAACGGGCGATCAAAAAAACGTATCTGCACCAAAATGCTATCATTAAAAACGCCAGCTCGGCACGCAAAAAATAAGCCCTCACCTGACCCCAGATCACGAAAAATGGAGACGCTACGAGTATCGGAAAATGGCGCAATTTTGTTTTGTTTTGTTTTTTGCAAAGTTTGGAATTTTTTTTCACCACTTAGGTGAAAAATAACCTAGTCATGTTAGGTGTCTATGAGCTCGTACTGACCTGGAGAATCATAATGGCAGGTCAGTTTTAGCATTTAGTGAACCTAGCAAAATAGGCAAGCAAAAAACAAGTGTGGGATTGCACTTTTTTTGCAATTTCACTGCACTTGGAATTTTTTTCCCGTTTTCTAGTACACGACATGGTAAAACCAATGATGTCGTTCAAAATTACAACTCGTCCCGCAAAAAATAAGCCCTCACATGGCCAAATTGACGGAAAAATAAAAAAGTTATGGCTCTGGGAAGGAGGGGAGCGAAAAACGAAAACGGAAAAACGGAAAAAGCTCCGGGGGTGAAGGGGTTAAGAAGTAGGCCCAGTGTAATGTAATGCCCAATTCTCCAATGTGGGGTCTTTTCTTTACTAAATAAAATAGGGCCATCACAGCCCCCTTGCCCAAAATGCACCGTACAGAACACGTTCACCCTGGTGATCTAGTGGCAGTTAAAGGACATATTGCAGGAGACAGAGTTAAGAAGTAGGCCCAATTTAATGTAATTCCCAATTCCCCAACGTGTGGTCTTTTTTTTTACTAAATAAAATAGTGCAATTACAGCCCCCTTGCCCACAATTCACCAAACAGAACACGTTCACCCTGGTGATCTAGTGGCAGTTAAAGGACATATTGCAGGAGACAGAGTTAAGAAGTAGGCCCAATTTAATGTAATTCCCAATTCCCCAACGTGTGGTCTTTTTTTTTACTAAATAAAATAGTGCAATTACAGCCCCCTTGCCCACAATTAACCAAACAGAGCACGTTCACCCTTGTGATCTAGTGGCAGTTAAAGGACATATTGCAGGAGACAGAGTTAAGAAGTAGGCCCAATTTAATGTAATTCCCAATTCCCCAATGTGTGTTCTTTTTTTACTAAATAAAATAGTACCATCACAGCCCCCTTCCCCAAAATGCACCGGCCTATAACAGTACAGAGCATGTTCACCCTGGTCATCTAGTAGTTGCATGAGGATACACCTCCCCAAAAGAGAGAACGTATTTGAGGTTATGTTTTGCTGTTTTCACTTGGTGGTGTACAGAAGTCTTTTCCAATCCAGCCCTTGTTCATTTTTTATATGAACAGTCAGCCTGTCAGCATTTTCAGTTGACAGGCGGATGCGCTTATCTGTTATAATTCCACCAGCGGCACTAAACACCCGCTCTGACAGAATGCTAGCAGCAGGGCGGGCCAGGACCTCCAAGGCGTAGAGAGCCAGTTCATGCCATGTGTCCAGCTTGGATAACCAAAAATTAAAGGCACAGAGGAATCATGGAGGACGTTTGTACGATCTGCAAGGTACTCCCTCACCATCTTTCCAAACATTGCACTTCTTGTGACAGCACTCCTTGCCTCTGTGCCGTCACGATGGGAAGGTCTGAGAAAACTGTCCCAGAACTTTGCTATATTTCCCCTGCCTGAGCTGGATTGTACTTCTGTCTCTCTCACTTGGAATCCTTGGTTGTACAACAAACTCTGACGTCTGCTGCCAGCGTTCTCATATGGGAATTTTCTAAGTAATTCCGCTACAAGGGCCCTCTGGAACTGCAAAATTTTAGTACACCTCTCTGCCTCTGGTAGAAGAGATTGAAAGTTCTCCTTGTAATGTGTGTCTAGAAGTGTCACCAACCAGTAATGAGTGTCACTCAAAATTTGTACAATGCGAGGGTCACGTGAAACGCAGCGCAACATGAAGTCAGCCATGCTTGCCAGACTGCTAACAGGCTCGACTTCCGTGTCCTCACCAACAGGATTACTGACCATGCTGTCCTCCTCATCCTCATCCTCCTCCTCCCTGTCCTCAGGCCATCCCCGCTGAACAAATGGTATGACAGATGTGTTTGACGTACCGTCTATAGTGCATGAAAGTAGCTCCTGTTCTTCCTCTTCCTCCTGCTCATTGACTACCAATCCATGTTGAGAAGACATGAGTCTGGCCTGAGTGTAATCCCCCTGTATGGTTCCTTGCTCCATGTCCTCGTGCTTTGCCTGCAATGCATCATCTTTAATTGTGAGCGGAGAGGTTTTCTGAATGCTGAGAATCGGGATGGTGACCCCAATTATGGCGTCATCGCCGCTCGCCATCTTGGTGCAGTCCTCAAAGTTTTGAAGGATGGTACATATGTCGGACATCCATGTCCACTCCTGAGGTCTTATGTGTGGACTCTGAACTGAATATCGATGGCCTTGTTGATGTTGGTAGTCAACAACTGTCCTCTTCTGCTCACAAATCCTTTCCAACATATGCAGCGTAGAGTTCCAGCGCGTAGGGACATCACACACCAGCCGGTGAGCTGGAAGCTGCAATCGCTGATGAAGCACGGCAAGGGTGTTTTCCATAATTAGACCACTGCAGAAAGATGTGGAAGGTCTGCAAAAGAAGTTTGGAAGCTTTGAACACAAGCAACAAGTGTTTGGACAAACTTTGCAGGACTTAAGCACCCGCATGGCAGCCTGTTATGATCCTTAGTGGTTGAGGATCACAAATTACTCCAGCTAAGTAACAAACATAGGACAAGCTCTAGGGAGGTGGCAAACTGGACTGACCGCAAATCTGAACCTATCCAAACACACTAGAAGTAGCCGGTGAATGTGCCTAAAAATCCTAGACGTCTCGAGCCAGCCTGAGGAACTAACTACCCCTAGAGAGAAAGAAAGACCTCTCTTGCCTCCAGAGAAATAATCCCCAAAGATATAGAAGCCCCCAACAAATAATAACGGTGAGGTAAGAGGAAGGCACATACACAGGGGTGAAAGCAGATTCAGCAAATGAGGCCCACTAATACTAGATAGCAGAAAATAGAAAAGGGAATCTATGCGGTCAGTAAAAAACCCTTACAAAATATCCACTCTGAGATTTCAAGAACCCCCACACCAACTAACGGTGTGGGGGGAGAAACTCAGTCCCCTAGAGCAACCAGCAAGCGAGGAAATCACATTTTAGCAAGCTGGACAAGAAACATAATGAATGCTGATAATCAAAAAATGAACAAACAAAAACTTAGCTTGTCTTGGAGAGACTGGGAGCAAGGTAGTCACAAGGAATCTGAAGAGCACTGAATACATTGATAGCAGGCAAGGAACTGAGTCTCCAGGTGAGCTAAATAGGAAACCAACCAAGGATAACAAACCAGCTGATGCTGCCAACCTGCAGAAAGACAACACTACACAGTACCGCTTGTGACCACTAGAGAGAGCCCAAAAATAGAGTTCACAACAGTACCCCCCCTTGAGGAGGGGTCACCGAACCCTCATCAAGACCCCCAGGGCGATCAGGATGAGCCGCGTGGAAGGCACGAACCAAATCGGCCGCATGAACATCAGAGGCGACAACCCAGGAATTATCCTCCTGACCATAGCCCTTCCACTTAACCAAATACTGAAGCCTCCGTCTAGAGATACGAGAATCCAAAATCTTCTCCACCACGTACTCCAATTCACCCTCGACCAGCACTGGAGCAGGAGGCTCAACAGAAGGAACCACAGGTACCACATACCTCCGCAACAAAGACCTATGGAACACATTATGAATGGCAAACGATGCTGGGAGATCCAAACGAAAAGACACCGGGTTAAGGATTTCCAAGATCTTATAAGGATCGATGAAGCGAGGCTTAAATTTAGGAGAGGAGACCTTCATAGGAACATACCGAGAAGACAGCCACACCAAATCCCCAACACGAAGTCGGGGACCCACACCGCGGCGGCGGTTGGCAAAGCGCTGAGCCTTCTCCTGTGACAACCTCAAATTGTCCACCACATGGTTCCAAATCTGCTGCAACTTATCCACCACAGAATCCACCCCAGGACAGTCAGAAGGCTCAACCTGACCCGAGGAAAAACGAGGATGGAAACCAGAATTGCAGAAAAAAGGCGAAACCAAAGTAGCAGAACTAGCCCGATTATTAAGGGCAAACTCGGCCAATGGCAAAAAAGTCACCCAATCATCCTGATCAGCAGAAACAAAACATCTCAAATAAGTTTCCAACGTCTGATTAGTTCGCTCGGTTTGGCCATTAGTCTGAGGATGGAAGGCCGACGAAAAAGACAAATCAATGCACAAAAAGTCCGCCAAAACCTGGACACAAACTGGGATCCTCTATCAGACACAATATTTTCAGAAATGCCGTGCAAGCGAACCACATTTTGAAAAAATAGAGGAACCAAACCGGAGGAAGAAGGCAACTTAGGCAAGGGCACCAAATGGACCATCTTGGAAAAACGATCACACACCACCCAGATGACAGACATTTTCTGAGATACTGGAAGATCTGAAATAAAATCCATGGAAATGTGCGTCCAAGGCCTTTTCGGAACAGGCAAAGGCAAAAGCAAACCGCTGGCACGAGAACAGCAAGGCTTAGCCCGAGCACAAATCCCACAAGACTGCACAAAGGAACGCACATCCCGCGACAAGGAAGGCCACCAGAAGGACCTAGCCACCAAATCTCTGGTACCAAAAATCCCAGGATGACCCGCCAACACCGAAGAATGGACCTCGGAAATAACTCTGCTGGTCCATCTATCCGGGACAAACAGTCTCTCTGGTGGACAACGGTCAGGTCTATCCACCTGAAATTTCTGCAGCACTCGTCGCAAATCTGGGGAAATGGCAGACAAAATCACTCCCTCTCTGAGAATACCAGCCGGCTCAGAAACTCCCGGAGAGTCAGGCAAAAAACTCATAGAAAGTGCATCAGCTTTCACGTTCTTCGAACCAGGCAGGTATGAGACCACGAAGTTGAAATGGGAGAAAAACAACGACCAACGAGCCTGTCTAGGATTCAGGCGCTTGGCAGATTCAAGATAAATCAGATTTTTGTGATCAGTCAAGACCACCACACGATGTTTAGCTCCTTCGAGCCAATGTCGCCACTCCTCAAATGCCCACTTCATAGCCAACAACTCCCGATTACCAACATCATAATTCCGCTCGGCAGGCGAAAACTTTCTTGAAAAGAAAGCACATGGCTTCATCACAGAGTCATCAGAGCTTCTCTGCGACAAAACAGCCCCTGCTCCAATCTCAGAAGCATCAACCTCGACCTGGAAGGGGAGAGAGACATCTGGCTGACATAAGACTGGAGCTGAAGAAAACCAGTGCTTCAGCTCCCGAAAGGCCTCCACGGCCGCAGGAGACCAATTAGTCACATCAGAACCCTTCTTGGTCTAATCCGTCAAAGGTTTAACCACGCTAGAAAAATTAGCGATGAAACGACGGTAAAAATTAGCAAAACCCAAGAACTTCTGAAGACTCTTAACAGACATGGGCTGAGTCCAGTCATGAATAGCCTGGACCTTGACTGGGTCCATCTCCACAGTAGAAGGAGAAAAAATAAAACCCAAAAAGGAGACCTTCTGTACTCCGAAGAGACATTTTGAGCCCTTCACAAATAAAGCATTAGCACGCAGGACCTGAAACACCATCCTGACCTGCTTCACATGGGACTCCCAATCATCAGAAAAGACCAAATTGTCATCCAGATAAACAATCATAAATTTATCCAGATATTCTCGGAAGATGTCATGCATGAAGGACTGAAACACAGAAGGGGCATTAGAGAGTCCAAAAGGCATCACCAAGTACTCAAAATGGCCTTCGGGCGTATTAAATGCTGTTTTCCATTCATCTCCCTGCTTAATGCGCACAAGGTTATACGCACCACGGAGATCTATCTTGGTGAACCAACTGGCACCCTTAATCCGAGCAAACAAATCAGACAATAGTGGCAAAGGATACTGAAATTTGACTGTGATTTTATTCAGAAGACGATAATCTATACAAGGTCTCAAAGAACCGTCCTTCTTGGCCACAAAAAAAATCCTGCACCAAGAGGGGAAGAGGATGGGCGAATATGTCCCTTCTCCAAAGACTCCTTTATATAACTCCGCATCGCGGCATGCTCTGGTATAGACAAATTAAAAAGTCATCCCTTAGGAAATTTACTACCAGGAATTAGATTTATAGCACAGTCACAATCCCTATGAGGGGGCAGGGCACTGGACCTGGGCTCATCAAATACATCCTGGTAGTCAGACAAAAACTCAGGGACCTCAGAAGGAGTGGAAGAAGCAATAGACACCAACGGAGTATCGCCATGAATTCCCTGACAACCCCAACTTGACACAGACAAAGCTTTCCAATCTAAAACTGGATTATGAGCCTGCAGCCATGGCAGACCCAAAACGACAACATCATGCAAATTATGCAGAACAAGAAAGCGAATCACCTCCTGATGTACGGGAGTCATGCACATGGTCATTTGCGTCCAATACTGAGGCTTATTCTCAGCCAATGGCGTAGCATCAATTCCCCTCAGAGGAATAGGAAATTCCAAAGGCTCCAGGACAAAACCACAGCGCCTGGCAAACGACATATCCATCAGATTCAGGGCAGCACCTGAATCCACAAAAGCCACAACCGGGTAGGACGACAAAGAACAAATCTAAGTAACAGACAAAATAAATTTAGGCTGTATAGTACCAATGGTGACAGGTTTAGCAATTTTTTTTAAGCGTTTAGAGCATGCTGAGATAACATGAGTAGAATCACCACAGTAAAAGCACAACCCATTTTGACGTCTATGACTTTGTCGCTCAATTCTGGTCAGAGTCCGGTCACATTGCATAGACTCAGGTCTCTGTTCAGAAAACACCGCCAAAGGATGAGCAGATTTGCGCTCCCGCAAACGCCGATCAACCTGAATGGCTAAAGCCATAGAATCACTCAGACTTGTAGGGGTGGGAAACCCCACCAAAACATTCTTAACGGCCTCAGAAAGACCTTCTCTGAAATTTGCAGCCAGGGCACACTCATTCCATTGAGTAAGCACCGACCATTTCCGAAATTTTTGACAATACACCTCTGCTTCATCCTGACCTTGAGAGATAGCCAGCAATGCTTTTTCTGCCTGATTCTCAAGATTAGGCTCCTCATAAAGCAGTCCAAGAGCCAGAAAAAATGCATCTACATTAAGCAATGCAGGATCTCCTGGCGCCAGAGATAAAGCCCAATCTTGAGGGTCGCCACGCAACAAGGAGATAACAATTTTAACTTGCTGAGTGGAATCACCAGAGGAACGAGGTCTCAGAGATAGAAATAACTTACATTTATTTTTAAAATTTAGAAACCTAGATCTATCTCCAGAAAACAACTCAGGAATGGGTATCTTTGGTTCTGACATAGGGCTATGAATAACAAAATCCTGAATACTTTGCACCCGTGCCGTAAGATGATCCACACTAGAAGTCAGAGTCTGAATATTCATGTCTGCAGCTGAGCTCAAAACCACCCAGAGTTCAAGGGGATGAAAGAAGCTAAACAGACTGCAGCAAAGGAAAAGCGGGAGGAAAAAAAAAATGTACTCAGGTCTTCTTTTTATCCCACTTCTGCGATGCATTAAACACTTTTGGGCCTGCTATACTGTTATGATCCTTAGTGGTTGAGGATCACAAATTACTCCAGCTAAGTAACAAACATAGGACAAGCTCTAGGGAGGTGGCAAACTGGACTGACCGCAAATCTGAACCTATCCAAACACACTAGAAGTAGCCGGTGAACGTGCCTAAAAATCCTAGACGTCTCGAGCCAGCCTGAGGAACTATCTACCCCTAGAGAGAAAGAAAGACCTCTCTTGCCTCCAGAGAAATAATCCCCAAAGATATAGAAGCCCCCAACAAATAATAACGGTGAGGTAAGAGGAAGGCACATGCACAGGGGTGAAAGCAGATTCAGCAAATGAGGCCCACTAATACTAGATAGCAGAAAATAGAAAAGGGAATCTATGCGGTCAGTAAAAAACCCTTACAAAATATCCACTCTGAGATTTCAAGAACCCCCACACCAACTAACGGTGTGGGGGGAGAAACTCAGTCCTCTAGAGCAACCAGCAAGCGAGGAAATCACATTTTAGCAAGCTGGACAAGAAACATAATGAATGCTGATAATCAAAAAATGAACAAACAAAAACTTAGCTTGTCTTGGAGAGACTGGGAGCAAGGTAGTCACAAGGAATCTGAAGAGCACTGAATACATTGATAGCAGGCAAGGAACTGAGTCTCCAGGTGAGCTAAATAGGAAACCAACCAAGGATAACGAACCAGCTGATGCTGCCAACCTGCAGAAAGACAACACTACACAGTACCGCTTGTGACCACTAGAGGGAGCCCAAAAATAGAGTTCACAACAGCAGCCCAGGAAAAGAAACTTGCTGGCATAGAGTCCCAGTATGGATGGGCTTTTCAGGACATAAGCACGCAAATAGCTGCACAAGCGACTTTACCCTCTGGGCAACCGCCACCAGCTAGCCCACCTAAGTTGCTCCATTCAGATTTAATGGTGGTCGCGACAAATTTCGTGGCTTTGTGAATCAATGTATGCTATATTTTGATGTGCATGCTGACCATTTTCCTACTGATAGATCCAAAGTATTTTGTGTAATAATGCTGCTGACCTCACGAGCGCTCGCCTGGGCGAATCCGATGATTGAGTCTCGTGACCCACGGTTAAATAACTTGGATGATTTCTTGGCCGCTATGGCATTAATGTTTGATGATCCTAATCGCCGTTCAACTGCTGAATCTGCTTTATTGTCTTTACGCCAGGCTAAACGTTCTGTTATTAAGTATGCTACTGAATTCAGGAGATTAGCGGTAGATACCAATTGGGACAGTTATGCACAACTGCCTATTTTTAAAAGGGGTCTATCTAGTATTGTAAAAGATGAATTAGCTCGCTCTGAATCACCACAAGAGCTAGAAATGTTTATACAGCATTGTGTGTGCATAGACATTCGCCTTACTGAGCGTAGGCAGGAGAAGTTTGCTGCATATAACCATATTTCTAACTTTTCCCTTCCTTCCAAAGAGCCTGCAGGTAAAACATCTTGGGAGGTGGAGGAGGTACCCATGCAAATTGATTCCGTTCAGAGGCACGAGATTAATGAGCGCCGGGAGCATCGCCTTCGTGAAAGTCTATGTTTCTACTGCGGTCAGTCTGACCACTTTTTAATCAACTGTCCCAAGTGTCCCAAGCGGCCTAACAAGGTGCTAGCAGCCTAGCAGCGGTAGGAGAGTATGACAACTGTGATGATGAATCTGACATCTCTGAATTTAGCCTGCCTTTAAATGCTGTATTCCATTCACTTTCTATGACTTCACCCCCAAGGAGCTTAAGGAAAAGAACTCTCACTGTTCCCTCCCTATTAAGATCCTGTGTTCAGGACAGTGGATTTCCAGTGCAGCTATTATTGACTCTGGTGCAGGTGTCAATTTCATGGATATCGCATTTGCCAAGGAACATGGTATTGAAATTCAGCAAAGAGCCTCTCCAATTACCATGGAAACAGTGAATGGGTCACCTTTAATCTCTGGGCCTGTGGATCAGGAGACCGTACCCCTTGAAATTTTGTTGGAGCCTAATCATCAGGAGCAACTTTCCTTCTTGCTAATTTCTTCTCCTCATTTTCCTGTGATTTTAGGCATTCCTTGGTTGCATTCTCAGAACCCAATTATCAACTGGGAGACCAAGGAGATTATCTTTCCAACAAGGGGGAACTCAGAGTTAACTGAAGCTGTCCCCGAGTCCACAGCTATGGAACCACCTGTACAGGTATTTACTTTACCTTCAGCATATAAAGAGTTCTCTGACATCTGTGACAAGAAGAATGTAGATCAGCTTCCTCCACACAGGCATTATGACTGTCCCATTGAGCTTCTTCCAGGGGCAGCTATTCCTTTTGGTAACGTATACCCTTTTTCGGCACCTGAGCTTCAAGCCTTAAAGGAGTATATTGATGAAAATCTGGCCAAAGGCTTCATACGTCCTTGTTCCTCACCAGCAGGGGCACCTATATTTTTTTGTAAAAAAGAAGGATGGGACCCTGAGACCCTGTGTTGACTATCAGGAACTCAATAAGGTAACCATATGAAACCGTTACCCTTTGCGTCTGATTCCTGAATTACTGGAAAGAGTCCGCCATGCTAAGGTGTTCTCTAAACTGGATCTTCGTGAGGCTTATAATTTGGAGCATTTTCGTCCAGGGGATGAGTGGAAGACAGCATTCAGATGCCGGTATGGACACTTTGAATATCTTGTGATGCCCTTCGGGCTTTGTAACGCCCCTGCAACGTTTCAACACCTTGCTAATGACATTTTCAGAGATTTGTTGGACCAGTTTGTGGTGATCTATTTGGACGATATACTAATCTTTTCTGACTCTCTACAGGAACATGAAGAACATGTCAAAACTGTTTTAAGACATCTGAAAGAGAACCATCTGTATATTAAGCCAGAGAAATGCGAGTTCCATCGTTCTGAGATACAGTTCTAAGGTTATATCATCTCTCCCCAGGGGCTGAACATGGAATCTGGTAAGATTCAGGCTATCCTTGACTGGCCGGGACCCAAGAACATTAAGGAGGTCCAACATTTTATTGGTTTTGCAAATTTCTACAGACGCTTCATTTGAAATTTTTCTGATATTGTCCGTCCCATTACTTCCTTGACAAAGAAGGAAAAGCCCTTTAACCCCTTTCTGACATCTGATGCACTATCCCGTCGAGGTGGGGTGGGCCCGTATGACCACCGACGGGATAGTACGTCATCACCGATCAGCGGCGCTCATGGGGGGAGCGCGGCCGATCGCGGCCGGGTGTCAGCTGCATATCGCAGCTGACATCCGGCACTATGTGCCAGGAGCGGTCACGGACCGCCCCCGGCACATTAACCCCCGGCACACCGCGATCAAACATGATCACGGTGTACCGGCGGTATAGGGAAGCATCGCGCAGGGAGGGGGCTCCCTGCGGGCTTCCCTGAGACCCCCGGAGCAACGCGATGTGATCGCGTTGCTCCGAGGGTCTCCTACCTCCCTCCTCGCTGCAGGTCCCGGATCCAAGATGGCCGCGGCATCCGGGTCTTGCAGGGAGGGAGGTGGCTTACCGAGTGTCTGCTCAGAGCAGACACTTGGTAAGCCTGCAGCCCTGCACAGCAGATCGCAGATCTGTCAGAGTGCTGTGCACACTGCCAGATCAACGATCTGTGATGTCCCCCCCTGGGACAAAGTAAAAAAGTAAAAAAAAATTCCCCACATGTGTGTAAAAAAAAAATAAAAAAAATATCCTAAATAAAGAAAAAAAAATATTATTCCCATAAATATATTTCTTTAGCTAAATAAAATTAAAAAAACAATAAAAGTACACATATTTAGTATCGCCGCGTCCGTAACGACCCAACCTATAAAACTGCCCCACTAGTTAACCCCTTCAGTAAACACCGTAAGAAAAAAAAAACGAGGCAAAAAACAACGCTTTATTATCATACCGCCGAACAAAAAGTGGAATAACACGCGATCAAAAAGACTGATATAAATAACCATGGTACCGCTGAAAACGTCATCTTGTCCCGCAAAAAACGAGCTGCATACAGCATCATCAGCAAAAAAATAAAAAAGTTATAGTCCTGAGAATAAAGCGATACCAAAATAATTATTTTTTCTATAAAATAGTTTTTATCGTATAAAAGCGCCAAAACATAAAAATAATGATATAAATGAGATATCGCTGTAATCGTACTGACCCAACGAATAAAACTGCTTTATCAATTTTACCAAACGCGGAACGGTATAAACGCCTACCCCAAAAGAAATTCATGAATAGCTGGTTTTTGATCACTCTGCCTCACAAAAATCGGAATAAAAAGCGATCAAAAAATGTCACGTGTCCGAAAATGTTACCAATAAAAACGTCAACTCGTCCCGCAAAAAACAAGATCTCACATGACTCTGTGGACTCAAATATGGAAAAATTACAGCTCTCAAAATGTGGTAACGCAAAAAATATTTTTTGCAATGAAAAGCGTCTTTCAGTGTGTGACAGCTGCCAATCATAAAAATCCACTAAATAACCCGCTATAAAAGTAAATCAAACCCCCCTTCATCACCACCTTAGTTAGGGAAAAATAAAAAAATTAAAAAATGTATTTATTTCCATTTTCCCATTAGGGTTAGGGTGAGGGCTAGGGTTGGGGCTAGGGTTAGGGTTAGGGCCAGGGTTAGGGCTAGGGTTGGGGCTAGGGTTAGGGTTAGGGCTAGGGTTAGGGCTAGGGTTGGGGCTAGGGTTAGGGCTAGGGTTAGGGCTAGTGTTACGGCTAGTGTTACGGCTAGTGTTAGGGCTAGTGATAGGGCTAGGGTTATTGCTAGGGTTAGGGCTAGGGTTAGGGCTAGGGTTGGGGCTACAGTTAGGGTTGGGGCTAAAGATAGGGTTAGGGTTTGGATTACATTTACGGTTGGGAATAGGGTTGGGTGTGTCTGGGTTAGAGGAGTGGTTAGGGTTACTGTTGGGATTAGGGTAAGGGGTGTGTTTGGATTAGGGTTTCAGTTATAATTGGGGGGTTTCCACTGTTTAGGCACATCAGGGGCTCTCCAAACGGGACATGGCATCCGATCTGAATTCCAGCCAATTCTGCGTTGAAAAAGGAAAACAGTGCTCCTTCCCTTCAGAGCTCTCCCGTGTGCCCAAACAGGGGTTTACCCCAACATATGGGGTATCAGCGTACTCAGGACAAATTGGACATCATCTTTTGGGGTCCAATTTATCCTGCTACCCTTGGGAAAATACAAAACTGGGGGCCAAAAAATAAGTTTTGTGGGAAAAAAAAGATTTTTTATTTTCACGGCTCTGCGTTGTAAACTGTAGTGAAACACTTGGGGGTTCAAAGTTCTCACAACACATCTAGATAAGTTCCTTGGGGGGTCTAGTTTCCAATATGGGGTCACTTGTGGGGGGTTTGTACTGTTTGGGTACATCAGGGGCTCTGCAAATGCAACGTGACGCCTGCAGACCAATCCATTTAAGTCTGCATTCCAAATGGCGCTCCTTCCCTTCCGAGCTCTGTCATGCGCCCAAACAGTGGTTCCCCCCCACATATGGGGTATCAGCGTACTCAGGACAAATTGAATAACAACTTTTGGGGTCCAATTTATCCTGTTACCCTTGAGAAAATAAAAACGTGGGGGCTAAAATATAATTTTCGTGGAAAAAAAATTATTTTTTATTTTCACGGCTCTGCGTGATAAACTGTAGTGAAACACTTGTTGGTTCAAAAGTTCTCACAACACATCTAGATAAGTTCCGTGGGGGGTCTAGTTTCCAATATGGGGTCACTTGTGGGGGGTTTCTACTGTTTAGGTGCATCAGGGGCTCTGCAAATGCAACACCTGCAGACCAATCCATCTAAGTCTGCATTTCAAACGGCGCTCCTTCCCTTCCGAGCTCTGCCTTGTGCCCAAACAGTGGTTCCCCTCAATGTATGGGGTATCAGCGTACTCAGGACAAATTGGACAATAAGTTTTGTGGTCCAATTTCTCCTGTTACCCTTGGGGAAAAAAATTGCGGGCTAAAACAAAATTTTGTGGAAAGAAAAAATTGATGTTTTAATTTTCACAGTGCTACATTCTAAACTTTAGTGAAACAACTGGGGGTTAAAAGTGCTCACCACACATCTAGATAAGTTCCTTAGGGGGTCTTCTTTCCAAAATGGTGTCACTTGTGGGGGTTTCAACTGTTTAGGCACGTCAGGGGCTCTCCAAACACGACATGGGTTCCGATCTCAATTCCAGCCAATTTTGCATTGAAAGTCAAATGGCGCTCCTTCCCTTCCGAGCTCTGCCATGCGCCCAAACAGTGGTTTATCCCCATATATGAAGTATCAGCGTACTCAGGACAAAGTGCACAACAACTTTTGGGGTCCAATTTATCCTGCTACCCTTGGGAAAATAAAAAATTTGGGGCAAAAAGATCATTTTTTGTGAAAATTAATATTAATTTTTTTTTACGGCTCTACATTATAAACTTCTGTGAAGCACTTGGAGGTTCAAAGTGCTCACCACACATCTAGATTAGTTCCTTAGAGGGTCTACTTTCCAAAATGGTGTCACTTGTGGGGGTTTCCACTGTTTAGGCACGTCAGGGGCTCTCCAAACACGACATGGGTTCCGATCTCAATTCCAGCCAATTTTGCATTGAAAAGTCAAATGGAGCTCCTTCCCTTCCGAGCTCTGCCATGCGCCCAAACAGTGGTTTATCCCCATATATGAAGTATCAGCGTACTCAGGACAAATTGCACAACAACTTTTGGGGTCCAATTTATCCTGCTACCCTTGGGAAAATAAAAAATTTGGGGCAAAAAGATCATTTTTTGTGAAAATTAATATTAATTTTTTTTTACGGCTCTACATTATAAACTTCTGTGAAGCACTTGGAGGTTCAAAGTGCTCACCACACATCTAGATTAGTTCCTTAGAGGGTCTACTTTCCAAAATGGTGTCACGTGTGGGGGTTTCCACTGTTTAGGCATGTCAGGGGCTCTCCAAACACGACATGGGTTCCGATCTCAATTCCAGCCAATTTTGCATTGAAAAGTCAAATGGCGCTCCTTCCCTTCCGAGCTCTGCCATGCGCCCAAACAGTGGTTTATCCCCATATATGAAGTATCAGCGTACTCAGGACAAATTGCACAACAACTTTTGGGGTCCAATTTATCCTGTTACCCTTGGTAAAGTAAAACAAATTGGATCTGAAGTAAAAATTTTGTGAAAAAAAAGTTGAATGTTCAATTTTTTTTAAACATTCCAAAAATTCCTGTGAAGCACCTGAAGGGTTAATAAACTTTTTGAATGTGGTTTTGAGTACCTAGAGGGGTGCAGTTTTTAGAATGGTGTCACTTTTGGGCATTTTCTGTCATATAGACCCCTCAAAGTCACTTCAAGTGTGAGGTGGTCCATAAAAAAAATGGTTTTGCAAATTTTGTTGCAAAAATGAGAAATCGCTGGTCAACTTTTAACCCTTATAACTCCCTAACAAAAAAAAATTATGTTTCCAAAATTGTGCTGATGTAAAGCAGACATGTGGGAAATGTTGTTTATTAACTATATTATGTGATATAACTCTCTAATTTAAGGGCATAAAAAAGAAAAATTTGAAAATTGCTAAATTTTCATAATTTTCGACAAATTTCTGTTTTTTTCACAAATAAATGCAAGTCATATCGAAGAAGTTTTACCACTATCATAAAGTACAATATGTCTCGAGAAAACAATCTCAGAATCACCAGGATCCGTTGAAGCGTTTCAGAGTTATGACCTCATAAAGTGACAGTGGTCACAATTGTAAAAATTGGCCGTGTCACTTAGGTGAAAACAGGCTTTGGGGTGAAGGGGTTAACGTGCAAACCACCCTTGGGGGTGAAGGGGTTAAGTGGTCATCATAGGCTCAAGAAACTTTTGACCGGCTTAAGATCTGTTTCACCTCAGCACTGCTGTTGATTAGGGTTGAGCGACTTTCATTTTTTTAAGATCGAGTCGGGTTTTGTGAAACCCGACTTTGTCCAGAGTCGAGTCAAGTGCAGTCGGCCGATTATCGCTAAAAGTCGGGGATCGACCGAAACACGAAACCCAATGCAAGTCAATGGGGAAGCATAGTCGGCAGTGAGTGGAGGCCAGGAAAACACCTACAGTGCCCATTTCAATGCCAAAAACATCCATTCTTGTTTCTGAAGCTTGTCAATCTTAATTAACTTTATAATAATAGTTGGGCATTGGAAATTGGGGGTCATTTGGCAAAAGTTGTGGGGGGTAGGGCTGGTTCAAGGTTTTAGTGGGCCCAGGAAACGTGGACTACGTCACGGCAGTGGAGCAGTGAGAGGTAAGTATGTCAAGTTTGCAAGTGCTGTGATCCTAAGCAAGCAGGGGGGGCCCACTCGTTGGCATTGGCACTGGCACAGGGCCCCTCAAAGTACAGCGGTGTGTTTGCACGGCGGGGGCGCCTCCCACCAGCAGCGACACTTTTGCGTACTCTGAGGGGCCCTGTGCCAGTGACGTCGCCAACGAGTATGCCCCCCCACCTGTTGAAGGAACCTGCACTTTCATCTGCACCTTCCTCTTTGTCCCTGTGTAAGGTGGTATAACATGCGGGAAGGGGAACCTTACTTTCAGCAAGGTCAGATTCTGGCTGTGTAGAGTGCAAGGGGAATGTAGTGGTCTAGGTCAATGTACCAGCAGACTCATCTAGCAGTGGCTGGGCAATGGGCAGGATGAGGAGGAAACACAGATATAGGGCCAAAGAATAAAGTAGGCTAAATGCAGTTCAAAATTGGTAACAAGACTAAACAGGCGGCATTGCTTTGTTCAGTGGAGTAGCAAACCCAGGAGCAGCAGACACTGTTTTAAGGGCCCAACCACACTAGTAGGCCAAATGCAGTTTAATATCTGCTACTATAGGCCAAAAGCCTAAAGACTGAAGTTCAGCTTTATACAGTGGAGGACAACACCATGGAGCGGCAGACACCGTTAGTAGGCCCTAACCACCAATTTTTTGTTAAAAAAGCACTTAATGAGAGCCAGAAGGTTGAAGCTCAGACAAGGCAACCTGGAGGAGAACACCATGGAGGAGGAGAACACTCAGGAGGAGGACAACACCAGGGAGCGGCAGACACCGTTAGTAGGCCGTAACCAAAGTTGAAGGCCAAATGCAGTTTAATATCTGATACTATAGGCCGAAAGCCAGAAGGTTGAAGCTCAGCTTTATTCACTTGAGGACAGACACCAGGGAGGGGCAGACACCGTTAGTAGGCCCTAACCACCAAATTTTTTAAATAACAGCACTTAATGAGAGCCAGAAGGTTGAAGCTCAGCTTTATTCAGTTGAGGACAAACACCAGGGAGGGGCAGACACCGTTAGTAGGCCCTAACCACCAAATTTTTTAAAAAACAGCACTTAATGAGAGCCAGAAGGTTGAAGCTCAGCTTTATTCAGTTGAGGAAAAACACCAGGGAGGGGCAGACACTGTTAGTAGGCCCTAACCACCAAATTTTTTAAAAAACAGCAGTTAATGAGAGCCAGAAGGTTGAAGCTCAGCTTTATTCAGTTGAGGGAAAACACCAGGGAGGGGCAGACACCGTTAGTAGGCCCTAAACACCAATTTTTTAAAAAACAGCACTGAATGAGAGCCAGAAGGTTGAAGCTCAGCTTTATTCAGTTGAGCACAAACACCAGGGAGGGGCAGACACCGTTAGTAGGCCCTAACCACCAATTTTTTTAAAAACAGCACTTAATGAGAGCCAGAAGGTTGAAGCTCAGCTTTATTCAGTTGAGGAAAAACACCAGGGAGGGGCAGACACCGTTAGTAGGCCCTAACCACCAATTTTTTAAAAAACAGCACTTAATGAGAGCCAGAAGGTTGAAGCTCAGATTTATTCAGTTGAGGACAAACACCAGGGAGGGGCAGAAACCGTTAGTAGGCCGTAACCAAACTTGAAGGCCAAATGCAGTTTAATATCTGATACTATAGGCCGAAAGCCAGAAGGTTGAAGCTCAGCTTTATTCAGTTGAGGACAAACACCAGGGAGGGGCAGACACCGTTAGTAGGCCCTAACCACCAAATTTTTTTAAAAACAGCACTTAATGAGAGCCAGAAGGTTGAAGCTCAGCTTTATTCAGTTGAGGACAAACACCAGGGAGGGGCAGACACCGTTAGTAGGCCCTAACCACCAATTTTTTAAAAAACAGCACTTAATGAGAGCCAGAAGGTTGAAGCTCAGCTTTATTCAGTTGAGGGAAAACACCAGGGAGGGGCAGACACTGTTAGTAGGCCGTAACCAAAGATGAAGGCCAAATGCAGTTTAATATCTGATACTATAGGCCGAAAGCCAGAAGGTTGAAGCTCAGCTTTATTCAGTTGAGGAAAAACACCAGGGAGGGGCAGACACCGTTAGTAGGCCCTAAACACCATTTTTTAAAAAAACAGCACTTAATGAGAGCCAGGAGGTTGAAGCTCAGCTTTATTCAGTTGAGGAAAAACACCAGGGAGGGGCAGACACCGTTAGTATGCCATAAACACCAATTTTTTAAAAAACAGCACTTAATGAGAGCCAGAAGGTTGAAGCTCAGCTTTATTCAGTTGAGGACAAACACCAGGGAGGGGCAGACACCGTTAGTAGGCCCTAACCACCAATTTTTTAAAAAACAGCACTTCATGAAAGCCAGAAGGTTGAAGCTCAGCTTTATTCAGTTGAGGGAAAACACCAGGGAGGGGCAGACACTGTTAGTAGGCCGTAACCAAAGTTGAAGGCCAAATGTAGTTTAATATCTGATACTATAGGCCGAAAGCCAGAAGGTTGAAGCTCAGCTTTATTCAGTTGAGGAAAAACACCAGGGAGGGGCAGACACCGTTAGTAGGCCCTAACCACCAATTTTTTAAAAAACAGCACTTAATGAGAGCCAGAAGGTTGAAGCTCAGCTTTATTCAGTTAAGGACAAACACCAGGGAGGGGCAGACACCGTTAGTAGGCCCTAACCACCAATTTTTTAAAAAACAGCACTTAATGAGAGCCAAAAGGTTGAAGGTCAGCTTTATTCAGTTGAGGGAAAACACCAGGGAGGGGCAGACACCGTTATTAGGCCCTAAACACCAATTTTTAAAAAAACAGCACTTAATGAGAGCCAGAAGGTTGAAGCTCAGCTTTATTCAGTTGAGGAAAAACACCAGGGAGGGGCAGACACTGTTAGTAGTCCCTAACCACCAAATTTTTTAAAAAACAGCACTTAATGAGAGCCAGAAGGTTGAAGCTCAGCTTTATTCAGTTGAGGACAAACACCAGGGAGGGGCAGACACCGTTAGTAGGCCCTAACCACCAATTTTTTTAAAAACAGCACTTAATGAGAGCCAGAAGGTTGAAGCTCAGCTTTATTCAGTTGAGGAAAAACACCAGGGAGGGGCAGACACCGTTAGTAGGCCCTAACCACCAATTTTTTAAAAAACAGCACTTAATGAGAGCCAGAAGGTTGAAGCTCAGCTTTATTCAGTTGAGGACAAACACCAGGGAGGGGCAGAAACCGTTAGTAGGCCGTAACCAAACTTGAAGGCCAAATGCAGTTTAATATCTGATACTATAGGCCGAAAGCCAGAAGGTTGAAGCTCAGCTTTACAGCTTTATTCAGTTGAGGACAAACACCAGGGAGGGGCAGACACCGTTAGTAGGCCCTAACCACCAAATTTTTTAAAAAACAGCACTTAATGAGAGCCAGAAGGTTGAAGCTCAGCTTTATTCAGTTGAGGACAAACACCAGGGAGGGGCAGACACCGTTAGTAGGCCCTAACCACCAATTTTTTAAAACACAGCACTTAATGAGAGCCAGAAGGTTGAAGCTCAGCTTTATTCAGTTGAGGGAAAACACCAGGGAGGGGCAGACACTGTTAGTAGACCGTAACCAAAGTTGAAGGCCAAATGCAGTTTAATATCTGATACTATAGGCTGAAAGCCAGAAGGTTGAAGCTCAGCTTTATTCAGTTGAGGACAAACACCAGGGAGGGGCAGACACCGTTAGTAGGCCCTAACCACCAATTTTTTTAAAAACAGCACTTAATGAGAGCCAGAAGGTTGAAGCTCAGCTTTATTCAGTTGAGGAAAAACACCAGGGAGGGGCAGACACCGTTAGTAGGCCCTAACCACCAATTTTTTAAAAAACAGCACTTAATGAGAGCCAGAAGGTTGAAGCTCAGCTTTATTCAGTTGAGGACAAACACCAGGGAGGGGCAGAAACCGTTAGTAGGCCGTAACCAAACTTGAAGGCCAAATGCAGTTTAATATCTGATACTATAGGCCGAAAGCCAGAAGGTTGAAGCTCAGCTTTACAGCTTTATTCAGTTGAGGACAAACACCAGGGAGGGGCAGACACCGTTAGTAGGCCCTAACCACCAAATTTTTTAAAAAACAGCACTTAATGAGAGCCAGAAGGTTGAAGCTCAGCTTTATTCAGTTGAGGACAAACACCAGGGAGGGGCAGACACCGTTAGTAGGCCCTAACCACCAATTTTTTAAAACACAGCACTTAATGAGAGCCAGAAGGTTGAAGCTCAGCTTTATTCAGTTGAGGGAAAACACCAGGGAGGGGCAGACACTGTTAGTAGACCGTAACCAAAGTTGAAGGCCAAATGCAGTTTAATATCTGATACTATAGGCTGAAAGCCAGAAGGTTGAAGCTCAGCTTTATTCAGTTGACGAAAAACACCAGGGAGGGGCAGACACCGTTAGTAGGCCCTAAACACCATTTTTTTAAAAAAAACAGCACTTAATGAGAGCCAGGAGGTTGAAGCTCAGCTTTATTCAGTTGAGGAAAAACACCAGGGAGGGGCAGACACCGTTAGTAGGCCATAAACACCAATTTTTTAAAATACAGCACTTAATGAGAGCCAGAAGGTTGAAGCTCAGCTTTATTCAGTTGAGGACAAACACCAGGGAGGGGCAGACACCGTTAGTAGGCCCTAACCACCAATTTTTTAAAAAACAGCACTTAATGAAAGCCAGAAGGTTGAAGCTCAGCTTTATTCAGTTGAGGGAAAACACCAGGGAGGGGCAGACACTGTTAGTAGGCCGTAACCAAAGTTGAAGGCCAAATGTAGTTTAATATCTGATGCTATAGGCCGAAAGCCAGAAGGTTGAAGCTCAGCTTTATTCAGTTGAGGAAAAACACCAGGGAGGGGCAGACACCGTTAGTAGGCCCTAACCACCAATTTTTTAAAAAACAGCACTTAATGAGAGCCAGAAGGTTGAAGCTCAGCTTTATTCAGTTAAGGACAAACACCAGGGAGGGGAAGACACCGTTAGTAGGCCGTAACCAAAGTTGAAGGCCAAATGCAGTTTAATATCTGATACTATAGGCCGAAAGCCAGAAGGTTGAAGCTCAGCTTTATTCAGTTGAGGGAAAACACCAGGGAGGGGCAGACACCGTTAGTAGGCCCTAAACACCATTTTTTTAAAAAAACAGCACGTAATGAGAGCCAGAAGGTTGAAGCTCAGCTTTATTCAGTTGAGGAAAAACACCAGGGAGGGGCAGACACCGTTAGTAGGCCCTAACCACCAATTTTTTAAAAAACAGCACTTAATGAGAGCCAGAAGGTTGAAGCTCAGCTTTATTCAGTTGAGGGAAAACACCAGGGAGGGGCAGACACCGTTAGTAGGCCCTAACCACCAATTTTTTAAAAAACAGCACTTAATGAGAGCCAGAAGGTTGAAGCTCAGCTTTATTCAGTTGAGGGAAAACACCAGGGAGGGGCAGACACTGTTAGTAGGCCGTAACCAAAGTTGAAGGCCAAATGTAGTTTAATATCTGAAGCTATAGGCCGAAAGCCAGAAGGTTGAAGCTCAGCTTTATTCAGTTGAGGAAAAACACCAGGGAGGGGCAGACACCGTTAGTAGGCCCTAACCACCAATTTTTTAAAAAACAGCACTTAATGAGAGCCAGAAGGTTGAAGCTCAGCTTTATTCAGTTAAGGACAAACACCAGGGAGGGGAAGACACCGTTAGTAGGCCGTAACCAAAGTTGAAGGCCAAATGCAGTTTAATATCTGATACTATAGGCCGAAAGCCAGAAGGTTGAAGCTCAGCTTTATTCAGTTGAGGGAAAACACCAGGGAGGGGCAGACACCGTTAGTAGGCCCTAAACACCATTTTTTTAAAAAAACAGCACTTAATGAGAGCCAGAAGGTTGAAGCTCAGCTTTATTCAGTTGAGGAAAAACACCAGGGAGGGGCAGACACCGTTAGTAGGCCCTAACCACCAATTTTTTAAAAAACAGCACTTAATGAGAGCCAGAAGGTTGAAGCTCAGCTTTATTCAGTTGAGGGAAAACACCAGGGAGGGGCAGACACTGTTAGTAGGCCGTAACCAAAGTTGAAGGCCAAATGCATTTTAATATCTGATACTATAGGCCGAAAGCCAAAAGGTTGAAGCTCAGCTTTATTCAGTTGAGGAAAAACACCAGGGATGGGCAGACACCGATACTAGGCCCTAAACACCATTTTTTTTTAAAAACAGCACTTAATGAGAGCCAGAAGGTTGAAGCTCAGCTTTATTCAGTTGAGGAAAAACACCAGGGAGGGGCAGACACCTTTACTAGGCCCTAACCACCAAATTTTTTAAAAAACAGCACTTAATGAGAGCCAGAAGGTTGAAGCTCAGCTTTATTCAGTTGAGGGAAAACACCAGGGAGGGGCAGACACCGTTAGTAGGCCGTAACCAAAGTTGAAGGCAAAATGCAGTTTAATATCTGATACTATAGGCCGAAAGCCAGAAGGTTGAAGCTCAGCTTTATTCAGTTGAGGAAAAACACCAGGGAGGGGCAGACACCGTTAGTAGGCCCTAACCACCAATTTTTTAAAAAACAGCACTTAATGAGTGCCAGAAGGTTGAAGCTCAGCTATATTCAGTTGAGGGAAAACACCAGGGAGGGGCAGACACCGTTAGTAGGCCGTAACCAAAGTTGAAGGCCAAATGCAGTTTAATATCTGATACTATAGGCCGAAAGCCAGAAGGTTGAAGCTCAGCTTTATTCAGTTGAGGAAAAACACCAGGGAGGGGCAGACACCGTTAGTAGGCCCTAAACACCAATTTTTTAAAAAACAGCACTTAATGAGAGCCAGAAGGTTGAAGCTCAGCTTTATTCAGTTGAGGAAAAACACCAGGGAGGGGCAGACACCGTTAGTAGGCCCTAACCACCAAATTTTTTTAAAAACACCACTTAATGAGAGCCAGAAGGTTGAAGCTCAGCTTTATTCAGTTGAGGGAAAACTCCAGGGAGGGGCAGACACCATTAGTAGGCCCTAAACAACAAATTTTTTAAAAAACAGCACTTAATGAGAGCCAGAAGGTTGAAGCTCAGCTTTATTCAGTTGAGGACAAACACCAGGGAGGGGCAGACACCGTTAGTAGGCCCTAACCACCAATTTTTTAAAAAACAGCACTTAATGAGAGCCAGAAGGTTGAAGCTCAGCTTTATTCAGTTGAGGGAAAACACCAGGGAGGGGCAGACACTGTTAGTAGGCCGTAACCAAAGTTGAAGGCCAAATGCAGTTTAATATCTGATACTATAGGCCGAAAGCCAGAAGGTTGAAGCTCAGCTTTATTCAGTTGAGGAAAAACACCAGGGAGGGGCAGACACCGTTACTAGGCCCTAAACACCATTTTTTAAAAAAACCGCACTTAATGAGAGCCAGAAGGTTGAAGCTCAGCTTTATTCAGTTGAGGAAAAACACCAGGGAGGGGCAGACACCGTTAGTAGGCCCTAACCACCAAATTTTTTAAAAAACAGCACTTAATGAGAGCCAGAAGGTTGAAGCTCAGCTTTATTCAGTTGAGGGAAAACACCAGGGAGGGGCAGACACCGTCAGTAGGCCCTAAACACCAATTTTTTAAAAAACAGCACTTAATGAGAGCCAGAAGGTTGATGCTCAGCTTTATTCAGTTGAGGACAAACACCAGGGAGGGGCAGACACCGTTAGTAGGCCCTAACCACCAATTTTTTAAAAAACAGCACTTAATGAGAGCCAGAAGGTTGAAGCTCAGCTTTATTCAGTTGAGGGAAAACACCAGGGAGGGGCAGACACTGTTAGTAGGCCGTAACCAAAGTTGAAGGCCAAATGCAGTTTAATATCTGATACTATAGGCCGAAAGCCAGAAGGTTGAAGCTCAGCTTTATTCAGTTGAGGAAAAACACCAGGGCGGGGCAGACACCGTTAGTAGGCCCTAACCACCAATTTTTTAAAAAACAGCACTTAATGAGAGCCAGAAGGTTGAAGCTCAGCTTTATTCAGTTGAGGGAAAACACCAGGGAGGGGCAGACACCGTTAGTAGGCCGTAACCAAAGTTGAAGGCCAAATGCAGTTTAATATCTGATACTATAGGCCGAAAGCCAGAAGGTTGAAGCTCAGCTTTATTCACTTGAGGGAAAACACCAGGGAGGGGCAGACACCGTTAGTAGGCCCTAAACACCAATTTTTTAAAAAACAGCACTTAATGAGAGCCAGAAGGTTGAAGCTCAGCTTTATTCAGTTGAGGGAAAACACCAGGGAGGGGCAGACACCGTTAGTAGGCCGTAACCAAAGTTGAAGGCCAAATGCAGTTTAATATCTGATACTATAGGCCGAAAGCCAGAAGGTTGAAGCTCAGCTTTATTCAGTTGAGGACAAACACCAGGGAGGGGCAGACACCGTTAGTAGGCCCTAACCACCAAATTTTTTAAAAAACAGCACTTAATGAGAGCCAGAAGGTTGAAGCTCAGCTTTATTCAGTTGAGGACAAACACAAGGGAGGGGCAGACACCGTTAGTAGGCCCTAACCACCAAATTTAAAAAAAACAGCACTTAATGAGAGCCAGAAGGTTGAAGCTCAGCTTTATTCAGTTGAGGACAAACACCAGGGAGGGGCAGACACCGTTAGTAGGCCCTAACCACCAATTTTTTAAAAAACAGCACTTAATGAGAGCCAGAAGGTTGAAGCTCAGCTTTATTCAGTTGAGGGAAAACACCAGGGAGGGGCAGACACTGTTAGTAGGCCGTAACCAAAGTTGAAGGCCAAATGCAGTTTAATATCTGATACTATAGGCCGAAAGCCAGAAGGTTGAAGCTCAGCTTTATTCAGTTGAGGAAAAACACCAGGGAGGGGCAGACACCGTTAGTAGGCCCTAACCACCAATTTTTTAAAAAACAGCACTTAATGAGAGCCAGAAGGTTGAAGCTCAGCTTTATTCAGTTGAGGGAAAACACCAGGGAGGGGCAGACACCGTTAGTAGGCCGTAACCAAAGTTGAAGGCCAAATGCAGTTTAATATCTGATACTATAGGCCGAAAGCCAGAAGGTTGGAGCTCAGCTTTATTCACTTGAGGGAAAACACCAGGGAGGGGCAGACACCGTTAGTAGGCCCTAAACACCAATTTTTTAAAAAACAGCACTTAATGAGAGCCAGAAGGTTGAAGCTCAGCTTTATTCAGTTGAGGGAAAACACCAGGGAGGGGCAGACACCGTTAGTAGGCCGTAACCAAAGTTGAAGGCCAAATGCAGTTTAATATCTGATACTATAGGCCGAAAGCCAGAAGGTTGAAGCTCAGCTTTATTCAGTTGAGGACAAACACCAGGGAGGGGCAGACACCGTTAGTAGGCCCTAACCACCAAATTTTTTAAAAAACAGCACTTAATGAGAGCCAGAAGGTTGAAGCTCAGCTTTATTCAGTTGAGGACAAACACAAGGGAGGGGCAGACACCGTTAGTAGGCCCTAACCACCAAATTTAAAAAAAAACAGCACTTAATGAGAGCCAGAAGGTTGAAGCTCAGCTTTATTCAGTTGAGGACAAACACCAGGGAGGGGCAGACACCGTTAGTAGGCCCTAACCACCAAATTTTTTAAAAAACAGCACTTAATGAGAGCCAGAAGGTTGAAGCTCAGCTTTATTCAGTTGAGGACAAACACCAGGGAGGGGCAGACACCGTTAGTAGGCCGTAACCAAAGTTGAAGGCCAAATGCAGTTTAATATCTGATACTATAGGCCGAAAGCCAGAAGGTTGAAGCTCAGCTTTATTCAGTTGAGGACAAACACCAGGGAGGGGCAGACACCGTTAGTAGGCGCCAACCACCAATTTTTGGTTTAAAAAAAAGCACTTAATGAGAGCCTGAAGGTTGAAGCTCAGATTTAGACAGTGGAGGACAATTTGAATTAGGGACTGCAGACAGACTTAGTAGGCTGTCCCCTGTGGACCAAGCATCCACCACATTAACCCATTGCGCCGTAATGGACACGTAACCTTCCGTGGCCATGCCTACAGGTCCATGCGTCTGTTGTCAGGTGCACCTTTGTACTCACAGATTGCCAGAGTGCATGGACAATGCGGTCTTTTACATGCTGGTGGAGGGTTGGGATGGCTTTTCTAGAAAAGAAGTGCCGACTGGGTAGCTCGTAGCGTGGTACAGCGTAGTCCATCATGGCTTTATTAATATTAAATAAAATATATAAATAGGCTCATGGCAGTTTTAAACCGGTTACATGGATACACAGGCAGCATTGTGGTCAGCGGAGGAGGATTGCAAGGAGTGACCGCAGACAGGCTAACGAAGGCCTAACATAACAAAAAATAGGCTCATGGCAGTTTTAAATCGGTTACATGGATACACAGGCAGCATTGTGGTCAGCGGAGGAGGATTGCAAGGAGTGACCGCAGACAGGCTAACGAAGGCCTAACATAACAAAAAATAGGCTCATGGCAGTTTTAAATCGGTTACATGGATACACAGGCAGCATTGTGGTCAGCGGAGGAGTATTGCAAGGAGTGACCGCAGACAGGCTAACGAAGGCTTAACATAACAAAAAATAGGCTCATGGCAGTTTTAAATCGGTTACATGGATACACAGGCAGCATTGTGGTCAGCGGAGGAGGATTGCAAGGAGTGACCGCAGACAGGCTAACGAAGGCCTGACATAACAAAAAATAGGCTCATGGCAGTTTTAAATCGGTTACATGGATACACAGGCAGCATTGTGGTCAGCGGAGGAGGATTGCAAGGAGTGACCGCAGACAGGCTAACGAAGGCCTAACATAACAAAAAATAGGCTCATGGCAGTTTTAAATCGGTTACATGGATACACAGGCAGCATTGTGGTCAGCGGAGGAGGATTGCAAGGAGTGACCGCAGACAGGCTAACGAAGGCCTAACATAACAAAAAATAGGCTCATGGCAGTTTTAAATCGGTTACATGGATACACAGGCAGCATTGTGGTCAGCGGAGGAGGATTGCAAGGAGTGACCGCAGACAGGCTAACGAAGGCCTAACATAACAAAAAATAGGCTCATGGCAGTTTTAAATCGGTTACATGGATACACAGGCAGCATTGTGGTCAGCGGAGGAGGATTGCAAGGAGTGACCGCAGACAGGCTAACGAAGGCCTAACATAACAAAAAATAGGCTCATGGCAGTTTTAAATCGGTTACATGGATACACAGGCAGCATTGTGGTCAGTGGAGAAGGATTGCAAGGAGTGACCGCAGACAGGCTAACGAAGGCCTAACATAACAAAAAATAGGCTCATGGCAGTTTTAAATCGGTTACATGGATACACAGGCAGCATTGTGGTCAGCGGAGGAGGATTGCAAGGAGTGACCGCAGACAGGCTAACGAAGGCCTAACATAACAAAAAATAGGCTCATGGCAGTTTTAAATCGGTTACATGGATACACAGGCAGCATTGTGGTCAGCGGAGGAGGATTGCAAGGAGTGACCGCAGACAGGCTAACGAAGGCCTAACATAACAAAAAATAGGCTCATGGCAGTTTTAAATCGGTTACATGGATACACAGGCAGCATTGTGGTCAGCGGAGGAGGATTGCAAGGAGTGACCGCAGACAGGCTAACGAAGGCCTAACATAACAAAAAATAGGCTCATGGCAGTTTTAAATCGGTTACATGGATACACAGGCAGCATTGTGGTCAGCGGAGGAGGATTGCAAGGAGTGACCGCAGACAGGCTAACGAAGGCCTAACATAACAAAAAATAGGCTCATGGCAGTTTTAAATCGGTTACATGGATACACAGGCAGCATTGTGGTCAGTGGAGGAGGATTGCAAGGAGTGACCACAGACTGGCTAACGAAGGCCTAACATAACAAAAAATAGGCTCATGGCAGTTTTAAATCGGTTACATGGATACACAGGCAGCATTGTGGTCAGTGGAGGAGGATTGCAAGGAGTGACCGCAGACAGGCTAACGAAGGCCTAACATAACAAAAAATAGGCTCATGGCAGTTTTAAATCGGTTACATGGATACACAGGCAGCATTGTGGTCAGCGGAGGAGGATTGCAAGGAGTGTCTGACACAGTTAGTACTCACAAAAAATAAATAGATGTTAATGTCTCGCAAATCAACAACAACAAAAAAAAAAGGTGGCATACTTAGGTACAGGGGTGGGCTCATCTGCTGAGGTTCTGACAAAGTAATTTGGCAGTAACTTAGTATTTACTGGTGTCAATATAGGACACTGACCCAGACTACTTTAACTAGCATCATAGATGTCAACAAATTGGTATTGTCAGTGCCAGGCATTGAATGATGTCAGCGCATAGACTAAACAATGGTGGAGCTGTGCGAGATAATTTTGCACGTGGTAGAGCACAGTTTGAGCTGGGGGGGTGGGGGAACTCTCTTGTGTCCGGCGGTACCGTCCCAGGGCCCCTCATGTTACAACGGTGTGTCTGACGTTGGGTGCGCACCACCACCGCCAGAGACACTACATTGTACTATGAGGGACCCAGTGGCAGTGCCGTCGACCAAAAGCGGGCACACCCACCTCTTCAGACAAACAGCACTGTAACGGGTGCTTGCAACAAGTGGCGAGACCACGGCCCCGTGGGGGGAGTTTTCCCATTGGGGGAGGTGTAAACATGTCGTATGCTGGACAAACAGCTGCTGCAAATTAAGAGATTGGAACACTCAGTAAGACCAGTCCACAAGCAAGACCTTTTTATAGGAAAGCAAAATGTCAGCCGGGAAAGGTGGGGCAAAATAATTTGAAATCCAGGAGTGGTTCATTTTAATGAAGGTGAGATCATCCACATTTTGGGTAGCCAGACGAGTCCTTTTTTTCTGTTAATATTGAACCAGCAGCACTGAATACTCTTTCTGATAGCACACAAGCTGCTGGGCAAGCAAGCTCCTGCAATGCATATTCTGCCAATTCAGGCCAGGTGTCTAATTTGGATGCCCAGTAATCAAATGGTAATGACGCTTGAGGGAGAACATCGATAAGGGATGAAAAATAATTAGTAACCATACTGGACAAATGTTGTCTCCTGTCACTTTGAATAGATGCTGCAGTACCTGTCCTGTCTGCGGTAATTGCAAAATCACTTCACAACCTGGTCAGAAAACCCCTCTGTCCACCACCACTTCTGATCTGTGCACCTCTAACACCTCTGCCCTGTAGCCCCCTGCAGCTTGTGTGAGAACCATCACCGGCGCTGTGTGCTGGGAATGCCTGAATCAAACGGTCTACAAGAGTAGCTTGTTTGGTTGCTAATATTTGTTCGAGATTCTCATGTGGCATAATATTTTGCAATTTGCCTTTATAGCGAGGGTCAAGGATGCAGGCCAACCAGTAATCATCATCGCTCATCATTTTAATAATGCGTGTGTCCTTTTTGAGGATACGTAAGGCATAATCCGCCATGTGGGCCAAAGTTCCAGTTGTCAAATCTGCGGTTGTGCTGGTTTGAGGGGCAGTTACAGGCAAATCTACGTCACTTGTCTCCCTTAAAAAAACAGAACCCGGCCTTGCAACGCCACTAATTTCTGTTGGCCCAGGAGAAGCTTCCTCATTAAAAAAGTACTCATCCCCATCATCCTCCTCGTCCTCCTCCTCCTCTTCGCCCGCTACCACGTCCTCTACACGGCCCTGACCAGACAATGGCTGACTGTCATCAAGGCTTTCCTCTTCCTCGGTTGCAGACGCCTGCTCCTTTATGTGCGTCAAACTTTGCATCAGCAGACGCATTAGGGGGATGCTCATGCTTATTATGGCGTTGTCTGCACTAACCAGCCATGTGCATTCCTCAAAACACTGAAGGACTTGACACAGGTCTTGTAGCTTCGACCACTGCACACCTGACAACTCCATGTCTGCCATCCAACTGCCTGCCCATGTATCCTCCCACAAATACATAACAGCACGCCTCTGTTCGCACAGTCTCTGAAGCATGTGCAGTGTGGAGTTCCACCTTGTTGCAACGTCGATGATTAGGCGATGCTGAGGAAGGTTCAAAGAACGCTGATAGTTCTGCATACGGCTGGAGTGTACGGGCGAACGGCGGATATGCGAGCAAAGTCTGCGCACTTTGAGGAGCAGGTCGGGTAACCCCGGATAACTTTTCAGGAAGCACTGCACCACCAGGTTTAAGGTGTGAGCCAGGCAAAGAATGTGTTTCAGTTGGGAAAGGGCTATGGCAGCCATGAAATTCCTTCCGTTATCACTCACTACCTTGCCTGCCTCAAGATGTACAGTGCCCAGCCATGACTGAGTTTCTTGGTGCAAGAACTCGGACAGAACTTCCGTGGTGTGTCTGTTGTCGCCCAAACACTTCATTGCCAATACAGCCTGCTGACGCTTGCCACTAGCTGTCCCATAATGGCACACCTGGTGTGCAACAGTGGCAGCTGCGGATGGAGTGGATGTGCGACTGCGGTCTGTGGATGAGCTCTTGCTTCTGCAGGAGGAGGAAGAGGAGGAGGGGGGGCGAACGCCTACAGCCAACTCTTTCCTTGACCGTGGGCTAGGCAGAACTGTCCCAATATTGCTGTCCCCTGTGGACCCTGCATCCAACACATTCACCCAGTGTGCCATGATGGACACGTAACGTCCCTGGCCATGCCTACTGGTCCATGCATCTGTTGTCAGGTGCACCTTTGCAGTCACAGACTGCCTGAGTGCATGGACGATGCGTTCTTTAACATGCTGTTGGAGGGCTGGGATGGCTTTTCTAGAAAAGAAGTGCCGACTGGGTAGCTCGTAGCGTGGTACAGCGTAGTCCATCAGCGCTTTGAAAGCTTCGCTTTCAACTAACCGGTAGGGCATCATCTCTAATGAGATTAGTCTAGCAATGTGGGCATTCAAACCCTGTGTACACGGATGCGCGGATGAGTACTTCCTTTTCCTAACAAGAGTCTCATGTAGGGTGAGCTGGACTGGAGAGCTGGAGATCGTGGAACTAGCGGTGGTGCCGGTGGACATGGATGAGTGACAGAGGGTTGGAGATGTTATTCTTGCCGGTGCCCTACATGCAGTGTTTCCTACTGCAAACCTGGTGATTCCCTGACTGCTTTGGCCTGGCGACGAAAGCTGCACACATACTGCAGGTGGTGCGGGAAATGGTGGGTTTACAGTGAGAGAAGGGATGTAGCGTTGCTGACTAGCTTCATTGGCCGAGGGTGCTGCAACCTTTAGGGATGTTTGGTAGTTAGTCCAGGCTTGCAAATGCATGGTGGATAAATGTCTATGCATGCAACTTGTATTTAGACTTTTAAGATTCTGACCTCTGCTTAAGGTAGTAGAACATTTTTGACAGATGACTTTGCGCTGATCATTTGGATGTTGTTTAAAAAAATGCCAGACTGCACTCTTTCAGGCATTGCAGACTGAGCTTCTTTAACCGGATGGCCACGCTGTCCTCCAACAGGTTTTGGTTTTGCCACGCGTTTTTGGCCAGATACGGGCCCGGTAGATGGAACCTGTTGTGATGTTGATGCCTGCTGCGGCTCCTCCTCCTCCGCTTCAGAACTACTGCCGCCTGCACCCTGTTCCCCCAATGGCTGCCAATCGGGGTCAACAACTGGGTCATCTATGACCTCCTCTTCTATGTCGTGTGCAACTTCCTCTGTGTCACCGTGTAAGCCGGTGGTATAGCGTTCGTGACGGGGCACCATAGTCTCCGCTGGGTTTGATTCTGCCTCAGTACACTGCGAGGGCAATGTTCTGGTCTGAGTCAAAGGAACAGCATAGTAATCTGGCTGTGGCTGTGCATCTGTGCACTCCATGTCCGATTCAACTTCTAATGGGCATGGCCTGTTAACTGTTTCACTGTCTAACCCAGGAACGGTATGTGTAAAGAGCTCCATGGAGTAACCTGTTGCTCCATCGAGTAACCTGTTGTGTCTACTGATGCATCCTTCACTGTTGTTCTGGCTGAAGGACACAAGGAAGCGACTTGTTCCCGACCGGGAGCATCCACTGACGATGCACTGCTCTGACATTTGGCACTTTCCGAGGAGGAGGCGAAAGAGCTAGAGGCAGAGTCAGCTATGAAAGCCAATACTTGTTCCTCCTGCTCCGGCTTCAAAATTGGTTTTCCTACTCCCAGAAAAGAGAGCGTCCGAGGCCTTGTGTAGCCAGACAATGAACCTGGCTCAACAACTCGAGACTTAGGTAATGTACTGCTTTTACCACGACCACCTGATGCTCCACCACCACTACCATCATTACCAGCTGACAATGACCGCCCACGGCCACGACCTCTTCCACTAGACTTCCTCATTGTTTCCAAAACGTAACCAAAGTAACGGTATTTGTTACTGTAAAACAACTTATAAGGTGAACTCAAACTGCTGTAGGATTTATATATACCTTTACAGGTGCCTGACACTGAAAGGAAAATCAGGCCCAATGTTACACACTTGGTTTTCTGTGCCCCAATAATTTGAGACAGATGGCACACACAGGACCGGCACTCAAGCAGAAATGCCAATCTTAATCTCCCACTATTTTTTTTTTTCAGGGAGAATTAAAAAAAAAAAAAAAAATGGCCAAGTATTATGCAGTGGTTTTCGGTGGCACACAATGAGAGACAGATGCCACACACAGCAATGGCACAGAGGCAGACTTGCCAATATTTATCTCCCACTAATTATTTTTTTTTGAAAAGGGAGAATTTACCCCCCCCCCAAAAAAAAATGGCCAAGTATTACACAGTGGTTTTCGGTGGCACACAATGAGAGACAGATGCCACACACAGCAATGGCACAGAGGCAGACTTGCCAATATTTATCTCCCACTAATTATTTTTTTTGAAAAGGGAGAATTTGTAAAAAAAAAAAAAAATGGCCAAGTATTACACAGTGGTTTTCGGTGGCACACAATGAGAGACAGATGCCACACACAGCAATGGCACAGAGGCAGACTTGCCAATATTTATCTCCCACTAATTATTTTTTTTTGAAAAGGGAGAATTTACCCCCCCCCCCCAAAAAAAGGCCAAGTGTTACACAGTGGTTTTCGGTGGCACACAATGAGAGACAGATGCCACACACAGCAATGGCACAGAGGCAGACTTGCCAATATTTATCTCCCACTAATTATTTTTTTTTGAAAAGGGAGAATTTACCTAAAAAAAAAATAAATGGCCAAGTATTACACAGTGGTTTTCGGTGGCACACAATGAGAGACAGATGCCACACACAGCAATGGCACAGAGGCAGACTTGCCAATATTTATCTCCCACTAATTATTTTTTTTTGAAAAGGGAGAATTTACCCCCCCCCCAAAAAAAAGGCCAAGTATTACACAGTGGTTTTCGGTGGCACACAATGAGAGACAGATGCCACACACAGCAATGGCACAGAGGCAGACTTGCCAATATTTATCTCCCACTAATTATTTTTTTTTGAAAAGGGAGAATTTACCCCCCCCCCAAAAAAAAGGCCAAGTGTTACACAGTGGTTTTCGGTGGCACACAATGAGAGACAGATGCCACACACAGCAATGGCACAGAGGCAGACATGCCAATATTTATCTCCCACTAATTATTTTTTTTTTAAAAGGGAGAATTTACCTAAAAAAAAAAAAAAAATGGCCAAGTATTACACAGTGGTTTTTGGTGGCACACAATGAGAGACAGATGCCACACACAGCAATGGCACAGAGGCAGACTTGCCAATATTTATCTCCCACTAATTATTTTTTTTTGAAAAGGGAGAATTTGTAAAAAAAAAAAAAAATGGCCAAGTATTACACAGTGGTTTTCGGTGGCACACAATGAGAGACAGATGCCACACACAGCAATGGCACAGAGGCAGACTTGCCAATATTTATCTCCTACTAATTATTTTTTTTGAAAAGGGAGAATTTGTAAAAAAAAAAAAATGGCCAAGTATTACACAGTGGTTTTCGGTGGCACACAATGAGAGACAGATGCCACACACAGCAATGGCACAGAGGCAGACTTGCCAATATTTATCTCCCACTAATTATTTTTTTTTGAAAAGGGAGAATTTGTAAAAAAAAAAAAAAAAATGGCCAAGTATTACACAGTGGTTTTCGGTGGCACACAATGAGAGACAGATGCCACACACAGGACTGGCACAGAGGCAGACTTGCCAATATTTATCTCCCTGCAGTAATGTCAGAAAAGTATGGCAGGCAGCTATAAAAAGGACTGCTGCACACAAAAGTGTGGACAAACACACAAGATAGCTGTGCAGAAAGGAAGGAAAAACAGGATTTTTGCTTTGAAAAAAGCAGTTGGTTTGCACAGCGGCGTACACACAAAGCAACGCAGCTATCAGGGAGCCTTCTAGGGCAGCCCAATGAGCTACAGCGCTGAGGAAAAAAAAATGTAGCTTCCACTGTCCCTGCAAACAAAAGGTAGTGTTGGACAGTGGAAATCTCCTACAGCACAAGCGGTTTGTGGCTTTATGTACCCTGCCTATCACTATCCCTGCTTCTGAAGAAGTGGCAGCAACCTCTCCCTACGTTCAGATCAGCAGCAGTAAGATGGCAGTCGGCGGGAACGCCCCTTTATAGCCCCTGTGCAGAAAGCAAGCCAATCACTGCAATGCCCTTCTCTAAGATGGTGGGGACTGAGATCTATGTCATCATGCTGCCCACACTCTGCGTCCACCTTCATTGGCTGAGAAATGGCGCTTTTAGCGTCATTGAAACGCGACTTTGGCGCGAAAGTCGCGTACCGCATGGCAGACCCCACACAGGGATCGGCTCGGTTTAATGAGACGCCGACTTTGCCAAAAGTCGGCGACTTATGAAAATGAATGATCCGTTTCGCTCAACCCTACTGTTGATACACCCAGATCCAACACTTTCTTTCATTGTGGAGGAGGACGCTTCTGATAATGCTTTGGGGGCTATTCTCTCCCAAAGAACTGGAGAGAAGGGTGTGCTACAGCCTTTTGCTTTCTTTTCCCATAGACTAACCTCAGCAGAGAAGAATTATGACGTGGGAGACAAGGAATTGCTGGCTATTACTGCGGCTTTCAAAGAATGGAGACATCATCTGCAAGGAGCTGAACAACATATTGGAGTGCTAACTGACCATCGCAATTTAAAGTTCCTTAGATCCGCTAGATGTCTTTATCCTCGTCAGGCTCGTTGGAACTTATTTTTAAATCAATTTAACTTTGTTATCTCGTACCGTCCAGGTTCTCGTAATGGGAAGGCTGATGCTTTATCCCGAATACATGCTGCGGATTCCGTACCTGGAGCCCCATCCAAGACCATTCTATCTGATGCCAAGTTCATCGGAGTTATCCACGATCAGGACTTGTGGAAGGAGTGCAGGGAGGCTTATGACAGTGATGTATTTCTGGCCAACCCACCTGTGGATATTATGAATGACATAAAGAAAAAGAAGAGCACTCACCGTCCATGCAAAAAGGTTTTATTGTGAAGCCATAAATTAATAAAGAACAGACCTTTATGCATGGACGGTGAGTGCTCTTCTTTTTCTTTATGTCATTCATCTTTTGCAACTGTTAATTTCTTTGGAATGAGCACCCGTAGTCCAGAGTGGCTGAAGTACGCGTCTTAGCCTAGAGGAGGTGCAACAGGTTAAACAGGCTGATTGTGCGCACTGCTTTTTTCTATATCGTGTTGTTTTGTACACCTGTGGATATTAATCTTGTCTTTAAGGGTGGCATGTGGTTCAGAGATTGACGTATCTATGTCCCTGAGGTCGTCCGTCTGCAGATCCTCAAGTTGGTACATGACTCCAAGTTGGCTGGTCACAGGGGGTACAGAAGACACAAGAGTTCCTGTGCCGATTCTTCTGGTGGCCAACTTGCTTGAAGGATACCAAGGACTATGTTCTCTCTTGCGAGGTATGTGCTCGTTACAAGACTCCTCATGTGTCACCTACGGGTCTTCTACAACCAATATCTGTTCCATCCCACCCTTGGGGGTCTATATCAATGGACTTTATTGTGGAGTTGCCTACATCGGGGGGCATGAATACAATCATGGTGGTAGTTGATCGCCTGACTAAGGCTGCTCATTTTGTTCCGTGCACCGGCCACCCTTCAGCTAAAGATACAGTGAACTTGGTTATACAGAATGTCTTTCGGTTGCATGGGGTCCCGGATGAGATCATCTCTTACCGCGGAGTACAGTTCACTTCAGGATTCTGGAAGGGGTTTTGCTCTGCACTCAATATACACTCACTGGCCACTTTATTAGGTACACCTGTCCAACTTCTTGTTAACACTTAATTTCTAATCAGCCAATCACATGGCGGCAACTCAGTGCATTTAGGCATGTAGACATGGTCAAGACAATCTCCTGCAGTTCAAACCGAGCATCAGTATGGGGAAGAAAGGTGATTTGAGTGCCTTTGAACGTGGCATGGTTGTTGGTGCCAGAAGGGCTGGTCTAAGTATTTCAGAAACTGCTGATCTACTGGGATTTTCACGCACAACCATCTCTAGGGTTTACAGAGAATGGTCCGAAAAAGAAAAAAAATCCAGTGAGCGGCAGTTCTGTGGGCGGAAATGCCTTGTTGATGCCAGAGGTCAGAGGAGAATGGGCAGACTGGTTCGAGCTGATAGAAAGGCAACAGTGACTCAAATCGCCACCCGTTACAACCAAGGTAGGCCTAAGAGCATCTCTGAACGCACAGTGCATCGAACTTTGAGGCAGATGGGCTACAGCAGCAGAAGACCACACCGGGTACCACTCCTTTCAGCTAAGAACAGGAAACTGAGGCTACAATTTGTACAAGCTCATCGAAATTGGACAGTAGAAGATTGGAAAAACGTTGCTTGGTCTGATGAGTCTCGATTTCTGCTGCGACATTCGGATGGTAGGGTCAGAATTTGGCGTAAACAACATGAAAGCATGGATCCATCCTGCCTTGTATGGAGCATCTTTGGGATGTGCAGCCGACAAATCTGCGGCAACTGTGTGATGCCATCATGTCAATATGGACCAAAATCTCTGAGGAATGCTTCCAGCACCTTGTTGAATCTATGCCACGAAGAATTGAGGCAGTTCTGAAGGCAAAAGGGGGTCCAACCCGTTACTAGCATGGTGTACCTAATAAAGTGGCCGGTGAGTGTAAGTGTCTGTCTCTCTTCTGCTTACCATCCCCAGACAAATGGTCAGACTGAGCGGACCAACTAGACGCTGGAACAATATCTAAGAAACTATGTCAGCCATCTCCAGGATGATTGGTTGGAGTTGCTGCCGTTAGCTGAATTTTCATAAAACAATTCTCAGAGCGCCTCCACTAAATT
The DNA here is from genome assembly GCF_051348905.1 of Ranitomeya variabilis. NCBI lineage: Eukaryota > Metazoa > Chordata > Amphibia > Anura > Dendrobatidae > Ranitomeya > Ranitomeya variabilis. Next base: position 92,014,333 of record NC_135236.1, read on the forward strand.
TACACCTTTCTTTGCCAATCTGGGTTGTCATCCGTGTATCTTACCTAGGTCTCCAATTAATTCTCCGGTTCCGGCAGTGGAGGAAAGGCTGACTGTGATGAGGCAAAATCTGGAGGTTCTGAAGGAATCCCTGACCCCAGCTCAAGAACGTTATAAGAGATCGGCTGATAGATTCCGTAAACCTGCACCCATGTTCAAGGTAGTAGATTCCGTGTGGTTAGCATCTAAGAATCTGAAGTTAAACGTTCCTTCACAAAAACTTGGACAGAAATTCATTGGCCCTTTCAAGATCAACGGTATTGTGAGCTCTGTGGCCTGCCGGCTGAAGCTGCCTAGGACTATGAAGGTACAACCAGTTTTTCATGTATCTTTACTAAAGTCTGTATCTCTTAATACCTTCCAGGTTGTGCCACCTCCGCAGCCTATGGTGATTGATGGGCAAGAACAATTTGTGGTGGAGGAAATTATTGATTCCAGGATTCGCAGGAATCGGCTCCAATATCTGACAAGATGGCAGGGATATCCCCCTGAGGAAGACTCTTGGGAACCTGTGGAAAACATCAATGCCCAACAGAAGATTTCTCGTTTTCATCAGAGATTCCCTAAGAAACCAGGTCCAGGATCATCCTGGGGCCACTTCTAAGGAGGGAGTAATGTCAGGACTCTAAACATTTTTATTACCTTTTGTGCATTACTGCCCTTTTCCAAGATGGCATCTTTGGTCTCATGTGCACTGTGTCTTCCTGCTATAAAACTCCACCCCAGCCTTCAGTCTGTGCTAGAGTATTCTGCCTTGCATCCAGCTCCTGACCCTGTTGACTCCCTGGCTGTATACCTGCTCCTGTGAACCTGTGTGGTGATCCTGCTACTCTGCTCTGAGTTCCTGCTGCATACACCAGTTTCCAGTAATCCTCCTTCATCTGCTGCTCGTGTTTACTTCCATCTGCATTTGCTGGACATGTAAGCTGTTGCTGCTCTGCAAAGACCTAAGACTATTACCCAGGCCTCCCTGGTTGTGCTAAGATATTATTTGAACTGCCTTATAAGTAGGGTTGAGCGAAACGGGTCGACCATTTTCAGAAGTCGCCGACTTTTGGCAAAGTCGGGTTTCATGAAACCCGACCCGACCCCTGTGTGGGGTCTGCCATGAGGTCGGCGATCTTCTGAATCTGGTATCGGGATTCCGATACCGAGTTCCGATATGTTTGCGATATCGGAAATCGGTATCAGAATCCACATTTAAGTGTAAAATAAAGAATTAAAATAAAAAATATTGATATACTCACCTCTCCGACGCAGCCTGGACATCGCCGCTGGTAACCGGCATCTTCCGTTCCTAAAAATGGCGCTTGAAAGACCTTTCGAATGCTTCACGGCTTGTGATTGGTCGCGGCGGCCTACGTGACCGCTGAGCAACCAATCACAAGCCGGTGACGTAATTCTCAGGTCCTGTTCTGGTTCTCAGGTACATGAGAATTACGTCACGGCTTGTGATTGGTCGCTGAGTGGTCACGTGGGCCGCCGCGACCAATCACAAAGCCGTGACGTCATCGGAAGGTCCTTCACGCGTTCATTCTTAAGAAGGAAGGCTGCTGGAAAGAAGCCGAGGGTGAGTATATTCCTATTAGGTATATACTCACCCTCGTACGCGCCCTGCTTCTTTCCGGCAGCCTTCCTTCTTAAGAATGAACGCGTGAAGGACCTTCCGATGACGTCACGGCTTTGTGATTGGTCGCGGTGGCCCACGTGACCGCTCAGCGACCAATCACAAGCCGTGACGTAATTCTCATGTACATGAGAACCAGAACAGGACCTGAGAATTACGTCACCGGCTTGTGATTGGTCGCTCAGCGGTCACGTGGGCCGCCGTGACCAATCACAAGCCGTGAAGCATTCGAAAGGTCTTTCAAGCGCCATTTTTAGGAACGGAAGATGCCGGTTACTACCAGGGCGCGGTCAGAGGGTGAGTATATCAATTTTTTTTATTTTAATTCTTTATTTTACACGTAAATATGGATCCCAGGGCCTGAAGGAGAGTTTCCTCTCCTTCAGACCCTGGGAACCATAGTATCCCATTGCACTGCATTGGGTTTCGCATTTCGGCCGACCCCGACCCCGACTTTTTTATAGGATCGGCCGATTTCACTCGACCCGACTTTTGAGAAAGTCGGGTTTCGTGAAACCCGACCCGATCCTATAAAAATAAAAGTCGCTCAACCCTACTTATAAGCATAGCTATCTGTGTTTGGACTAAAACAAGGACTTATTCATGTCAAGTATCCTCAAGAATAATTGTGCTTCATAGACTTTCTGCGTGATTGCATTTTCCTCTGAAGTTCCCTATAGACTGTTTAAGCTGTGTTTAATATTTACACCAAGTGTTGTGGACTTGAGTTTCTCTCTGCACCTGTTTGAATCACCATGTGATAATATAGACTTTACCACTTATAAAACTGTGTCCTGTAGTTATCTTGTTCCATGCAAAGAGTCTCCTGAGTTATCCCCTATAATTATTACACCCGCAAGCACTTGCCACATATCTGTGGTTAGGTGGACTTTCCCTGTAACAGCATTGTTGAGGGCACGGGTAATGTTGTGGGTAGGGTTGAGCGACCTTTACTTTTATAGGATCGGGTCGGGTTTCACGAAACCCGACTTTTTCAAAAGTCGGGTCGAGTGAAATCGGCCGATCCTATAAAAAAGTCGGGGTCGGAGTCGGCTGAAACTCGAAACCCAATGCAGTGCATTGGGTTTCCAATGGTTCCCAGGGTCTGAAGGAGCGGAAACTCTCCTTCAGGCCCTGGGATCCATATTTAAGTGTAAAATAAAGAATTAAAATAAAAAATATCGCTATACTTACCATCTGACGGGCCCTGGTACTAACCGGGAACCTTCCTTCCTTAGAATCAGCCTTCCAGGACCTCGCGGTGACGTCACGGTGACGTCGCGGCTTGTGATTGGTCGCGCGGCCGCCCATGTGACCGCTGCACGACCAATCACAAGCCGCGACGTCACCGTGACGTCACCGTAGGTCCTGGAAGGGCTGATTCTTAGGAAGGAAGGCTGCCGGAACGAAGCCGAGGGTGAGTATATTCCTATTAGGTATATACTCACCCTCGGACATGCCCTGCTTCGTTCCGGCAGCCTTCCTTCCTAAGAATCAGCCCTTCCAGGACCTACGGTGACGTCACGGTCACATGGGCGGCCGCGCGACCAATCACAAGCCGCGACGTCACCGTGACGTCACCGCGAGGTCCTGGAAGGCTGATTCTAAGGAAGGAAGGTTCCCGGTTAGTACCAGGGCCTGTCAGATGGTAAGTATAGCGATATTTTTTATTTTAATTCTTTATTTTACACTTAAATCTGAATTCCGATACCAATTCCCGATATCTTAAACATATCGGGAATCGGTATCGGAATTCCGATTCCAGATTCAGAAGATCGCCGACTTCATGGCCGACCCCACACAGGGTGCCAAAAGTCGGCGACTTCTGAAAATTGCCGACCCGTTTCGCTCAACCCTAGTTGTGGGACACATGCTGGCACTCCAGGAAAAATAATGGCAACTGGGGACCGAGTACCTTGGGACAGCCGCCACCATCAGGTTGCAGAAAGCCTCCATCTCAACGAGCCTAAAAGGCAGAATTTCTAGCGCAAGCAGAAGATAAATATTAGAATTTAGGACTGTGGCCTGTGGGGCATTGGCTGGGTATTTCCGCTGGCGTTCCAAAGACTGGGCTATAGACAACTGAAGGCTGTGCTGGGACAAGGACATGGATGGGCTTGATGATGGTGCTGCTTTACTGTGGGCCACAACAGGTGCAGAGCTAGAGGCATCTTCACATGCACTGTGTACTGGGGATTGGCTTCTACGCAAAACAGTAGAAGAAGCAGTGGTGTGACCTGCAGGCAATGGTCCTGGACCCACAAAGTGGGGTGCTTTGCTGCTATGTGCCTGATCATGCTGGTGGTGGTCAGGCTGGTTGTTTTGCTACCCCTGTTGATGCGGACATGGCAGGTGCTGCAAATGGCCTGTTTGGGGTTATCGGCAGAGTCTTTAAAAAATAACCAGACTCGGGAAGATCTAACAGTTGGAATGGCAACTTCCCTCTTATTGGTGTTACGGGGAACAGATGCACGCCTTCTGTCTGTGGCCACCACACTGCTTCTTCCTGCCTGTTGGGGTGATGTGCCTCCTTCCCCATGTTTGCTGCTGCCCTTGCTCTGCATGTCCTCCTGCCAGGTTAGGTTAGTCACATAGTCATTCACCACCTCATTTTCCACATCTGAACCCTGCTCCTCCTGACTTTCTGGCAATTGTGTCTCATCATCGTCCACCTCTTCTGACACTTTCCCACCATCGCCTTTGCGTGACCATGGCTGGTCAAAGCTTTGGGCATCTCTACATGCGATATCATCTGTCCCCACTTCAAGTTGACCATCCGAGAGTTCTGAATCTTGAAATGAAAAACTGAACAGCTCTTCAGAGTATCCAAGTGTGGGATCAGTTGTCCCAGGGAACTCGGCATGGTGGGAGGAAGGAGGATCAGGGTGAGGAATATCCGGGCCACACTCACAGCTACTCAGACTTGACCATGTGGAAGAAATGGTGGTGGTGGTGGCTAAGTGACTGGAAGCACTATCCGCTATCCAACCAACAACCGTTTTACACTGCTCTGGCTTCAATAGTGGTGTGCTGTGGTCCCCTAGAAATTGGGACATGAAGGTAGAGTGAGAAGATATGGGTCTTTGTTATTGCCCACTTTCACGTTGGCCACGGCCTCATCCTCTGCATGCACCATCATCATCACGTCCACTTCTCCATCCCTTGCCCCTTGCCTTGCCCATTTTAAATGGACTACTGCACTATTTCAAATGCTCAACATAAATATATTTAACCCCTTCACCCCCAAGGGTGGTTTGCACGTTAATGACCGGGCCAATTTTTACAATTCTGACCACTGTCCCTTTATGAGGTTATAACTCTGGAAGGCTTCAACGGATCTTGGCGATTCTGACACTGTTTTCTTGTGACATATTGTACTTCATGACAGTGGTAAAATTTCTTCGATGTAACTTGCGTTTATTTGTGAAAAAAATGGAAATTTGGCGAAAATTTAGAAATTTGAATTTTTATGCCCTTAAATCACAGAGATATGTCACACAAAATACTTAATAGGTAACATTTCCCACATGTCTACTTTACATCAGCACAATTTAGGAACCAAAATTTTTTTTTGTTAGGGAGTTATAAGGGTTAAAAGTTGACCAGCAATTTCTCATTTTTACAACACCATTTTTTTTTAGGGACCACATCTCATTTGAAGTCATTTTGAGGGGTCTATATGACAGAAAATACCCAAGTGTGACACCATTCTAAAAACTGCACCCCTCAAGGTGCTCAAAACCACATTCAAGAAATTTATTAACCCTTCAGGTGTTTCACAGGAATTTTTGGAATGTTTAAATAAAAATTAACATTTAAATTTTTTTTACACAAAATTTATTTCAGCTCCAATTTGTTTTATTTTACCAATGGTAACAGGAGAAAATGGACACCAAAAGTTGTTGTACAATTTGTGCTGAGTAAGCTGATAACTGATATGTGGGGGTAAACCACTGTTTGGGCGCACCGCAGAGCTCGGAAGGAAAGGAGCGCCATTTGACTTTTCAATGTAAAATTGACTGGAATGGAGATGGAACGCCATGTTGCGTTTGGAGAGCCCCTGATGTGCCTAAACATTGAAACCCCCCACAAGTGACACCATTTTGGAAAGTAGACCCCCTAAGGAACTCATCTAGATGTGTGGTGAGCACTTTGACCCAACAAGTGCTTCACAGAAGTTTATAATGAAGAGCCGTAAAAATAAAAAAATCATATTTTTTCACAAAAATTATCTTTTCGCCCCTATTTTTTTATTTTCCCAAGGGTAAGAGAAGTAATTTGACCCCAAAAGTTGTCCAATTTGTCCTGAGTACGCCGATACCCCATATGTGGGGGTAAACCACTGTTTGGGCGCATAGCAGAGCTCGGAAGGGAAGGAGTGCCATTTGACTTTTCAATGCAAAATTGACTGGAATGGAGATGGAACACCATGTTGCGTTTAGAGAAGCCCTGATGTGCCTAAACATTGAAACCCCCCACAAGTGACACCATTTTGGAAAGTAGACGCTCTAAGGAACTCATCTAGATGTGTGGTGAGCACTTTGACCCAACAAGTGCTTCACAGAAGTTTATAATGAAGAGCCGTAAAAATAAAAAATCATATTTTTTCACAAAAATTATCTTTTCGCCCCTATTTTTTTATTTTCCCAAGGGTAAGAGAAGTAATTTGACCCCAAAAGTTGTCCAATTTGTCCTGAGTACGCCGATACCCCATATGTGGGGGTAAACCACTGTTTGGGCGCATAGCAGAGCTCGGAAGGGAAGGAGTGCCATTTGACTTTTCAATGCAAAATTGACTGGAATGGAGATGGAACACCATGTTGCGTTTAGAGAAGCCCTGATGTGCCTAAACATTGAAACCCCCCACAAGTGACACCATTTTGGAAAGTAGACGCTCTAAGGAACTCATCTAGATGTGTGGTGAGCACTTTGACCCAACAAGTGCTTCACATAAGTTTATAATGCAGAGCCGTAAAAATAAAAAATCATATTTTTTCACAAAAATTATCTTTTCGCCCCTATTTTATTATTTTCCCAAGAGTAAGAGAAAAAATTGGACCCCAAAAGTTGTTGTCCAATTTGTCCTGAGTACGCCGATACCCCATATGTGGGGGTAAACCACTGTTTGGGCGCATAGCAGAGCTCGGAAGAGAAGGAGCGCCATTTGACTTTTCAATGCAAAATGGACTGGAATTAAGATGGGACGCCATGTTGCGTTTGGAGAGCCCCTGATGTGCCTAAACATTAAACCCCCCCACAAGTGACACCATTTTGGAAAGTAGACCCCCTAAGGAACTTATCTAGATGTGTTTTGAGAGCTTTGATCCCCCAAGTGTTTCACTACAGTTTATAACGCAGAGCCGTGAAAATAAAAAATATTTTTTTCCACAAAAATTATTTTTTAGCCCCCAGTTTTGTATTTTCCCAAGGGTAACAGGAGAAATTGGACCCCAAAAGTTCTTGTCCAATTTGTCCTGAGTATGCTGATACCCCATATGTGGGAGGGAACCACTGTTTGGGCGCATGGCAGAGCTCGGAAGGGAAGGAGCACCATTTGGAATGCAGACTTAGATGGATTGGTCTGCAGGCGTCATGTTGCATTTGCAGAGCCCCTGATGTACCCAAACAGTAGAAACCCCCAAAAGTGACCCCATATTGGAAACTAGACCTCCCAAGGAACTTATCTAGATGTGTTGTGAGAACTTTTAACCCCCAAGTGTTTCACTACAGTTTACAACGCAGAGCCGTGAAAATAAAAAATCTTTTTTTTTCCCACAAAAATGAATTTTAGCCCCCCAAATTTATATTTTCCCAAGGGTAACAAGAGAACTTGGACCCAAAAGTTGTTGTCCAATTTGTCCCGAGTACGCTGATGCCCCACTTATTGGGGTAAAACCCTGTTTGGGCGCACGGGAAAGCTCGTAAGGGAAGGAGCACTGTTTTACTTTTTCAATGCAGAATTGGCTGGAATTGAGATCGGACGCCATGTCGCGTTTGGAGAGCCCTGATGTGCCTCAACAGTGGAAACTCCCCAATTCTACCTGAAACCCTAATCCAAACACACCCCTAACCCTAATCCCAACGGTAACCCTAACCACACCCCTAACCCTGACACACCCCTAACTCTAATCCCAACCCTAATCCCAACCGTAAATGTAATCCAAACCCTAACCCTAACTTTAGCCCCAACCCTAACCCTATCTTTAGCCCCAACCCTAACCCTAACTTTATCCCTAACCCTAGCCCTAACCCTAGCCCTAACCCTAGCCCTAGCCCTAACCCTAGCCCTAACCCTAGCCCTAACCCTAGCCCTAACCCTAGCCCTAGCCCTAACCCTAGCCCTAACCCTAGCCCTAACCCTAACCCTAGCCCTAACCCTAGCCCTAACCATAGCCCTAACCCTAGCCCTAACCCTAGCCCTAACCTTAGCCCTAGCCCTAACCCTAGCCCTAACCCTAGCCCTAACCCTAATGGGAAAATGGAAATAAATACATTTTTTTTAATTTTATTATTTTTCCCTAACTAAGGGGGTGATGAAGGGGGGTTTGATTTACTATTATAGCATTTTTTATAGCAGATTTTTATGATTGGCAGCCGTCACACACTAAAAGACGCTTTTTATAGCAAAAAAGTTTTTGCGTCTCCTGTCATGATTCCCCAATGGCATGGGAACATCAGAAACACAAAAATAACAGACTAGCTCTGGGGTGATGGAACCTCAAGCTGACCGTGACCTAAATCTACCACACAACTAACAGTAGCCAGGAAGCATTCCTACGGCTGCCTAGATGCCATGCGCCAGCCGGAGCACTAACTACGCCTGGAAGAGGAAGGAACAGACCTGGCTTACCTCTAGAGAAATTCCCCAAAGATGATAGTAGCCACCACGTATATTAACGGTGAGTTCAGAGGAAAAGACATACACAGTATGAAGGTAGATTTAGCAAAGCGAGGTCCACTTACTAGATAGAGGAAGGATACAAAAGAGGACTTCACGGTCAGCTGAAAAACCCTTTCAAAAAACCCATCCTGAAATTACTTTAAGACTCCTGTGTCAACTCATGACACAGGAGTGGCAATTTCAGTCCACAAGAGCTTCCAGTAACAGGAAATGACAAAACTGTAAACTGGACAAGAAAAACAAAACAATAAGGACAAGAGTCCACTTAGCTGATCAGCAGACTAGTAGCAGGAACATGCAACTGAATGACTCAGGTTACTATGATGACCGGCAAGGAAGTGACTGGAGAGCAAGGCTAAATAGGGAACTCCCAAAACTGATGGAAGCAGGTGAACTGAGGCAGAAAAGCACACACAAGTCTCCAGTACCACCAGCCACCACCAGGGGAGCCAAAAAGCGGATCACAACAGTACCCCCCCCTTAAGGAGGGGGCACCGAACCCTCACAAGAACCGCCAGGGCGACCTGGATGAGCCCTATGAAAGGCACGAACCAAATCCGAGGCATGAACATCAGAGGCAGTTACCCAAGAATTATCTTCCTGACCATAGCCCTTCCATTTAACCAGGTACTGGAGTCTCCGCCTGGAAATATGGGAGTCCAAGATCTTCTCTATAACGTACTCCAATTCACCCTCAACCAGCACAGGAGCAGGAGGCCCAGCAGAAGGAACCACCGGCACCTCGTATCTCCGCAACAACGACCGATGGAACACATTATTGATAGCGAAAGATGCCGGAAGGTCCAAACGAAAGGAAACAGGGTTAATAATCTCCAAAATCCTATAGGGACCGATGAACCGAGGCTTAAATTTAGGAGAAGAAACCCTCATTGGAACAAAACGGGAAGACAACCACACCAAGTCCCCAACACGAAGGCGAGGACCAACCCGACGCTGGCGGTTAGCAAACCGCTGAGTCCTCTCCTGGGACAAATTCAAATTGTCCACCACTTGTTCCCAAATCCGATACAACCGATCCACCACAGCATCTACTCCAGGACAATCCGAAGACTCCACCTGACCAGAAGAAAAACGGGGATGAAACCCCGAATTGCAAAAGAAAGGGGAAACCTGTCGTGGTTCTCAATGGCAAGAGACCGTAGTAAAGCATACAAAGGACTAGCTCTTGGAAGATGGGAACTCGAGCTGACTGTGAGCTAAACCTACCGCACAACTAACAGTGGCCGGGTAGCGTGCCTACGTTTTATCCCTAGACGCCCAGCGCCAGCCGGAGAACTGACTGACCCTAGCAGAGGAAAATACAGACCTGGCTTACCTCTAGAGAAATTTTCCCCAAAAGGCAAACAGTAGCCCCCACATATAATGTCGGTGATTTTAGAGGAAATTGACATACGAAGTATGAAGATAGGTTTAGCAAATTGAGGTCCGCTTACTAGATAGTAGGAAGACAGAAAAGGGAACTACACAGTCAGCTGAAAACCCTTTCAAAACACCATCCTGAAATTACTTTAAGACTCTAATATCAACTCATGACACCAGAGTGGCAATTTCAGCTCACAAGAGCTTCCAGCCTCAGAAATATTCAAACACAGAGAACTGGAACAAAAATGCAAAACAAACTTAGGACTCAAAGTCCAACTTAGCTGATAGTAGTCTAGGAGCAGGAACATGCAACAGAAAGGCTTCTGGTAACATTGTTGGCCGGCATAGAAATGACTGAGGAGCAAGGCTAAATAGACAACTCCCACATCCTGATGGAAACAGGTGAACAGAGGAGATGAAGCACATAAGTGCAGTACCACCAGAAACCACCGGGGGAGCCCAGAAACCAAATTCACAACAGTACCCCCCCCTCAAGGAGGGGGCACCGAACCCTCACCAGAACCACCAGGGCGATCAGGATGAGCCCTATGAAAGGCACGGACCAAATCGGAGGCATGAACATCAGAGGCTGTCACCCAAGAGTTATCCTCCTGACCGTAGCCCTTCCACTTGACCAGATACTGAAGTCTCCGTCTGGAAACACGGGAGTCCAAGATCTTCTCGACAACATACTCCAACTCACCCTCAACCAACACCGGAGCAGGAGGCTCAACGGAAGGCACAACCGGTACCTCATACCTGCGCAACAATGACCGATGGAAGACATTATGAATAGAAAAAGATGCAGGGAGGTCCAAACGAAAGGACACAGGGTTAAGAATCTCCAATATCTTGTACGGGCCAATGAACCGAGGCTTAAACTTAGGAGAAGAAACCTTCATAGGGACAAAACGAGAAGATAACCACACCAAGTCCCCAACACAAAGACGAGGACCAACACGACGACGGCGGTTGGCAAAATGCTGAGTCTTCTCCTGGGACAACTTCAAATTGTCCACCACATGCCCCCAAATCTGATGCAACCTCTCCACCACAGCATCCACTCCAGGACAATCCGAAGACTCCACCTGACCGGAAGAGAAACGAGGATGAAACCCCGAATTACAGAAGAAAGGAGAAACCAAGGTGGCAGAACTAGCCCGATTATTGAGGGCAAACTCCGCCAAGGGCAAAAAGGCAACCCAATCATCCTGATCCGCAGACACAAAACACCTCAAATAAGTCTCCAAGGTCTGACTAGTTCGCTCGGTCTGGCCATTAGTCTGAGGGTGGAAAGCAGACGAAAAAGACAAATCAATGCCCATCCTAGCACAGAACGCTCGCCAAAATCTAGACACGAATTGGGTTCCCCTGTCAGAAACGATATTCTCCGGAATACCATGCAAGCGCACCACATTTTGAAAAAACAGAGGAACCAGCTCGGATGAGGAAGGCAATTTAGGCAAGGGAACCAAATGGACCATCTTAGAAAAATGGTCACACACCACCCAGATGACAGACATCTTCTGAGAAACAGGGAGATCAGAAATAAAATCCATGGAGATGTGAGTCCAAGGCCTCTTCGGAATAGGCAAGGATAACAACAATCCACTAGCCCAAGAACAACAAGGCTTGGCCCGAGCACAAACATCACAAGACTGCACAAAACCTCGCACATCTCGCGACAGGGAAGGCCACCAGAAGGACCTAGCCACCAAATCCCTGGTACCAAAGATTCCAGGATGACCTGCTAACGCAGAAGAATGGACCTCCGAGATGACTCTACTGGTCCAATCATCAGGAACAAACAATCTACCAGGCGGGCAACGATCAGGTCTATCCGCCTGAAACTCCTGCAAGACCCGTCGCAAATCTGGGGAAACAGCAGATAATATCACTCCATCCTTAAGAATACCTGTAGGTTCAGAATTACCAGGGGAATCAGGCTCAAAACTCCTAGAAAGGGCATCCGCCTTCACATTTTTAGAACCCGGTAGGTAAGAAACCACAAAATTAAACCGAGAGAAAAATAACGACCAGCGCGCCTGTCTAGGATTCAGGCGCCTGGCGGACTCAAGATAAATCAAATTCTTGTGGTCGGTCAATACCACCACCTGATGTCTAGCCCCCTCAAGCCAATGACGCCACTCCTCAAAAGCCCACTTCATAGCCAAGAGCTCCCGATTACCAATATCATAATTTCGCTCAGCGGGCGAAAACTTACGAGAAAAGAACGCACAAGGCCTCATCACGGAGCAGTCGGAACTTTTCTGCGACAAAACCGCCCCAGCTCTGATTTCTGAAGCGTCGACCTCAACCTGAAAAGGAAGAGTAACATCAGGCTGACGCAATACAGGGGCGGAAGAAAAGCGGCGCTTAAGCTCCCGAAAGGCCTCCACAGCCACAGGGGACCACTCAGCAACATCAGCACCCTTCTTAGTCAAATCAGTCAACGGTTTAGCGACATCAGAAAAACCAGTTATAAATCGACGATAAAAATTAGCAAAGCCCAAAAACTTCTGAAGGCTCTTAAGAGAAGAGGGTTGCGTCCAATCACAAATAGCCTGAACCTTGACAGGGTCCATCTCAATGGAAGAGGGGGAAAAAATGTACCCCAAAAACGAAATCTTTTGAACCCCAAAAACGCACTTAGAACCCTTTACACACAAGGAATTAGAGCGCAAAACCTGAAAAACCCTCCTGACCTGTTGGACATGAGAGTCCCAGTCATCCGAAAAAATCAAAATATCATCCAGATACACAATCAAAAATTTATCCAAATATTCACGGAAAATGTCATGCATAAAGGACTGAAAGACTGAAGGGGCATTTGAAAGACCAAAAGGCATTACTAAATACTCAAAATGGCCCTCAGGCGTATTAAATGCGGTTTTCCACTCATCCCCCTGCTTAATTCGCACTAAATTATACGCCCCACGAAGATCAATCTTAGAGAACCACTTGGCCCCCTTTATTCGAGCAAACAAATCAGTAAGCAGTGGCAAAGGATACTGATATTTAACCGTGATTTTATTCAAAAGCCGATAATCAATACACGGCCTCAAAGAGCCATCTTTTTTAGATACAAAGAAAAAACCGGCTCCTAAGGGAGATGACGAAGGACGAATATGTCCCTTTTCCAAGGACTCCTTAATGTATTCCCGCATAGCAGCATGTTCAGGCACAGATAGATTAAATAAACGACCCTTTGGAAACTTACTGCCCGGAATCAGATCTATAGTACAATCGCACTCTCTGTGCGGAGGTAGTGAACCAATTTTAGGTTCCTCAAAAACGTCACGATAATCAGATAAAAATTCCGGAATCTCAGAGGGAATAGATGACGAAATGGAAACCAAAGGTACGTCCCCATGAGTCCCCTGACATCCCCAGCTTAACACAGACATTGCTTTCCAGTCGAGGACTGGGTTATGAGATTGCAGCCATGGCAATCCAAGCACCAACACATCATGTAGATTATACAACACAAGGAAGCGAATAATCTCCTGGTGATCCGGATTAATACGCATAGTTACTTGTGTCCAGTATTGTGGTTTATTACTAGCCAATGGCGTGGAGTCAATACCCTTCAGAGGTATAGAAACTTCCAGAGGCTCTAAATCAAACCCACAGCGTTTGGCAAAGGACCAATCCATAAGACTCAAAGCGGCGCCAGAGTCGACATAGGCGTCCGCGGTAATAGACGATAAAGAGCAAATCAGGGTCACAGATAGAATAAACTTAGACTGTAAAGTGCCAATTGAAACAGACTTATCAACCTTCTTAGTACGTTTAGAGCATGCTGATATAACATGAGTTGAATCACCACAATAGAAGCATAACCCATTTTTTCGCCTAAAATTCTGTCGTTCGCTTCTGGACAGAATTCTATCACATTGCATAATCTCTGGCGCCTTCTCAGTAGACACCGCCAAATGGTGCACAGGTTTGCGCTCCCACAAACGCCGATCAATCTGAATAGCCATTGTCATGGACTCATTCAGACCTGTAGGCACAGGGAACCCCACCATAACATCCTTAATGGCATCAGAGAGACCCTCTCTGAAATTCGCCGCCAGGGTGCACTCATTCCACTGAGTAAGCACAGACCACTTATGAAATTTTTGGCAGTATATTTCAGCCTCATCTTGCCCTTGAGACAGGGCCATTAAGGCTTTTTCAGCCTGAATCTCTAAATGAGGTTCCTCATAAAGCAACCCCAAAGCCAGGAAAAACGCATCCACATTGAGCAACGCAGGATCCCCTGGTGTCAAAGCAAATGCCCAGTCCTGAGGGTCGCCCCGGAGCAAGGAAATTACAATCCTGACCTGCTGTGCAGGATCTCCAGCGGAGCGAGATCTCAGAGACAAAAATAATTTACAATTATGTTTGAAATTCTGGAAGCGAGATCTATCCCCGGAGAAAAATTCAGGTAAAGGAATTCTAGGTTCAGATATAGGAGCATGAAAAACAAAATCCTGTAAACTTTGAACCTTCCCAGCGAGATTATCCAAACCTGTAGCTAAACTCTGAGGATCCATATTAATCAGGTGAAATCAGAACCATTCAAGGATTAGAAGGAGAGAGAGACGAAGGCTGCAGTAAGCAGAGATGCTAGTGAATCAACTAATGAGCAAACTCAGGAAAAAAAAAAAAAAAAAAATTCTCTGCAGACTTCTTTTCTCTCCTTTCTTCTGCCAATTATTTTAACCCTTGGCCGGCCAAACTGTCGTGGTTCTCAATGGCAAGAGACCGTAGTAAAGCATACAAAGGACTAGCTCTTGGAAGATGGGAACTCGAGCTGACTGTGAGCTAAACCTACCGCACAACTAACAGTGGCCGGGTAGCGTGCCTACGTTTTATCCCTAGACGCCCAGCGCCAGCCGGAGAACTGACTGACCCTAGCAGAGGAAAATACAGACCTGGCTTACCTCTAGAGAAATTTTCCCCAAAAGGCAGACAGTAGCCCCCACATATAATGTCGGTGATTTTAGAGGAAATTGACATACGAAGTATGAAGATAGGTTTAGCAAATTGAGGTCCGCTTACTAGATAGTAGGAAGACAGAAAAGGGAACTACACAGTCAGCTGAAAACCCTTTCAAAACACCATCCTGAAATTACTTTAAGACTCTAATATCAACTCATGACACCAGAGTGGCAATTTCAGCTCACAAGAGCTTCCAGCCTCAGAAATATTCAAACACAGAGAACTGGAACAAAAATGCAAAACAAACTTAGGACTCAAAGTCCAACTTAGCTGATAGTAGTCTAGGAGCAGGAACATGCAACAGAAAGGCTTCTGGTAACATTGTTGGCCGGCATAGAAATGACTGAGGAGCAAGGCTAAATAGACAACTCCCACATCCTGATGGAAACAGGTGAACAGAGGAGATGAAGCACATAAGTGCAGTACCACCAGAAACCACCGGGGGAGCCCAGAAACCAAATTCACAACAGAAACCAAAGTGGCAGAACTGGCCCGATTATTAAGAGCAAACTCTGCCAACGGCAAAAAGGCAACCCAATCATCCTGATCCGCAGACACAAAACACCTCAAATACGTCTCCAAAGTTTGATTAGTTCGCTCCGTCTGGCCATTAGTCTGAGGATGGAAGGCAGACGAAAAAGACAAATCAATGCCCAACCTGGCACAGAATGCCCGCCAAAATCTAGAAACGAACTGGGTACCCCTATCAGAAACGATATTTTCCGGAATACCATGCAAGTGAACCACATTTTGAAAAAACAAAGGAACCAACTCAGATGAGGAAGGCAACTTCGGCAATGGCACCAAATGAACCATCTTAGAAAAACGGTCACACACCACCCAGATAACAGACATCCTCTGAGAGACAGGAAGATCAGAAATAAAGTCCATCGAGATGTGCGTCCAAGGCCTCTTTGGAATAGGCAAGGGCAACAACAACCCGCTAGCCCTAGAACAACAAGGCTTGGCCCGAGCACACACATCACAAGACTGCACAAAAACACGCACATCACGAGACAGAGATGGCCACCAGAAGGATCTAGCCACCAAATCCCTGGTACCAAAAATTCCAGGATGACCCGCCAGCGTAGAAGAATGAACCTCCGAGATGACTCTACTGGTCCAATCATCAGGAACAAACAGTCTACCAGGTGGACAGCGATCAGGTCTATCCGCCTGAAACTCTTGCAAAGCACGTCGCAGATCTGGGGAAATAGCGGATAATATCACCCCATCCTTAAGGATACCTGTAGGTTCCGAATCACCAGGGGAATCAGGCTCAAAACTCCTAGAAAGGGCATCCGCCTTCACATTCTTAGAACCTGGTAGATATGAGACCACAAAATTAAACCGAGAGAAAAACAACGACCAGCGTGCCTGTCTAGGATTCAGGCGCCTGGCAGACTCAAGATAAATCAGATTCTTGTGATCAGTCAAAACCACCACCTGATGTCTAGCACCCTCAAGCCAATGACGCCACTCCTCAAATGCCCACTTCATGGCCAAAAGCTCCCGATTACCGACATCATAATTTCTTTCGGCGGCAGAAAATTTTCGAGAAAAGAACGCACAAGGTCTCATTACTGAGCAATCGGAACTTTTCTGCGACAAAACCGCCCCCGCTCCGATCTCGGAAGCATCGACCTCAACCTGAAAGGGGAGAGAGACATCGGGCTGGCGCAACACAGGGGCAGACGAAAAGCGGCGCTTAAGTTCCCGAAAGGCCTCCACAGCGGCAGAGGACCAATTGGCAACATCAGCACCCTTCTTAGTCAAATCCGTAAGAGGCTTAGCAACACCAGAAAAACCAGTTATAAATCGACGATAAAAATTAGCAAAGCCCAAGAACTTCTGAAGACCCTTTAGAGAAGTAGGCTGCGTCCAGTCACAAATAGCCCGAACCTTGACAAGGTCCATCTCAACAGAAGAAGGGGAAAAAATGTACCCCAAAAAGGAAATCCTTTGAACCCCAAAAACACACTTAGAACCCTTTACACACAGATAATTCTCCCGCAAGACCTGAAAAACCCTCCTGACCTGCTGAACATGAGACTCCCAGTCCTCAGAAAAAATCAAAATATCGTCCAAATACACAATCATAAATTTATCCAGATATTCACGGAAAATATCATGCATAAAGGACTGAAAAACTGAAGGCGCATTAGAAAGGCCGAAAGGCATTACTAAATACTCAAAGTGGCCCTCAGGCGTATTAAATGCGGTTTTCCACTCATCCCCTTGCTTAATTCGCACCAAATTATACGCCCCACGGAGATCAATCTTGGAGAACCACTTAGCCCCCCTTATGCGAGCAAACAAATCAGTAAGCAGCGGCAACGGATACTGATATTTGACAGTAATTTTATTCAGGAGTCGATAATCAATACAAGGCCTCAGCGAGCCATCCTTTTTAGAGACAAAGAAAAACCCGGCTCCTAAAGGTGATGAAGAAGGACGAATATGTCCCTTTTCCAGGGACTCCTTAACATATTCTCGCATGGCAGCATGCTCAGGTACAGATAGGTTAAACAAACGACCCTTTGGAAATTTACTGCCTGGAATCAGATCTATGGCGCAATCACACTCTCTGTGGGGAGGGAGAGAACCAATTTTAGGCTCTTCAAAAATATCCCCAAAATCTGACAAAAATGCAGGAATCTCAGAGGGAATAGATGACGAGATAGGAACCAAAGGTATGTCCCCATGAGCCCCCCGACATCCCCAGCTTAACACAGACATAGTTTTCCAGTCCAGTACTGGGTTATGAGATTGTAACCATGGTAATCCAAGCACTAAAACATCATGTAAATTATACAACACGAGGAAGCGAATCATCTCCTGATGGTCTGGAGTCATACGCATAGTCACTTGCGTCCAGAACTGTGGTCTATTACAAGCCAGAGGTGTAGAATCAATACCCTTCAGAGGTATAGGAACTTCCAGAGGCTCCAAATCAAACCCACAGCGCCTGGCGAAGGACCAATCCATGAGACTCAGAGCGGCGCCAGAGTCCACATAGGCATCCACGGTAATAACTGATAATGAACAAATCAGAGTTACAGACAGAAGAAATTTAGACTGTAAAGTGCCAATAGAAACAGACTTGTCAACCTTCCTAGTACGTTTAGAGCATGCTGATATAACATGCGCGGAATCACCACAGTAGAAGCACAAGCCATTTTTGCGCCTATAATTCTGCCGCTCGCTTCTTGACAGAATTCTGTCACATTGCATTTTCTCTGGCGTCCCTTCAGAAGATACCGCCAAATGGTGCACGGGTTTGCGCTCCCGCAAACGCCGATCAATCTGAATCGCCATTGTCATGGACTCATTCAGACCTGTGGGCGTAGGAAACCCCACCATGACATCCTTAATGGCATCAGAAAGGCCCTCTCTGAAACTTGCCGCTAGGGCACACTCATTCCACTGAGTAAGCACAGACCATTTACGAAATTTTTGGCAGTATATCTCAGCTTCATCTTGCCCTTGAGACAGGGCTATTACAGCTTTTTCAGCTTGAATCTCCAAATTAGGTTCCTCATACAGCAACCCTAAAGCCAGGAAAAACGCATCCACATTGAGCAACGCAGGATCCCCTGGTGTCAATGAAAATGCCCAATTTTGAGGGTCACCTCGCAGCAAAGAAATCACAATCTTAACCTGCTGAACAGGATCTCCAGAGGAGTGAGGTCTGAGAGAAAGGAATAATTTACAATTACATTTGAAATTCAGAAACTGAGATCTATCTCCGGAAAATACCTCTGGTGTAGGAATCTTAGGTTCAGAAATAGGAGTACGTATAACATAATCTTGTAAATTCTGAACCTTCGTAGCAAGATTATTTAAACCTGCAGCCAAACTCTGAGGGTCCATCCTTAAACCGGAGAGATCAGAGCCATTCAAGGATTAGAAGGAGAGAAAGGCAAGGCTGTAAATAGAGCAGAAATACAACTGAGCCAACTAAGTAGCAAACATGAGAGGAAAAAAAAAAAAAAATCTACAGACTTCTTTTACTCTCCTTTCTTCTGCCAATTACTTTAACAGCGGCTGGTCATACTGTCATGATTCCCCAATGGCATGGGAACATCAGAAACACAAAAATAACAGACTAGCTCTCGGGTGATGGAAACTCAAGCTGACCGTGACCTAAATCTACCACACAACTAACAGTAGCCAGGAAGCATTCCTACGGCTGCCTAGATGCCATGCGCCAGCCGGAGAACTAACTACGCCTGGAAGAGGAAGGAACAGACCTGGCTTACCTCTAGAGAAATTCCCCAAAGATGATAGTAGCCACCACGTATATTAACGGTGAGTTCAGAGGAAAAGACATACACAGTATGAAGGTAGATTTAGCAAAGCGAGGTCCACTTACTAGATAGAGGAAGGATACAAAAGAGGACTTCACGGTCAGCTGAAAAACCCTTTCAAAAAACCCATCCTGAAATTACTTTAAGACTCCTGTGTCAACTCATGACACAGGAGTGGCAATTTCAGTCCACAAGAGCTTCCAGTAACAGGAAATGACAAAACTGTAAACTGGACAAGAAAAACAAAACAATAAGGACAAGAGTCCACTTAGCTGATCAGCAGACTAGTAGCAGGAACATGCAACTGAATGACTCAGGTTACTATGATGACCGGCAAGGAAGTGACTGGAGAGCAAGGCTAAATAGGGAACTCCCAAAACTGATGGAAGCAGGTGAACTGAGGCAGAAAAGCACACACAAGTCTCCAGTACCACCAGCCACCACCAGGGGAGCCAAAAAGCGGATCACAACAGTCTCCACATTTTGAGAGCTATAATTTTTTCATATTTTGGTCCACAGAGTCATGTGAGGTCTTGTTTTTTTGCGGGACGAGTTGACGTTTTTATTGGTAACATTTTCGGACACGTGACAGTTTTTGATCGCTTTTTATTCCGATTTTTGTGAGGCAGAATGACAAAAAACCAGCTATTCATGAATTTCTTTTGGGGGAGACGTTTATACCGTTCCACGTTTGGTAAAATTGATAAAGCAGTTTTATTCTTAGGGTCAGTACGATTACAGCGATACCTCATTTATATATTTTTTTGTGTTTTGGCGCTTTTATACGATAAAAACTATTTTATAGAATAAATAGTTATTTTGGCATCGCTTTATTCTGAGGACTATAACTTTTTTTATTTTTTCTTTGATGATGCTGTTTGGCAGCTCGTTTTTTGCGGGACAAGATGACGTTTTCAGCAGTACCATGGTTATTTATATCCGTCTTTTTGATCGCGTGTTATTCCACTTTTTGTTCGGCGGTATGATAATAAAGCGTCGTTTTTTGCCTCATTTTTTTTTTCCCCCCTACGGTGTTTACTGAAGGGGTTAACTAGTGATACAGTTTTATAGGTGGGGTCGTTACGGACGCGGCGATACTAAATATGTGTACTTTTATTGTTTTTTTTTTATTTAGATAAAGAAATGTATTTATGGGAATAATATATATATATATTTTTTTCTTTATTTAGGATTTTTTTTTTTTTTTACACATGTGGAAATTTTTTTTTTTACTTTTTTACTTTGTCCCAGGGGGGGACATCACACATCGGTGATCTGACAGTTTGCACAGCACTCTATCAGATCACCGATCTGACTTACAGCACTGCAGGCTTACCAAGCGCCTGCTCTGAGCAGGCACTCGGTAAGCCACCTCCCTCCCTGCAGGACCCGGATGCCGCGGCCATCTTGGATCCGGGACCTGCAGCGAGGAAGGAGGTAGGAGACCCTCGGAGCAACGCGATCACATCGCGTTGCTCCGGGGGTCTCAGGGAAGTTGCTTCCCTGTACCGCCGGCACACCGCAATCATGTTTGATCGCGGTGTGCCGGGGGTTAATGTGCCGGGGGCGGTCCGTGACCACTCCTGTCACATAGTGCCGGATGTCAGCTGCGATAGTCAGCTGACACCCGGCCGCGATCGGCGGCGCTCCCCCCGTGAGCGCCGCCGATCGCGCTGGACGTACTATCCCGTCGGTGGTCATACGGGCCCACCCCACCTCGACGGGATAGTACGTCCAATGTCAGAAAGGGGTTAATAGTGGTGAAATAATATCTGATCAGTATACCTGCAAATCTACGATTTTTCAAACCCAAACACCAGGCAGGCCTCAGCCTGACATAACAGACTGTATTCAATTTTGGGGGGCTTTTTTGTGAAGTTAATTTATGCAAAATAGTGCTGTATATAAGTAGAGTATGCGACAGCAAAAAAAGTGGTCCATCGGCCTACAATGACCAAACTTGGAGCACGCAGATATATGAGGGCTGTCACGGAAATACCACACTGGCAAATATGTGGCCTTTTTATATTTTTTATGCTTAATAGTGCTGTATATATTTTGAGTAGCAGACAGCAAAAAAAGTGGTACACTGGCCTGCAATGACCAAACTTGGAGCACGCAGATATATGAGGGCTGTCACGGAAATACCACACTGGCAAATATGTGGTCTGTTGTTTTTTAAATACCAAATAGTGCTGTATATAATTAGAGTATCAGACAGCAAAAACCATGGCAAAACAGCCTACAATGCCCAAACTTGGAGCAGGCAGATAGATGAGTGCTGTCACGGAAATACCACACTGAAAAATATGTGGCCTTTTTATATTTTTTATGCTAAATAGTGCTGTATATAATTAGAGTAACAGACAGCAAAAAAAAGTGGTACACCGGCCTACAATGACCAAACTTGAAGCACGTAGATATATGAGGGCTGTCACGGAAATACAACACTGGCCAATATGTGACCTGTTTTTTTAAAAAAATGCCATATATTGCTGTATATAATTAGAGTAACAGACAGCAAAAACAGTGGCAAATCATCCTAAAATGCCAAATCTTGGAGCACGCAGATATATGAGGCCTTTTTTTGGTGAATTTAAAACACCAAAAAAAAAGAAAAGTGGCACAAGGCTAGCACACACAACTATGCTACGTATGCCTGACAAACTATGATTTTTAAACAGGCCTCAGGTTGGCAGAACACACTGTATATTTTTTTTTGGGGTGGTGAATTTTTTGGGGAAAAAAATGCAACTAGGTATATAGTAAAGAAGCTGCAGCAGCAGACAGTTATGGAGCTTTGGGAGGGATGCAGTTGGAGCAATGAATGCACATACAGTGCCTGCAGGCCTTACACTGATGTGGATATGCTGTGCCCTGCCTACCTAGCGCTGCAATATCGGGATCCACGAATTAGCCCTAAAAAGGACTGTTGGTTTCTCAGGAGTTGTGGATTTAAGAGTTGCAGACCTACACTAACTATAAAAACCACGATTCTGACCCTATCTCGGCAGCAGCTCTCCCTACTCTCACTGAATCCAGAGCAGAATGCGGCGAGCAGGGCGGCGCCAGGTCTCTTATACTCGGGATGATGCTGTGTGGCCAAGCCAATCACTGCACAACCACAACTAAGATGGCTGTGGCGTTCATGGCCTCGTAGACAATCCCTGCAGCGTGATTGGGTCTCTAAAGTCCGCCAAAAATGCTGGGTGGAGACACCAGTTACCACCGAATAAACCTGGAAATGCTCGGTGCTCGCCGAGTACACCGAGCATAGTGATACTCGGGCGAGTAACGAGCAGAGGCGAGCACGTTTGCTCATCACTAGTGGGCACTTAAAATACAGTACTTACTTATTGTTGTCTAGTGCCGTTTACAGCGCCGCTCTGATCCTCTCCTGCTTCTTGTGACCGCAACTTGGCCTACTTGGCTTGTATTGCTTCTTCGCTGTGGACAAGAAGTCGTTTTCTCTATGCAAGACTGTGAAACTCAGAAATAGCTTCAGAGATTTACATTTAAAGGGAATCTGTCACCCCAAAAATCGTATATGAGCTAAGGCTACTGGCACCAGGGGCTTATCTACAGCATTCTGTAGTGCTGTAGATAAGCCCCCGATGTATCCTGAAACAGAAGAAAAACACATTAGATTATACTCACCCAGGGCCGGTCCCGCTGCAGTCCGGTCCGATGGTCGTCGCGGTCCAGGTCCAGCGCCTCCCAACTTCATAGGATGACATCCTCTTCTTGCCTTCCTTCCGCGGCTCCAGTGCAGCTGTACTTTGTCTGCCCTGTTGAGGGCAGAGCAAAGTACTGCAGTTCACAGGCGCCAGGAAAGGTCAGAAAGGCCCGGCGCCTGCGCCGGAGCCGCGGCAGGAAGACAAGAAAAGGATGTCATCATATGAAGACCGCCCCTGGGTGAGTATAATCTAACTTGTTTTTCTTACCTTTCAGGTTACATCGGGGGCTTATCTACAGCATTACATAATGCTGTAGA
This sequence comes from Ranitomeya variabilis, assembly GCF_051348905.1. NCBI lineage: Eukaryota > Metazoa > Chordata > Amphibia > Anura > Dendrobatidae > Ranitomeya > Ranitomeya variabilis. The sequence continues at coordinate 92,037,576 of NC_135236.1, forward strand.
TAAGCCCCTGATGCCGGTGGCCTTAGCTCATATACGATTTTTGGGATGACAGGTTCCCTTTAAGAAAGGAGCTGCAGTCACATGACAAAGGAGAGGACTGGAGCAGCGCTGGAAATGGTAGAAGACAGCAATGGGTAAGTGTTTAAATGCATACGCTATGCACCCAATACTGATTGCTAAAAGAGGGTGCAATAAAAAAATTCTAGACTGATGCTTTAACGCCACTAAATATACTAATTGATAACATGTTAAAACTTTTTAAATCTATTTGTTAGGAGACTGGAGAAGCAGACCCACAATGCACCCCTTTTTTTTCTCCATGAACATGCTACTTTTTATTCAGTGAACACAGACTTTCCCATTAATGAGATTGGAGGTTGCATTTGCAATAATATGTAGAAGTAATGAGGGAGTGGAGCGCCTGCTAGAGCCGTGGGGTACTCGGGCCTGTTCCGACGGTTCTTAAGTGGTGTTGTCACGGCAGCAGTGACCCGGTCCGTGGCCCTGGGCATCCAATAAAAGTCAATTAAAGGAGAATAAAGTTTTTAAGGGGATTTGTTCATGATGCCACCAGTGGTGTTCGGCAATGAGTGGCCGACGCTGCTTAAGGGTACCGTTGGGATGATGGTGATGCAGCAGAGTTGTGACTGCTCTCCACGGGTAGAGCTGGGCCCCAGGGCAGTTAAAAAGTTAATGATGGTGAATGTTGTGATGCAGGGCAGGTGACACAATAATAATTCAGAAAAAGAAGGACATAAGGACCTGCCACCCTCCTGCCATAACAAGGAGGGTGGCAGGTCCTTATGTCCTTCTTTTTAGCACTCGTGCACTTTATCTCCCAGGCAGGCAAGTCCCCTGATGATTAGGCCTGCAAAGAAACTCGTCAGGACACTTCAATAGGGAGAGTGCAGGGCATGATATTGCTCAGGGATAGCTGTGGACTGCCCTTGTAAGGGCGGGAGCTCGGGACCTAGGTTTACGGATAGCCCTCCAGGGATTGACAGGGCATTGTCTCCCGACATCGCTGATTTATGGATTTCTCCGCTCCAGCGAACTGTGGGCTTTATCTACCTGGTCAACTGCAATTGGTGAGATCATTCCTGTTTTAAACATTTTTATATGATGTCTACCTTATTTGCTTTATCCTATCCCGCTTGTTTATAATTGCCTTTGATATCTACCGATACTTGTATAAACAAGATTACCTGGTAAAGCATTCTTTGCACTTATGTATGCTTTTGTTACAAACTAGAGGTATCTTGATAGTTTGGGACAGCACACCTTGTGTGTGTAATGACTGTTCCTACTAACAATCTATTTTGGTACTACCCATTAATGGTGCTTTACCATACAGGTTAAATCATTTAGTATTTATTTTGGGGTGACACTATTTGTTGTTTTGTTTAGTTTTTACCTTGTATACATTAAAGGTTATACTTTTTCCCAAGCCAGCAGCCTCAGATCCTGTCGGGCGATGTCCTCCTGGTCCCACTGATCCTATGGGGCTGCCTTTTTAGTGAGTGTGTGTGATTGTGGCTCCGGCACGTACACATACCACAGCCTCCGGCTGGCTAGCTGAGCCTTGTATTTCTCCACTAGTCTTGGGGCCGGTTCCCCCCACTGCAAACTGGTCCCTCCACCCAAATAGTCGGCGAGGATACGGGCCGCACGGGTGGATTTCTCACTACCCGTGCCCCTAGGACCCCTTCTCTTTCTTCTTTCTGTCAGGAGCTTCTCTCTATCCTCCTTGTTGTCTCTCTCTGTCGTCTGCTGCTGGGATGAGCTCCTCACTGCTCAAGTCCCCAGCTCTAACTATCTCTGCCTCTCACTGTTCACTCCTCTTGTCACTGACTGACTAACTCCTCCCTCTAGTTTCCATGACAACTCCTCACAACTGCCATTCTCTCCACCCACACCCTCTACCTAGTTCCCTCCAGGTCTATAGAGGCCTAATGTTGGATGCTAGTGTTTGGGTCCTGGGTAGTGTCTCCTCCTTACCCGAGAGCGGAGTACCACACCTCTGGCTGAGGTCCAGTACCTCTGTGGCGACTGGACCTGCAGGGGTGCCACAGGAGGGGTGCCACAGGAGGAATTAAAGGCAGAGCTCCTCCATACTCTACCCCTCCTAGCTAGATAATATCTTATCAGTAGCAGCTCTCTTCTCATATTTCAGCAATGGGAAAATTTGTGTTCACTGAATACAGAATTTACCCCAGAATTGAGAATTTTAATAATGAATGATCAGTTCTGGCAGAGAAAGAATCAGATTTCTCTGATAAAATATAAAGTTTCTTAATTTGACACCTACTATTTATTTATGAAGTAAAAATTAAAACAACAGTTTTTCTTTAATAAAGATGAGCAAACTTGTTCAGAAAACGTTCACCAATCTCAAATCAGGGCTCATAGCAAAGCAGTCTTACACCTGTCCCTTGCCCACCTCGTCTTAATTGAAACTTAAATTCAAAGCTCTAAATGCTGGCCCAGACTCTGATACCTCATGTAGGGCTCGTGGCTGACTGCTTCTGTACCATTATCAAATTTCTACTGTGGGTCAATTGATGCCACTTTTCCTGTTGTCTGCCACTAATTTTAGGAAATGTTTGGACGCCTAGTTGGGTCTCCTTCATGTGTGTTGCTTTAATTTGGCAGGCCTCTCAGAGCACCAGGCCTACTGCATCTTGGTCTTCAAAAATGGAAGAATGGCCTGAGCTCACTGGTCACGCCTTAGAGCTTTTGTCATGCATGTCAGCTAGCGTTGTCTCAGAACGTGTCTTCAGTTCTGCTGGTGGTGTCCTGCCAGTTAAGCACATCCAGCTGTCCCATGAAAGTGTAGATCACCTAACTTTCAGCAAGATGAACAAGTCATGGATCTCCAATGACTTTTGCACTCCAATTGCAGACTGGGTAAACTAGGCGATGGTGCAGTTTTTAGTGTGCTGCATTGATCTTGCATTATTGCAGTCTGTGACACCTGTGGCATGGCTTCTGTGCCTGCTGTTGCTACTACTGCTGATGTTACTAACATTTTTTTTTAAATGTGGAGACTCCAGGTTGGGTCTCCATCTGGTGGGCTGCCTGTAGTGGAAGGGGTGTCAGAGCTCCATTATACCATTTCTACTCTGGGAAAATTTATGACACTTTAGTGGTGTATTGTTATGACCCCAATGGCGAGGGTCTCAGAGGAACAAGTAAGTCTGCGAAGTACAAAAATCCAGCTCATAGGGCAGTGGTAACTGGGTTGACCATATATCTACTCCTAACGCCAACACTAGAAGTAGCCGGGGAACATGCCTACGTTGGTCGCTAGATGTCTCGCGCCAGCCGGAGGACTAACTACCCCTAGAAGAGGAAAACAAAGACCTCTCTTGCCTCCAGAGAATAGACCCCAAAAGTTGGATACAAGCCCCCCACAAATAATAACGGTAAGGTAAGAGGAAATGACAAACACAGAGATGAACTAGGTTTAGCAAAGAGAGGCCCACTTACTAATAGCAGAATGTAGTAAGATAACTTATATGGTCAACAAAAACCCTATCAAAAATCCACACTGGAAATTCAAGAACCCCCGAACCGTCTAACGGCCCGGAGGGAGAACTCCAGCCTCCCTAGAGCTTCCAGCAAGGTTAGGATACAGATAATGTACAAGCTGGACAAAAATGCAAACAAAAACAAATAGCAAAAAGCAAGAAAGCAGACTTAGCTTAATCTAGCAGGAACCAGGATCAGTAGACAAGAGTACAACAGATTAGCTCTGATTACAACGTTGCCAGGCATTGAACTGAAGGTCCAGCTTATATAGCAACACCCCTGAACTAACGGCCCAGGTGAGCATACAAGGGATGACTGACATACCCAGAGTCAAATCACTAGTAACCACTAGAGGGAGCCAAAAAGCAAATTCACAACAGTGTATGCCCCTAATTTTTTGAAATGTTGGGTCTCCTTCATGTGTGTTTCCTGAATTTGGCAGGGTTCTAAGACCTCCAGGCCTACACCTGTGACTCATCTACCTGTTACTGCTCAATGTTTCAGCTAGAAATGCTGGTCCAAGCCCTGTCCCATGCACCCATGCTGCGCAGTTATACTATTCTACTCTGGGTCAATTGATGCCACTTTCCCTGGTGTATGCGCCACGGTCTCGTGGGCCACGGTACTCGGTAGCAAGGCAGGCAGTCTATCAGGGGAGTAACAGTGGCGATTGCCCAGCACCTTACCCCTGACCGGACAAATGAAAGGGGAATATTTACAGGGGAAAAGTTTATGGTTGTATCGTGACACCAGCTGAGGTGTCTGGCCAGAGATGGCCAGCGCTGCAAGTGGGGTCCCAAAGGGATAGTTAGTAATGCAGCAAGATGGATCACTCCCCTCAGCTGGAGCATGCCCCTGGGGCAATGATGGGGGTTGTAGTGAGAAGTGCAGCAGAAAGAAGCAAGGAGGCGAAGGAATTCAGTCTTTACCTTTACTGATGATGGATGGCAAGTTGAATCCAGGGGTACTGGCTCCGACCGGTCTGGAAACTGCTGGAGTCCACTCCACCAAGTCGGAAGAATAAGCCTTTCTTTCTGTGCCTGTATGTTTGGAGATTCAGCAGCTTATGATCTGATGTACTCCCTGCTTGTCTTTTCTGCAGCAGCTCCAGCCAGCATACATTGCGAACTCTGCAAGCTGTTCTCTCGGTCCAAGCTCTGTGCTCTCTATAATGTGTTACTTCATGTGCTGTAGGGGTGGCCAGAAGACATGCTGTCCTCCAGTCTCCGGATTCTGCTCTCAGGGTTTGCAATCCCTGATATCCAAGGGCTCTGGTGTCCTGTTCTCTTTTGTAATCCTAGGTTGAGCTTTCCATAGCTCCAACCCCTGGAAACTCCATGTCCTCCTTCTTCCCTTCCCTTCCACTCACTACACTCTGCTCTCACTCCTCCCCCAGCCAGAAGAGACAGTCACCCTGCAAACTAGAGGCTTGTGCTCCCCTTCTGGTCAGGGATCAGGCTTGTGTGTGGATGTGTAGTTTACCTAGTGTAGGAAGCTTCATTTACCTCCAGACATGATACCACCACTGGTTAGGGAGGCAATACCATTATGGCAGTCGGACTGCAGGGGCACCACATATGGCCCTAATTTGAGCTTTTTGGGAAGTTTTTTCCCCCGTCCCTTAAGATGTTGTCTATGCTGTTGTGAATTCTTCTCTTGGGCTCCCTCCGGTGGTTGTAAGTGGTAGCGCTGCTGTCTCTGAGTCGCAACATTTGTCAGGTGGGTTCACTTTTTGCAAATCTGACTGGGCTATTTAGTCTTGCTTCACCCTTTAGTCAGTGCCAGTTGTCCATTGTTCCTGGAGGATTCACATCTCTGCCTGGTCTCTCCTGCTTTGCAGTTCTTTTCAACAAAGATAAGTTCTGGCCTTGATTTTTTTGCTGTCCACATGCTGTGGCCTTATTGTTCAGTTTTTTTGTCTTGTCCAGCTTGGTCTGTATAAGGATTTGTTTAGCCAAGCTGGTATCTCTGGAGATGCAGATATACCCTCCATATCTTTAGTTAGCTGTGGAGTTTTTGTATTTTCTGTGGTGGATATTTTCTAGTGTTTTAATACTGACCGCATAGTACTCTGTCCTATCCTTTCTATTTAGCTAGAAGTGGCCTCCTTTGCTAAATTCTGATTTCAGTCTGTGTATGTTTTTTCCCTCTCCTCTCACAGTCAATATTTGTGGGGGGCTGCCTATCCTTTGGGAATTTTCTCTGAGGCAAGATAGTTTTCCCTTTTCTATCTTTAGGGGTAATTAGTCCTCCGGCTGTGTCGAGATGTCCAGGGAGCGCTAGGTACATTCCACGGCTACTTCTAGTTGCGGTGTTAGGTTCAGGGTCTGCGGTCAGTACAGGTTCCACCATCTCCAGAGTACATCTCATGCTGCTCTTAGGCCACCAGATCATAACACTATGCATTTGGTTTAGCCTCCCATTGAATTCATTGGGGTTCGGTTAGGTTCGACGAACTGTTCTGGACATTCGCTGAACTGTATCGTACCTTGAAAAGTTCACTTATCGCTACTCTTTAAGGCAAATTCCAGATACATCAATAACAGCAGCAGGAAGACTGGGAATAGATGGGAATGCAGTGACGTAATAGTTCCAGGACAGTCTGTAGGAGCTGATGTTTAACCTGGAAGACTGAACTAAACCCTTATTATTCCTCAAACATATTCCACTCTAGGCAGGGTTGCTACACCCTAGTGGGCTTCCAGATCCCAGTATATTCTATTCGTCATGACTCAATACATGTAGATGGTGATCAGTTTCATCATCTGCTTCTTTACCATCCTTGACATCACCATAGGTGCCTTCCTGAGTACCTAGCACATTTTTGCTTTTGTGGATCAGGGATTCCCCCTTTTAAAAGTTAAATCAGGCTATTGCACTACATTTTAATCAGGTAGCTCTGATGTGTCAGCCTACTGGAATTGGGAGGCGATACCATTATGGCAGTTGGACCCCTGCGGCACCACATATGGCTAGTGTTGTGCGATACCTTCCGATATTCGAAAGTATCGGTATTGGATCGGCCGATACCGGCAAAATATCGGATCTCGCCGATACCGATACCCGATACCAATACAAGTCAATGGGACACAAATATCGGAAGGTATCCTGTCATGGTTCTCAATGGCAAGAGAACATAGTAAAGCATACGAAAAGGACTAGCTCTTGGAAGATGGGAACTCGAGCTGACTGTGAGCTAAACCTACCGCACAACTAACAGTGGCCGGGTAGCGTGCCTACGTTTTATCCCTAGACGCCCAGCGCCAGCCGGAGAACTGACTGACCCTAGCAGAGGAAAATACAGACCTGGCTTACCTCTAGAGAAATTTTCCCCAAAAGGCAGACAGTAGCCCCCACATATATTGTCGGTGATTTCAGAGGAAATTGACATACGAAGTATGAAGATAGGTTTAGCAAATTGAGGTCCGCTTACTAGATAGTAGGAAGACAGAAAAGGGAACTTCACAGTCAGCTGAAAACCCTTTCAAAACACCATCCTGAAATTACTTTAAGACTCTAATATCAACTCATGACACCAGAGTGGCAATTTCAACTCACAAGAGCTTCCAGCCTCAGAAATAATCAATCACAGAGAACTGGAACAAAAATGCAAAACAAACTTAGGACTACAAGTCCAACTTAGCTGATAGTAGTCTAGGAGCAGGAACATGCAACAGAAAGGCTTCTGGTAACATTGTTGGCCGGCATAGAAATGACTGAGGAGCAAGGTTAAATAGAAAACTCCCACATCCTGATGGAAACAGGTGAACAGAGGAGATGAAGCACACAAGTGCAGTACCACCAGAAACCACCGGGGGAGCCCAGAAACCAAATTCACAACAGTACCCCCCCCTCAAGGAGGGGGCACCGAACCCTCACCAGAACCACCAGGGCGATCAGGATGAGCCCTATGAAAGGCACGGACCAAATCGGAGGCATGAACATCAGAGGCTGTCACCCAAGAGTTATCCTCCTGACCATAGCCCTTCCACTTGACCAGATACTGAAGTCTCCGTCTGGAAACACGGGAGTCCAAGATCTTCTCGACAACGTACTCCAACTCACCCTCAACCAACACCGGAGCAGGAGGCTCAACGGAAGGCACAACCGGTACCTCATACCTGCGCAACAATGACCGATGGAAGACATTATGAATAGAAAAAGATGCAGGGAGGTCCAAACGAAAGGACACAGGGTTAAGAATTTCCAATATCTTGTACGGGCCGATGAACCGAGGCTTAAACTTAGGAGAAGAAACCTTCATAGGGACAAAACGAGAAGATAACCACACCAAGTCCCCAACACAAAGACGAGGACCAACACGACGACGGCGGTTGGCAAAATGCTGAGTCTTCTCCTGGGACAACTTCAAATTGTCCACCACATGCCCCCAAATCTGATGCAACCTCTCCACCACAGCATCCACTCCAGGACAATCCGAAGACTCCACCTGACCGGAAGAGAAACGAGGATGAAACCCCGAATTACAGAAGAAAGGAGAAACCAAGGTGGCAGAACTAGCCCGATTATTGAGGGCAAACTCCGCCAAGGGCAAAAAGGCAACCCAATCATCCTGATCCGCAGACACAAAACACCTCAAATAAGTCTCCAAGGTCTGATTAGTTCGCTCGGTCTGGCCATTAGTCTGAGGGTGGAAAGCAGACGAAAAAGACAAATCAATGCCCATCCTAGCACAGAACGCTCGCCAAAATCTAGACACGAATTGGGTTCCCCTGTCAGAAACGATATTCTCCGGAATACCATGCAAGCGCACCACATTTTGAAAAAACAGAGGAACCAGCTCGGATGAGGAAGGCAATTTAGGCAAGGGAACCAAATGGACCATCTTAGAGAAACGGTCACACACCACCCAGATGACAGACATCTTCTGAGAAACAGGGAGATCAGAAATAAAATCCATGGAGATGTGAGTCCAAGGCCTCTTCGGAATAGGCAAGGATAACAACAATCCACTAGCCCGAGAACAACAAGGCTTGGCCCGAGCACAAACATCACAAGACTGCACAAAACCTCGCACATCTCGCGACAGGGAAGGCCACCAGAAGGACCTAGCCACCAAATTCCTGGTACCAAAGATTCCAGGATGATCTGCTAACGCAGAAGAATGGACCTCCGAGATGACTCTACTGGTCCAATCATCAGGAACAAACAATCTACCAGGCGGGCAACGATCAGGTCTATCCGCCTGAAACTCCTGCAAGACCCGTCGCAAATCTGGGGAAACAGCAGATAATATCACTCCATCCTTAAGGATACCTGTAGGTTCAGAATTACCAGGGGAATCAGGCTCAAAACTCCTAGAAAGGGCATCCGCCTTCACATTTTTAGAACCCGGTAGGTAAGAAACCACAAAATTAAACCGAGAGAAAAATAACGACCAGCGCGCCTGTCTAGGATTCAGGCGCCTGGCGGACTCAAGATAAATCAAATTCTTGTGGTCGGTCAATACTACCACCTGATGTCTAGCCCCCTCAAGCCAATGACGCCACTCCTCAAAAGCCCACTTCATAGCCAAGAGCTCCCGATTACCAATATCATAATTTCGCTCAGCGGGCGAAAACTTACGAGAAAAGAACGCACAAGGTCTCATCACGGAGCAGTCGGAACTTTTCTGCGACAAAACCGCCCCAGCTCCGATTTCTGAAGCGTCGACCTCAACCTGAAAAGGAAGAGTAACATCAGGCTGACGCAATACAGGGGCGGAATAAAAGCGGCGCTTAAGCTCCCGAAAGGCCTCCACAGCAGCAGGGGACCACTCAGCAACATCAGCACCCTTCTTAGTCAAATCAGTCAACGGTTTAGCGACATCAGAAAAACCAGTTATAAATCGACGATAAAAATTAGCAAAGCCCAAAAACTTCTGAAGGCTCTTAAGAGAAGAGGGTTGCGTCCAATCACAAATAGCCTGAACCTTGACAGGGTCCATCTCAATGGAAGAGGGGGAAAAAATGTACCCCAAAAACGAAATCTTTTGAACCCCAAAAACACACTTAGAACCCTTTACACACAAGGAATTAGAGCGCAAAACCTGAAAAACCCTCCTGACCTGTTGGACATGAGAGTCCCAGTCATCCGAAAAAATCCAAATATCATCCAGATACACAATCAAAAATTTATCCAAATATTCACGGAAAATGTCATGCATAAAGGACTGAAAGACTGAAGGGGCATTTGAAAGACCAAAAGGTATTACTAAATACTCAAAATGGCCCTCAGGCGTATTAAATGCGGTTTTCCACTCATCCCCCTGCTTAATTCGCACTAAATTATACGCCCCACGAAGATCAATCTTAGAGAACCACTTGGCCCCCTTTATTCGAGCAAACAAATCAGTAAGCAGTGGCAAAGGATACTGATATTTAACCGTGATTTTATTCAAAAGCCGATAATCAATACACGGCCTCAAAGAGCCATCTTTTTTAGATACAAAGAAAAAACCGGCTCCTAAGGGAGATGACGAAGGACGAATATGTCCCTTTTCCAAGGACTCCTTAATATATTCCCGCATAGCAGCATGTTCAGGCACAGATAGATTAAATAAACGACCCTTAGGAAACTTACTGCCCGGAATCAGATCTATAGTACAATCGCACTCTCTGTGTGGAGGTAGTGAACCAATTTTAGGCTCCTCAAAAACGTCACGATAATCAGATAAAAATTCCGGAATCTCAGAGGGAATAGATGACGAAATGGAAACCAAAGGTACGTCCCCATGAGTCCCCTGACATCCCCAGCTTAACACAGACATTGCTTTCCAGTCGAGGACTGGGTTATGAGATTGCAGCCATGGCAATCCAAGCACCAACACATCATGTAGATTATACAACACAAGGAAGCGAATAATCTCCTGGTGATCCGGATTAATACGCATATTTACTTGTGTCCAGTATTGTGGTTTATTACTAGCCAATGGCGTGGAGTCAATACCCTTCAGAGGTATAGGAACTTCCAGAGGCTCTAAATCAAACCCACAGCGTTTGGCAAAGGACCAATCCATAAGACTCAAAGCGGCGCCAGAGTCGACATAGGCGTCCGCGGTAATAGACGATAAAGAGCAAATCAGGGTCACAGATAGAATAAACTTAGACTGTAAAGTGCCAATTGAAACAGACTTATCAACCTTCTTAGTACGTTTAGAGCATGCTGATATAACATGAGTTGAGTCACCACAATAGAAGCATAACCCATTTTTTCGCCTAAAATTCTGTCGTTCGCTTCTGGACAGAATTCTATCACATTGCATAATCTCTGGCGCCTTCTCAGTAGACACCGCCAAATGGTGCACAGGTTTGCGCTCCCGCAAACGCCGATCAATCTGAATAGCCATTGTCATGGACTCATTCAGACCTGTAGGCACAGGGAACCCCACCATAACATCCTTAATGGCATCAGAGAGACCCTCTCTGAAATTCGCCGCCAGGGTGCACTCATTCCACTGAGTAAGCACAGACCACTTATGAAATTTTTGGCAGTATATTTCAGCCTCATCTTGCCCTTGAGACAGGGCCATTAAGGCTTTTTCAGCCTGAATCTCTAAATGAGGTTCCTCATAAAGCAACCCCAAAGCCAGGAAAAACGCATCCACATTGAGCAACGCAGGATCCCCTGGTGCCAAAGCAAATGCCCATTCCTGAGGGTCGCCCCGGAGCAAGGAAATTACAATCCTGACCTGCTGTGCAGGATCTCCAGCGGAGCGAGATCTCAGAGACAAAAATAATTTACAATTATGTTTGAAATTCTGGAAGCGAGATCTATCCCCGGAGAAAAATTCAGGTAAAGGAATTCTAGGTTCAGATATAGGAGCATGAAAAACAAAATCCTGTAAACTTTGAACCTTCACAGCGAGATTATCCAAACCTGTAGCTAAACTCTGAGGATCCATATTAATCAGGTGAAATCAGAACCATTCAAGGATTAGAAGGAGAGAGAGACGAAGGCTGCAGTAAGCAGAGATGCAAGTGAATCAACTAATGAGCAAACTCAGGAAAAAAAAAAAAATTCTCTGCAGAGTTCTTTTCTCTCCTTTCTTCTGCCAATTATTTTAACCCTTGGCCGGCCAAACTGTCATGGTTCTCAATGGCAAGAGAACATAGTAAAGCATACGAAAAGGACTAGCTCTTGGAAGATGGGAACTCAAGCTGACTGTGAGCTAAACCTACCGCACAACTAACAGTGGCCGGGTAGCGTGCCTACGTTTTATCCCTAGACGCCCAGCGCCAGCCGGAGAACTGACTGACCCTAGCAGAGGAAAATACAGACCTGGCTTACCTCTAGAGAAATTTTCCCCAAAAGGCAGACAGTAGCCCCCACATATATTGTCGGTGATTTCAGAGGAAATTCACATACGAAGTATGAAGATAGGTTTAGCAAATTGAGGTCCGCTTACTAGATAGTAGGAAGACAGAAAAGGGAACTTCACAGTCAGCTGAAAACCCTTTCAAAACACCATCCTGAAATTACTTTAAGACTCTAATATCAACTCATGACACCAGAGTGGCAATTTCAGCTCACAAGAGCTTCCAGCCTCAGAAATAATCAATCACAGAGAACTGGAACAAAAATGCAAAACAAACTTAGGACTACAAGTCCAACTTAGCTGATAGTAGTCTAGGAGCAGGAACATGCAACAGAAAGGCTTCTGGTAACATTGTTGGCCGGCATAGAAATGACTGAGGAGCAAGGTTAAATAGAAAACTCCCACATCCTGATGGAAACAGGTGAACAGAGGAGATGAAGCACACAAGTGCAGTACCACCAGAAACCACCGGGGGAGCCCAGAAACCAAATTCACAACAGTATCCTGGATGGTTCCCAGGGTCTGAAGGAGAGGAAACTCTCCTTCAGGCCTTGGGATCCATATTCATGTAAAAAATAAAGAATAAAAATAAAAAATATGGATATTCTCACCCCTCCGGCGGACCCTGGACCTTAGCGATGTAACCAGCAGCCTCCGTTCCTAAGAATGCAGAGTGAAGGACCTTCAATGACGTCACGGCTTGTGATTGGTCGCGTGACCGCTCATGTGACCGCTCACGCGACCAATCACAAGCCGCGACGTCATCGCAGGTCCTACACTCACTGCATTCTTAGGAACGGAGGCTGCCGGTTACACCGCTAAGGTCCAGGGTCCGCCGGAGGGGTGACTATATCCATATTTTTTATTTTTATTCTTTATTTTTTACATGAATATGGATCCCAGGGCCTGAAGGAGAGTCTCCTCTCCTCCATCCCTGGGAACCATACATTGGGAACTTCCGATTCCGATTTCCGATATCACAAAAATATCGGAACTCGGTATCGGAATTCCGATACAGCAAATATCGGCCGATACCCGATACTTGCGGTATCGGAATGCTCAACACTACATATGGCCCTAATTTGAGCTTTTTTGGAAGTTTTTTTCCCCTTCCCTTAAGATGTTGTCTATGCATTTGGTTTAGCCTCCCATTGAATAAATTGGGGTTCGGCTAGGTTCAACGAACTGTTCGGGACATTCGCCGAACTGTATCGAACCTTGAAAGGTTCACTCATCGCTACTCTTTAAGGCAAATTCCAGATACATCAATAACAGCAGCAGGAAGACTGGGACTAGATGGGAATTCAGTGGCGTAATAGTTCCAGGACAGTCTGTAGGAGCTGATGTTTAACCTGAAAGACTGAACTAAACCCTTATTATTCCTCAAACACATTCCACTCTAGGCAGGGTTGCTACACCCTAGTGGGCTTCCAGATCCCAGTACCTTCTATTCGTCATGACTCATTACATGTAGGTGGTGATCAGTTTCATCATCTGCTTCTTTACCATCACCATAGGGGCCTTCCTGAGTACCTAGCTTTTGCTTTTGTGGATCAGGGTTTCCCCCTATTAAAAGGTGAACCAGGCTACTGCATTCCATTTCAATCAGGTAGTTCTGATGTGTCGGCGTACTGGAAAAGGGAGAGAACTGCTCTCCCACATCCTTGTTGTGGCTGCTTCTCTGCTGCTCTGCTCTCCTCTAACTAGCAAACATGGCTGTTGCATTTATGTACTAAAATCACACTCACATAGATATTTCCTGTCTAGAAGCTAAGTGGTGGGATTAACTTTTTAGTGTGTGCTGCTGAATACTACACAACCAAACAGTACAACAATTTAATTATACAAAGGCATATATCAAATACACTTCAGATTATAAAACATTAATGCATTCCCCAACTTTGGGGCATTACAAAATGATAGCTACTACTGGAAGAAACATTCTACAAACCGATTTGCAGAGCTTTTATTGAGTTCAGCGATCCTGCCAGGTCAGGTAATTGGATTTGCGATCATGATTTATGTGGCACTGAAAGATCATACTTAAGTAACATTTAAAAGAACATCAAACCTAAAAATGAACAATGAGGCTAAATAGAAGAAAACTAAACACTCATACAGTATTTTTCAGTCTTACAGTCATTATCCACTAGGGATGAGAGAACACTAAAATGCTTGGATTCTCTTTAATCGAACTGAGCAATTCCAAATGCGCGGATGCTCGTTTCGAGTAACAAGCATAATGGGCGTCAATGGGTAATCTGAGCATTTTTCCGGCAGACACTAAAGGTCTGGGGGGCAGTGCAAATGTTGAAATGGATGGAAAAAGTGCTTAATGGAAGATAAGCTGCATGGGGAAGATCCCTGGCAGCATCTTTGACTCCCAGATCACTGCTGAGAACAATGGTATCACATTTTTACTCCACTGTAAGGACTGAAAATAAAACATTCAAAATCAACGAGAAATTGGAGTTTACAGAAAAAATGTAAAGAAACATTCTTTACTGTATAATGTCTTGTAAATGAGGCAACATTTAAAAATATATTTTTTTAAATAATAATTTAAGCAAACCAAAATTATATTTTTATTAATTTGTGTAACTTTTTATTATTTTTTATAAAAAAAATGGAAATTTCAGTGTAATTTATGAATTAAGCAAGAACTGCCAAAAATTAGATGCAAAAGTGACTCAGATACACCCTGTGTAAAAGTCTTATACACATTATGTTCAAATTGTCATCTGGTGGTACTCCTATACTCATAAAGGCAATACACTAAGTGCAAAGCCAACCAAAAATTACAAGCAGGGCCATCCATACACCCTTGAAGAAACCAACAGTAGAGCCTCACTCAAATATTGTAAACAAAGTCTAGTTGTTGTACTTCTACACTCATAAAAGCACTACACACAGTTCAAAAGCCTGCCAAATATTACAAGCAGGGTCATCCATACACCCTTAAAGGCACCAACTGAAGTGCCTCATTAAAATATTGTGAACAAAGTGTTGTTGTGGTACTTCTACACTAATAAAAGCTCTGCACACAGTGCAAAGCCAGAAAAAAAATTATAAGGAAGGAAGTCCATACACCCTTGAAGGCACCAAATGGTGTGCCTCATAAAAAAATTAAGAAAGTGTAGTTGTGGCACTTCTACAATCAAATAAGCTTTGAACTAAAAAATTATAAGGAAAGTCTTCCAGTTATCCATAGACTCGTGAAGGCAACAATAGGTAGACCTCATTCAAATATTTTGAAAGTGTAGTTGATGAACTTTTACACTCATAAAGGGTTTGCACAAAGTGCAAAACCCAGGAAAAATTATAAGGAGGGATATCCAGTAGGGTGTTTCATTTTGTATGGTAAAAATTAAAATGTCAAATTTTGGCAGACTTTGCTTTTGCCCCGAGTCTCACTAATGTAAAAAGTATATGTTAGGGTTGGCAGAATGCACAGAGTATATATATGAGCTATAATAGGTGCGTTCGCAACCCGGGGTTCACCGTGCAGGAGAGAACCTGCTGCTAGCAATTGGCGGCACTATATGGTGGTATAAGCGAACTCTGTTACTTCACAGAGTTGCTAAGATAGGAAAACGCTAACCTCACAGAGGATCACAGCTACCTAACAGAGCAGAAAGCAAACAGTGGTCATGCAGTCAGCCTAGCACAAGAGCAACTCCTCTCCAGTGGAGCCGGAATTCTAGTGGCTATACGTCAGCCCTGAATTCATACACACAAAACTCCTCACCGGAGGTGCCGGTATTCTAGGGGCTTATTTCAGCCAACCCTGACCACATGCAGACATGACCACAAAGTAATAAAGCTCATGACATGGGTTGATACTAGCGCATGGCCGTGCGGCCATGCGAACATTTTATAGCTGTAGCAGACAAGGACCTCCCTAGTGGTCCAATAGGAGCCACTACAGGACCTGAGCGTGTGACCCCAGACCTCCAATGGAAGGTTGACCCTTGGACATGCTCAGTAGAGGAAAAGCAGGACTTAGTCCCAGAAAGACCTGCTCCCTGCTGAACATTGCTGGCTACAAGGACAGAGCCTGGAAGGGCAGTAGTAACCAATCGTCCAGTATCAGCCTGAGCTAGAGGCTGGGACCGACGTCTCCACTGAGCAGACTCCACTGCTGATGGAAAAGAATGGGAGACCACAGCAGACATGGTTCGAGATTCCCCCTGTGCAGCGGCGGGAACTCGACACCTAACAGTATATATGCCAAATTTCAAGATGGTCGAACAACATTTCGAGGTTGCACACTTTTATCAGTTTAATAAAAGTGTTCTGTCCTCACTAAATGAGGCAGGCTCATTGTAGCTATCCAGTCAGCTAAACCGCTATACCGGGGTCCAATAAGGAGACTGTGGTTGAGTCTGTGCTTTATTAAACGTAGTGGTATATTGATGCGGTGAAACGGCAATGCAATCGCAAGGGGAATGAAGTGTAAGCGTCTTCCCTGGAAGGCAAACTAGAGGAAGTGAATGAAAACTGGAGGGAAATGTGGGCTGAGCTACCATAATGCATTGCAAAGGAGGATCAGACATAAAAAATACATAGCAGAAAAATAGAACAGTCAACATATCTCTGACCGCTAGAGGGAGCCAAAGCACTACAGATGAATAAAGGCATGAATATATCAATACTGTATACTGAGAAACTGCGATTATGCAAACAAATAATTGGAGGCAACAAATTAGATGGCGGAGACAGAACACTCCCCGTCTGACATCAACGGATGTCACTACTCCTTTCTTCCGAAGGCAACAATAGGACCAGTTCAGATACCGGTCTGGAAAATGTCTTAGGTTCATTCCCTTTGGTCATCCTTAGTTCAACTTTGCGGACATTGCCATCCTTGCTGGGGAACGTTGCGGTAACTAGACCAAGTGGCCACTGGTTCCGGTGAATTTGACAGTCCTTCACAAGAACAAGGTCACCTACGTTCAGATTAGGTTTAGTAGATTGCCACTTCGTACGTGGCTGCAGAGTAGACAAATATTGTTTGCGCCACCTGTCCCAGAAAGTATTTGCAAGACTTTGTACCTGTCTCCATTGGCGCTTGTAGAGGTCCTTAGCGTCGAATCCTCCTGGAGGGGCACTGGACAGTCCCGTTTTCTGGGTAAGTAGAGTAGCTGGAGTCAATAACAAGGGCTCCTCAGGGTCGTTAGGAACTGGAACCAGGGGTCTTTTAATTATAGCTGCAGCTTCTGCCATGAAGGTGATGAGGCTTTCATGGGTGAGCCTCGCTGCCCCTTCTTGAAGAAGAGTGGAGTCAAGAATTCTCCGTACTAGACCAATCATTCGCTCCCAAGATCCTCCCATATGTGAAGAATGAGGTGGGTTGAATGACCATGTGCAACTTTGGTCACTGAGGAACCTCTCAAGAGTCTTATAGTCTAGATTTGAAGGTATTCCCAATTCCTTTGCTGCACCGACGAAGTTGGTACCTCTGTCTGAGCGTATGTGCTTGATAGGACCACGGATGGCAATAAAGCGTCTTAAGGCATTGATGAAGCTTGACGTGTCGAGGGACTCAATGACCTCTATGTGGACGGCTCTGATTGACATGCAAGTGAACATGACTGCCCAACGTTTACTATTGGCTTGGCCGCCTCTAGTACGACGTGTAACAACTGACCAAGGCCCGAACACATCGAGACCAACGCTGGTAAAGGGAGGGTCTGGGCTGAGTCTATCTGCTGGTAGGTCAGCCATCTTTTGAGTTTGAGTCGAACCACGAAGCTTACGGCAGGTAATACATTTGTAGATGACACTACTGATGAGTCTCTTTGCACCAACGATCCACACACCGGCAGACCTGATGGCTCCTTCAGTAAATAGTCTTCCTTGGTGCTTGACCAGATTGTGGTAATGTTGTACGATTAGGTAGGCAACATGACATTTTCCGGGAAGTATAAGAGGGAATTTCTCCACAAACCCCATCTCAGCTTCTTTGAGTCGGCCTCCTACTCTCAGTAGGCCACTGTTGTCGATGAATGGGTCGAGTTTTCTCAATACGCTGCTCACTGGTATTGGAGCTTTGTTGATAAGACATTGGATTTCTGCAAAGTAGGATTCTCTTTGAACAGTGAGGATGATGTGATTTCTAGAGAACTCTAAGTCGGAGGTAACATAGGTATTTTTACAAAGATGCCAACCTTTACATTTTTCTGTGCCACAAGTTCTGGTGGTCTTGAATGAGCGAGCTATATGAGTCAGGCAGGTAATAGCTCGAGTAAGTGACTTCCAACTTGAGAATCTGTGTAGACACCTGAGGGCGGATTTCAACATCTGAGTCCTCTCCTACTAGTTCAAAGGTGTCTGGAAAACATTCCTCAATGTGCAATAATTTTGGTCCTGACAGCCACGTTGTGCTTCCTAGTCGACTTGCGTCAACTGCTCTAGTTGCATGATCTGCAGGATTCTGGTCTGTGGGTATGTAATGCCACTGCTTTGGATGAACTGATCTCCTGATTCGTAGCACTCTGTTATTGACATAAACGTAGAATCGCCTGGTTTCGTTGTGGATATATCCCAGGACTACTTTGCTGTCCGAGTAGAACTTGGCCTGTGTCAGGTCGATATCCATTTCGGATGTGATGAACTCTGCTAACTCAATGGCTAGGACTGCGGCACAAAGCTCTAACCTGGGTATAGTGTGCTCTGGTTGTGGTGCGAGTTTGGCCTTTCCCATAATGAAACCTGTTGTGAATTTGGATTCTGGGCTCCCCCGGTGGCCGCTTGTGGAATTGGACTTGTCATCCTCTTTCCTGTTTCACCTGGTTCCATCAGTAGTGGGTGTCGCTATTTAAGCTCATTTCTCTGGTGGTTTCTTGCCGGTCAACAATGTTATCTGATGCCTCTCAGTGCTTGTTCCTGCTTCTGACAACTACTAGATAAGTTGGACTTTTGTCCATGTTTCGTTTTGCCTATTTGTTCCAGTTCACAGCTGAAGTTTTGTTACTGTGTCTGGAAAGCTCTCGTTGATCAGGGATTGCTACTCTGGCGTTATGAGTTAATGCCAGAGTTTAAGGTAATCTCTGGATGGTGTTTTGTTAGTGTTTTTCTGCTGACCATGAAAGTATACTATCTGTCTTCTGCTATCTAGTAAGCGGACCTCAAATTTGCTAAGACTATTTTCCTGCTGCGTTTGTTGTTTCATCTGAACTCCCCGTCATTATATGTGGGGGGCTACTGTCTTCTTTGGAATATTTCTCTAGAGGTGAGCCAGGTCTTATATTTCCCTCTGCTAGCTATTTAGGTCTTAGGCCAGAGCTGGGCATCTAGCGATAAATAGGAAATGCTACCTGGCTATTTCTAGTTGCGCGGCAGGCTTAGTTCATGGTCAGTATAGTTCCATCTTCCGAGAGCTTGTCCCTCTATAGGCTTGCTATGATCTCTGCCTGCAGAGATCATGACAGTTTGACCGGCCATAAAGTGTTAAAGACCCAGGTTGAGAAAGGAGAGTTATAAGAAGTCTGCTGGAATTTTTTTTTTTTTTTTTTTTTCCAGTTTGCCTTGCTGCAGTCTTTTTTCTCTCTCTCCTCCTAATCTCTGTATGGCTCTGTGTGCACCTGACAATAATGGATCTTCAGAGTGTAACTGCGGGTTTGAATAATCTCATCACGAAAGTACAAAATTTACAAGATTTTGTGGTACATGCTCCAGTATCTGAGCCGAGAATTCCTTTGCCGGAGTTCTTCACAGGGAATAGAGCTAGCTTCCAGAATTTCCGAAATAATTGTAAGCTTTATTTGTCCCTGAAGTCTCGTTCAGCTGGAGACCCTGCTCAGCAGGTTAGGATTGTGATTTCCTTGCTCAGGGGTGACCCTCAAGATTGGGCCTTCTCATTGCCAGCAGGGGATCCTGCATTGCGCGATGTGGATGCGTTTTTTCTGGCCTTGGGCTTGCTTTATGAGGAACCTCATTTGGAACTTCAGGCAGAAAAAACTTTGATGGCACTATCTCAGGGGCAAGACGAAGCTGAGGTTTACTGCCAAAAATTCCGTAAATGGTCTGTGCTTACTCAGTGGAATGAGTGCGCCTTGGCGGCAACTTTCAGAGAAGGTCTCTCTGATGCCGTTAAGGATGTTATGGTGGGGTTCCCTGTGCCTGCAGGTCTGAATGAGTCCATGACAATGGCTATTCAGATTGATAGGCGTCTGCGGGAGCGCAAACCGGTGCACCATCTGGCGGTGTCTATGGAAAAGACGCCAGAAAGTATGCAGTGTGATAGAATTCTGTCCAGGAGCGAGCGACAGAATTTTAGACGGAAGAATGGATTGTGCTTCTATTGTGGGGATTCTACTCATGTTATATCAGCATGCTCTAGGCGTACAAAGAAGCTTGATAAGTCTGTTTCCATTGGCACCATTCAGTCTAAGTTTATTTTGTCTGTAACCCTGATTTGCTCTTTGTCATCCATTGCCACGGACGCCTATGTTGACTCTGGCGCCGCTCTGAGTCTTATGGATTGGTCCTTTGCCAATCGTTGTGGTTTTGATTTAGAGCCTTTGGAGACTCTTATTCCTCTGAAGGGGATTGACTCCACCCCATTGGCTAATAATAAACCACAATACTGGACACAAGTAACCATGCGTATCAATCCGGATCACCAGGAGATTATTCGTTTCCTGGTGCTGTATAATTTACATGACGATTTGGTACTGGGATTGCCATGGTTGCAGTCTCACAATCCAGTCTTGGACTGGAGAGCAATGTCTGTGTTGAGCTGGGGATGTAAGGGTATTCATGGGGACTTACCTTTGGTTTCTATTTCGTCGTCCATTCCCTCTGAAGTCCCTGAGTTCCTCTCTGATTATCAAGACGTCTTTGACGAACCCAAGCTTGGGTCGTTACCTCCGCACCGTGAGTGCGATTGTGCCATAGATTTGATACCGGGTTGCAAATATCCAAAGGGTCGTTTGTTTAATCTGTCTGTGCCGGAACATGCTGCTATGCGGGAATATATAAAGGAGTCTTTGGAAAAGGGACATATTCGTCCATCTTCTTCTCCCTTGGGAGCTGGGTTTTTCTTTGTCTCAAAAAAGGACGGCTCTTTGAGACCATGTATTGATTATCGGCTTCTGAATAAGATCACTGTTAAGTATCAATATCCGTTGCCATTGCTTACTGATTTGTTTGCTCGTATAGAGGGTGCTAAGTGGTTCTCTAAAATTGATCTTCGTGGGGCGTATAATTTGGTGCGGATCAGGCAGGGGGATGAGTGGAAGACCGCATTTAATACGCCCGAGGGCCACTTTGAGTATTTGGTCATGCCTTTTGGTCTTTCTAATGCCCCTTCAGTTTTCCAGTCTTTTATGCATGATATTTTCCGCGATTTTTTGGATAAATTTATGATAATATATCTGGATGATATTCTGATTTTTTCTGATGACTGGGACTCTCATGTCCAGCAGGTCAGGAGAGTTTTTCAGGTTCTGCGGTCTAATTCTTTATGTGTGAAGGGGTCTAAGTGCGTTTTTGGGGTACAGAAAATTTCCTTTTTGGGGTATATTTTTTCTCCCTCTTCCATTGAGATGGATCCCGTCAAGGTGCAAGCTATTTGTGACTGGACTCAGCCCTCCTCTCTTAAGGGTCTTCAGAGATTTTTGGGCTTTGCCAACTTTTACCGCCGATTTATTGTTGGTTTTTCGGATGTCGTTAAACCACTGACTGATTTGACCAGACATGGCGCTGATGTTGCTAATTGGTCCCCTCATGCTGTAGAGGCCTTTCAGGAGCTTAAGCACCGTTTTGCCTCTGCCCCTGTGTTACGTCAGCCTGATGTGAATCTGCCTTTTCAGGTTGAGGTTGACGCTTCGGAGATCGGAGCTGGGGCAGTGTTGTCGCAGAAAGGTTCCGACTGCTCCGTCATTAGGCCTTGTGCCTTCTTTTCTCGCAAATTTTCGCCCGCAGAGCGGAATTATGATGTTGGGAATAGGGAGCTTTTGGCCATGAAGTGGGCGTTTGAGGAGTGGCGCCATTGGCTGGAGGGGGCTAAGCATCAGGTGGTGGTATTGACTGACCACAAAAATTTGATTTATCTTGAGACTGCCAGGCGCCTGAATCCTAGACAGGCGCGCTGGTCTTTATTTTTTTCTCGCTTTAATTTTGTGGTGTCATACCTACCGGGTTCTAAGAATGTTAAGGCTGATGCCCTTTCTAGGAGTTTTGACCCGGACTCTCCTGGTAATGCTGAACCCACAGGTATCCTTAGGGAGGGAGTAATTTTGTCGGCCGTTTCTCCTGATCTGCGGCGGTCCTTGCAAGAGTTTCAGGCGGATAGACCGGATCGTTGTCCGCCTGATAGACTGTTTGTTCCGGATGATTGGACCAGTAGAGTCATCTCTGAGGTACATTCTTCGGCATTGGCAGGTCATCCCGGAATTTTTGGTACCAGGGATTTGGTGGCAAGATCCTTCTGGTGGCCTTCCCTGTCACGAGATGTGCGAGTCTTTGTGCAGTCATGTGACATTTGTGCTCGGGCCAAGTCTTGTAGTTCTCGGGCTAGCGGACTGCTGTTGCCCTTGCCTATTCCTAAGAGGCCTTGGACACACATCTCGATGGATTTTATTTCAGATCTGCCTGTTTCCCAGAAGATGTCTGTCATCTGGGTGGTCTGTGACCGTTTCTCTAAAATGGTCCATTTGGTTCCTCTGCCCAAGTTGCCTTCTTCTTCTGAGTTGGTTCCTCTGTTTTTTCAGAATGTTGTCCGATTGCACGGTATTCCTGAGAATATTGTTTCTGACAGAGGTACCCAATTTGTGTCTAGATTTTGGCGGGCATTCTGTGCTAGGATGGGCATAGATTTGTCTTTTTCATCTGCTTTTCACCCTCAGACTAATGGCCAGACCGAGCGGACTAATCAGACCCTGGAGACATATCTGAGGTGTTTTGTCTCTGCTGACCGGGATGATTGGGTTGCTTTTTTGCCATTGGCAGAGTTCGCCCTCAATAATCGGGCCAGCTCTTCCACCTTGGTGTCCCCGTTTTTCTGTAATTCGGGGTTTCACCCTCGATTTTCCTCCGGTCAGGTGGAATCCTCGGATTGTCCTGGAGTGGATGCGGTGGTGGAGAGATTGCATCACATCTGGGGGCAGGTTATGGACAATTTGAAGTTGTCCCAGGAGAAGACTCAGCGTTTTTCCAACCGTCATCGTCGTGTTGGTTCTCGGCTTTGTGTTGGAGATTTGGTGTGGTTGTCTTCTCGTTTTGTCCCTATGAGGGTCTCTTCTCCTAAGTTTAAACCTCGTTTCATCGGCCCTTATAGAATATTGGAGATTCTTAATCCTGTTTCTTTCCGTTTGGACCTCCCTGCGTCCTTTTCCATTCATAACGTTTTTCATCGGTCGTTATTGCGCAGGTATGAGGTACCTGTTGTACCTTCAGTTGAGCCTCCTGCTCCGGTGTTGGTTGAGGGTGAGTTGGAGTACGTTGTGGAGAAAATTTTGGACTCTCGTGTTTCCAGACGGAGACTCCAGTATCTGGTCAACTGGAAGGGTTACGGCCAGGAGGATAATTCTTGGGTCAATGCATCTGATGTTCATGCTTCTGATCTTGTTCGTGCCTTCCATAGGGCTCATCCTGGTCGCCCTGGTGGATCTGGTGAGGGTTCGGTGCCCCCTCCTTGAGGGGGGGGTACTGTTGTGAATTTGGATTCTGGGCTCCCCCGGTGGCCGCTTGTGGAATTGGACTTGTCATCCTCTTTCCTGTTTCACCTGGTTCCATCAGTAGTGGGTGTCGCTATTTAAGCTCATTTCTCTGGTGGT
Source organism: Ranitomeya variabilis (assembly GCF_051348905.1). NCBI lineage: Eukaryota > Metazoa > Chordata > Amphibia > Anura > Dendrobatidae > Ranitomeya > Ranitomeya variabilis. The sequence continues at coordinate 92,061,207 of NC_135236.1, forward strand.
TTCTTGCCGGTCAACAATGTTATCTGATGCCTCTCAGTGCTTGTTCCTGCTTCTGACAACTACTAGATAAGTTGGACTTTTGTCCATGTTTCGTTTTGCCTATTTGTTCCAGTTCACAGCTGAAGTTTTGTTACTGTGTCTGGAAAGCTCTCGTTGATCAGGGATTGCTACTCTGGCGTTATGAGTTAATGCCAGAGTTTAAGGTAATCTCTGGATGGTGTTTTGTTAGTGTTTTTCTGCTGACCATGAAAGTATACTATCTGTCTTCTGCTATCTAGTAAGCGGACCTCAAATTTGCTAAGACTATTTTCCTGCTGCGTTTGTTGTTTCATCTGAACTCCCCGTCATTATATGTGGGGGGCTACTGTCTTCTTTGGAATATTTCTCTAGAGGTGAGCCAGGTCTTATATTTCCCTCTGCTAGCTATTTAGGTCTTAGGCCAGAGCTGGGCATCTAGCGATAAATAGGAAATGCTACCTGGCTATTTCTAGTTGCGCGGCAGGCTTAGTTCATGGTCAGTATAGTTCCATCTTCCGAGAGCTTGTCCCTCTATAGGCTTGCTATGATCTCTGCCTGCAGAGATCATGACAGAAACCAATGTGGCACTGACATTTGGAATCTACAGTTCTCAGGTAGGCAACAGCGGCAATCGCTTTGACAGAAGCATCTGCAAATACGTACAGTCTTTGGCTTTGTATTTCAGTAGATGGCACAGGGGCGTATGGTCTTGGCACATTCAGGTTGGAGAGTGCCGCTAACGAGTTCTTCCACTCTTCCCACTGGATCCTCTTATCAGGTGGCAGAGGTGCATCCCAGTCAGATGTTTCCCTAGTTAAGTCTCTTAGTAGGGCCTTGCCTTGTATAGTAACAGGAGCTGCGAAACCCAAGGGATCGTACAGACTGTTGATGGTAGACAGGACGCCTCTACGTGTGAAAGGCCTTTCTTCCTGGTTGACCTGAAAGGTGAAAGTGTCTGACTGTAGATTCCAGAGAAGCCCAAGGCTGCGTTGCATTGGTGCGGGGTCTGACCCCAGGTCCAGGTCTCTGAGACCATTACATAGGTCCTGAGAAGGGAACGCTTCCATGAGTTCTTGGCTGTTTGAGGCTATTTTATGAAGCCTAAGGTTCGAGCAGGCAAGCATGTCCTGGGCTCTCCTGAGAAGACTGATGGCAGTCTCAATTGAAGGCATTGCTTTGAGACAGTCGTCGACATAAAAGTCCTTTTCTATGAATCTTCTGACATCTTCTCCGTATTCTGCTTCTCCTTCCTGAGCTGACCTTTTGAGTCCGTAAATGGCGACGGCAGGGGAAGGACTGTTGCCGAAGATGTGCACTCTCATGCGGTACTCTGTGACTTCTTTAGTAGGATCATTGTCTCTGTACCAGAAGAATCTTAGGAAGTTCCTGTCTCTCTCTCTCACAAGGAAACAATGGAACATTTGCTGGATGTCAGCGATGAAGGCAATGGAATCCTTACGGAAGCGCATAAGTACTCCCAGCAGTTTGTTATTGAGGTCTGGTCCTGTTAGTAGAACGTCATTTAGGGAGACATCATTAAATTTGGCACTGGAATCGAACACGACTCTAATCTGGCCTGGTTTCTTAGGGTGGTATACTCCGAACATGGGTAGGAACCAGCATTCTTCAGAGTCTTTGAGAGTGGGAGCTAGTTCTGCGTGACAGTTTTCAAAAATCTTTGACATGAAGGAGAAAAAGTGATCTTTCATCTCTGGTTTCTTTTGCAGATTACGTTTGAGAGAGGAGAAACGTTGTAATGCCTGATTTTTGTTGTTCGGTAGATGTGGTCTGTGGGTTTTGAAGGGAAGAGGTGCGACCCAGCTGTTGGTCTCATCTTTAACGAGTCCCTTGTCCATTACCTCTAAGAACAACTTGTCCTCTACCGACATTGCCACTTGGTTGTCCTGTTTAGTTCTCTGGAAGACTGTGCACCCTAACTGATCCTCGTAGCTTCCCGACACTATACTGCTGTCGTGAGTAAAGTCTATTAAATGATTGGGCAGTTGGATGCTGTGTGGCAGTTCCCTGACATGGAACTCATTGTTACAAGGTTGAAACAGAGATGGTCGTCCTTTCTCCAATGTATTTGTCAGCATGCTTGTCACAGAAGATGGGGCGTGCATGTGTCCCAAGCATACGTTGCCAATTATGACCCATCCTAGGTCTAGCTTTTGGGCATAGGGAGCATTGTGGAGTCCATTGATATGACGTCTCACTTTATGAACCTGCAGGATATCTCTCCCCAACAGCAGAATTATCTGGGCCTGATGGTCGAGTTCTGGTATAAGGTGTGCTATTTGCTTTAAGTGAGCGTGATGGATTGCTACATCTGGCGTAGGGATTTCAGATCTGTTGTCTGGGATCTGGTTACATTCGATGATCGTATGTAGTGGTAGGCAGAATTGTCCGTCTAATGACTCGATTTGGTAGTCTGTAGCTTTCCTGCCTGCTGTTGTCATAGTACCTGCACATGTCTTTAATGAGTAGGGAGTGCTTGGCCCTTTGATGTTGAATAGGTCAAAGAAAGTTGATCTAGCCAAGGATCGATTACTTTGATCATCCAAGATAGCATACAGTCTTACAGCCTGGTCTCTATGGCCTTTTGGGTATACTCTGACAAGGCATATTTTTGAACAGGACCTACTGTCTATTGTCCCTTTGCAGACCTCGGTACATTGTGAAGTGATCTCTGGCGTAGCTGTATCAGTGTTCCTTTCCTCCCCGCCATGCTCACTGTCAGCTGGCGTGTTTTGTGCACTCCATGGAGCTGGGCCTGGGTGTAGAGCAGTGTTATGGTCTGTGGTGCCACATTCTGTGCATTTTACACTGACCTTGCAGTCCTTGGCGAGATGAGTTGTGGACGAGCAGCACTTGTAGCAGATACCGTTCTCTTTCAGGAAGCTTCTGCGGTCTGGCATAGATTTTCCTCTGAAGGCTCTGCATTTCAGGAGAGGATGAGGCTTCTGATGAAGTGGGCACTGCTTGTCAGGGTCCTGCACCTTTGTCTCTGATTGGGAGCAGCCAGCAGACCTGTAATTAGAACCTGGAGAAGAAAAATAAGTCTTGTGTACTGCCACAGATGTTCTGCGTGGATTTGCAGGTGGTGACGGTGTGGCATATGGCATTGCAAAGTCAAAGCTGGGATCGTTTCTAATTCTCGCTTGTTGGTGTATAAAGTCTACAAAAACGGAGAAGGGGGGAAATGGAACACTGTGTTTGTATTTGTATGTGGAACCATGTGTGAGCCACCTCTCCTGTAGATTGTAGGGCAACTTCTGGACTATAGGGTTAACACCTCTGGCTGTGTCGAGAAATGCAAGTCCCTGTAGGTCGTCCTCGTATTTGGCAACTTGGACTTCCTTTAGTAGGTCGCTTAGCTCTCTAAGTTTCTGGAGACCTTTGTTAGAAATTTTAGGAAAGTCATCGATTCTTTTGAACAAGGCTCTTTCTATTACTTCTGCTGAGCCGTAACACTCATCCAGCCTCTTCCAGATCTCTTTGAGGCCGGTCTCAGGGCGGTTTATATTAATGTCTCTGATCCTTACTGCGTGTTTGACTGACTCTCCTCCCAGGTATTTGACTAACAGGTCTATCTCTTCCCTGTGTTGTAGCCCCAAGTCTCTAATGACATTTTGGAAGGAAGCTTTCCAAGCTCTGTAACCTTCAGCTTGGTCAGTGAATTTCATGAGTCCCTTGGCAACCAGTTCACGTCGTGTGAAGAACTTGGCAAATTCTGTTGTGAACCGGTTGTCGGTGGAGTACACTGGTGATGGATCACCCTGATAGTGATGTGAGGTGCGTTCATACCTGTTAGTGTCCTCAGGGTGGCGCCAGCCGGTGTCGTATTGCTTCGGTCTGACGTACGGTGTGTCAGCAGGGTGATCCACGTTGGTTACCTGGTGAGGGGCAAGGTAGTCATTAGCAGAGTCGTTTTGTCTCACGTTTTCGAGTTTGTTTCTGTCCTGGAGCTGAGCCTCGTGGTGACTCTCGCTCACTTCGCTGGAGACGTCGTATTCTCGTTCTGGTGCTGGTTCAGGGTTATAGTTTGGATCAGGAAGTTCATTAACATACTGAGATGTGCGTTGTGGTGTGTCTTGTAGTGGAAACTCCAGACTTGACGTACTGCTTTGGCTATGCAGCTTGGGGCTTTGCGCGGCTTCTAGCGATTCCGCTTCAGCGAGGGCTGCGGCAGCTTCCCTTTTTGCTGCTAGGCTTTCTAAGGCGGCATCCACACGTGCCTTTTCTAACTGCATCCTTCTCTCTTGATCGGCTCTCTCATGATCTATGCGTGCTCTCTCTAAGCGTGACCTTCTCTCTTCATCATCTAGGCGTGCTTTTTCTAATTTAAGTTGCATCTCTTGGTCAGCAAAGCTCGCTCGTATTTTGGCGGCTTCAGCATTTGCGCGGGCAATGGCAACCGCGCTGGTGATGGATGTTGTCTTTGAGGAAACGGAAGTAACAGATCTTGTTCTATGCGATTTGTGAGACATGGTGTCTTGGGAAAGTGCTTGGCTGTGCAGAGATTGCTGTAGCTGTATTTAGTCTCTGAGTAGCCGGTGACTTGAATCCCACTAGTTGGATGGCTGCCGTTTCACTGTTCTGTCCTCACTAAATGAGGCAGGCTCATTGTAGCTATCCAGTCAGCTAAACCGCTATACCGGGGTCCAATAAGGAGACTGTGGTTGAGTCTGTGCTTTATTAAACGTAGTGGTATATTGATGCGGTGAAACGGCAATGCAATCGCAAGGGGAATGAAGTGTAAGCGTCTTCCCTGGAAGGCAAACTAGAGGAAGTGAATGAAAACTGGAGGGAAATGTGGGCTGAGCTACCATAATGCATTGCAAAGGAGGATCAGACATAAAAAATACATAGCAGAAAAATAGAACAGTCAACATATCTCTGACCGCTAGAGGGAGCCAAAGCACTACAGATGAATAAAGGCATGAATATATCAATACTGTATACTGAGAAACTGCGATTATGCAAACAAATAATTGGAGGCAACAAATTAGATGGCGGAGACAGAACAAAAAGTACACAAAAAACAGATTTCAATGTTAAGTATTTTTTCTTAGAAATTCAAACAATTAAAAACTTAGAATAATAGTGACAATAAGCAGTAACATTGATAGGTAGTATCATACGTATTAAATGATTTACACTAATGTGCTGTGAAAGATGCAACTCCTTCTTTTGTTCACTTGGTGACGGCTTTTCTATGACACTCGACAACTCTTAACAAGAACTGTTTCTGTTGTTCATCTCTGATTGAATTATTAAACTTCTTTATCAGAGCAATGCCATTTTCCGCGGTGTCATTCACCACCTTAAGAGCATTGACGGTGCTTCTTAGTGTATCACTGCAATATTCTTCTACGTCGTGGATCCCAAACAATTCAAAGAATGTCTTTGTTTTACTTGTAACAAAATCGCTGAGGTCTTTTCCTTCAAAAACTAGGTTTTTACCTTCCAACCGTTTCAGTTACTTTTTCTTTGCAGGTTTCATTCTTAAATGTTCAAACATCTTCTCATTCTCAGCCTGACCGGTACATTCATCCAAAAATGCCAATCCTATGTTAATTTCTGACAGATACCAAATGTGTCTCTTAGCCACTGTGAGGGCACTTTCTCTGACATCTTTATCTGGATAATATTGCAAAAGCTGTAGCATATCCAAATCATTCTTTGGAGCCCATCGACTTCAACTGCCTCGTGCCAAAAGCGGACATATATTAGACAGACAAAATGTGCTACTTTTCTTATTCCTTTCAATTCGATATTAGAAATATGCAATTGTTTAGTGAATAGCACAATTTTAAGTGCATATATGGCCTTTGCTATCCACCTTGATTCAGTCAGAGCCCCTGAAATACTAAATTCGAAATCGTTTTCATCCCAACCTCCAAGATATAGAAGTGATAGTTGTAATAGCTCTTTGTAATCTTCTCTTGGATGACTGCCATCTTTAAAGACATTGTTGAGGTAGTTCACCATTTTCACACGTTGTTCTACCGGAAAGCCTTGAATGGGATTTTCTTCTAAAGTCGCGGAATAGGACTTCTTATCAACTGAATTCCACTGATTTTGGGACTTTCAGAAAATCTGGATGTCAGGACCACTTGATGGTATGTTACAACAGTTACCAAACACTCCTTTCAAGATTAATTTGTGGGTGTGGTGGCGGCAAGCCAACCACAACAATGGTCTCCCAAATTCAGTTTCAATTCTGATATATTCTCCTTGGATCATTCCTGTATTAGATGCAGTTGTATCGAAAGGTATACCAATGATACGGTCACGTAGCGCGAATCGATCCACGACCTGAATAACAATGTCAGCCATTAGCTCACCAGTACCTTTCTGGGCATCAGGTATGCCAAGCAAATGCTCAAAATCTTTTCCAGTTACAAGAACAGTAACTCTATCTTCTAAAGTTTTGACACTCCCACAGGCAACTGAGGGCAACAATTTACTATCCCAATGTAAGACTAAATGAGGAGGATTTTCGAACAGTGACCTTTCCATGTTCTCAGCCATTTGTCTTCTGTTAATCGCCCGAGCTCGGAAAACGGTAGATGGAGATATGGAAATGCATGAAACATCGCGACCAAGGCTTTTTGCAGTTGCAATAAATGAAGCATTTGCTTGTCGAATGGAGAGTTGTTCTCGATCCCATGTAGCCATGAGTGTGTGATCAAGAGGTTTTAATCTACGACCCGCACAAGATTTTTTCACTGGTAGTGCAGAAAATTTGTCCTCTTTGTGAATTGATGATGATGGAGATGAGACTGAGTGTTCCACTATAACTGTCTTGTTCATTTTGGCGATTTCTTTTCAATGTTTCATATTGTATGCCTCCTTTTTTTCTGTATTTATTTTCTTTTTAGTTTGTGAGGCAAGAACCTTATCTACACCACTCATTGATGAACTCATACGATTCTCTCTTTGTGACATAAGGAATGCTTTATTGTCTTCTAGTACGCTATTCATGGGCATCACATTTTGCCTGGCAATATCAAATAGCTCAACAAGATCACCTTTCCAAATCTGCCACTTCTTATTTGCTTTGCCAGTGTTTCTTGATTTCTCTTTACCCAGATGTTGATATTCCTTGTATAACTTCTGTATACGAGTTTGGATATTCTCCTCTGTCATGACAGTGATACTTTCTTTCTTGAACACTTCCTGTAGTTTAATACTTGTGGAATTAGCAGCACACGAGAGTGTTTCTTTCATATCCTTGTGATGGTAAATAAAAACTAAAAGCACTTGTTCCTTGGAATTGAGTTGAGCTCCCAAAAATTCACCACCAGGCACCTTTTCAAGTAACCAAATTCCCTTTCTAGTACTCATTTTCAGTTTAACTACCTGCAAAACATAATAGAAACACAACATACACATTAGTGTGATGTCGATGATACATCATTTTCATGAATTTCAGTACTTTCAGATAAAAGTGATCAAAGTGTGCAACCCCTAAATATTAATCGATTTCGCTAAAAATTTTTACATGGATCTTTTAGATGACTTAGACCAAGGATTCAAGCATAGTCATATGAAAATCAAAACTTCTGAAAAATGAAACACCCTATCCATTCATCAATAGACCCTTGAAGGCAACAACTCATGGGCCTCAATAAAATATTTTGAAATTTTAGTTGATGTACTCCTACACTCAAAAAGGCTTTTTACAGAGAACAAAGCCAGGAAAAAATTATAAGGAGGGTAATACAGTAAACCCTTGAAGGCAACAAGTTACAGACCTCATTCAAATGTTTTGAAAGTGTAGTTGATGGAGTGTTATATACCACTGAAATGTAACACAAAGCACGTAATACTCTTTGGATGAATCGAATCCAGAAACATTTTTGAATGCTTTTTGAAGTGTTATATACCTCTGAAATATAAAAGAGAGCACGCAATACTCTATGTATGACTAATTGAATCCAGAAACATTTTTGTATGCTTTTTTGTAGTGTTAGATGCCACCGAATTGTAACATAGCACGCACTACTCTATGGATGACAAATTCAATCCAAAACAATTTTTTTACTTTTTTTGGAGTGTGTCATATATCTCCAAAATGTAGCACTCTATGGATCACTAATTGAATTCAGAACAGTTTTTGAGCGCTTTTGCAGAGTGTTCTATACCACCAAAATGTAACACAAACCAAAAATGTAACACAAACCACGTAATGCTCTATGGATGACAAATTGAATAAAAAAAAAATTTTGAACGCTTTTTTGGAGTGTAATATGCTACCGAAATGTAACACAATGCAAGTAATACTCTATAGTTGAGAAACTGAATCCAGAAAATGTTTTGAACATTTTTTTGGAGTGTTATATACCACCAAAATGTAACACAAAGCAGGTATTACTCTATGGTTGACTAAATGAATGCAGAAAACTTTTTGAGCACTTTTTTATTTTATTTTTCCACAGACACGTAGCATAAAGCATGTAATACTCTATGGACAAAAAACTAAATTCAAAACAATTTTTTAAATTTTTTTTTTGAGTGTTATATAACCCTGAAATGTAACACAAACCACATAATACTCTATAGATCACTAATTGAAATCAGAACAATTTTTGAATGCTTTTTTGGAGTGTTATATACCACAGAAATGTAGCACAAAGTACGTAATACTCTATGGATCACTAATTGAATCCAAATACATATTTTTATGCTTTTTTTGGAGTGTTATATACCACCAAAATGTAACACAAAGCACGTAATACTCAATGGATGACAAATTCAAACCAGAATAATTGTGAACACTTTTTTGAAGTGTTGCATACCACTGAAATGCAACACAAACCACACAAAACTGTAAGGATAACAAATTCAATCCAAAACATTTTTTGAACGCTTTTTGGAGTGATATACAGTGACATGTAAATTTTGGGCACTTCTGGACAAAATTATTGTTATTGTGAACAGTTAAGCTAGTTACAGATGAACTGATTTTTAAAAGACCTAAAGTTAAAGATGACACATTTTCTTTATACTTTAGGCAAAAAAAATATATATTTTCATCATTTACATTTTAAAAATAAGAAAAAGGAAAATGGGTCAAAGCAAAAGTTTAGGCATGCTGCATGGTTAGTACCTAGTAGCACCCTGTTTTGAAACTATCACAGCTGGTAAATGCTTTTTGTAACCAGCCAAGAGTATTTCAATTCTTGTTTGAGGGATTTTATCCATTCATTCTTGGGAAATTCTTCCATTTCTCTGAGATTCCTGGGTTGTCTTGCATGCTCTGCTATTTTGAGGTCTAGTCACAGATGCTCAATGATGTTCCGATGAAGTGACTGTGATGGCCATTGTAAAACTTTCAGCTTGTGCCTTTTGAGGCAATCTATTGTGGATTTTGATGTGTGCTTAGGATCATTAATTATCCATTTGTAGAAGCCATCCTCTTTTCAACTTGAAAATGCTTTCCTATCTTTTTATAGCCTCCTCCTGCTTTTTGAGCCTCCACCATTTTTAGTTTCAGAGTGCTAGGCTTCTGCTTAGAAGAACCCATGGCTGCTGTGTTTTGGCTCAAGGTTAGAGGAGACTGGGTTTTCATAAAGCTGGTAAATTTTCATCACGTGGACTTTCCTAATGATGATAGTAAACAAGCCATAAAACCAAACAAATAAAGCCGCACTCTGTAGCGCCATAGCATGCAAGTATGAAATATGAAAATTGAATTGCATTACTGCCTAGAAATATGAAAAATTGAGAATGCTGAGCTCATAAATTGCCCAATTCATGTGTACCTGGAAGCCACGTTAAGGCGATTCTCTTTTCCGGTACCTAACCTAATGCCAATCCTCTCTTAGACTAAAATCTTCATCTATATGGAAACCTAATGTGAATCCTCTCTTAGCCTGAAATCTATATCTCTGTGGAGGCGTAGAGTCCGCTAAAGAGTGGAGTGCTCATTCAAAAGGCTAATGAATACATACTCAAGTTTTCATATTTCTAGTGCATTAGTGCAATTAAATTTTCATATTTCATATTTGAATGCTGTGGCGCTAAAGAGTGCTGCTTTATTTGTTTAATTGTATATGAGTTGGTGACTCTAGGTAAGCACCTGTTCAGACCCAGTTCACGTTTGGATGTGACGGTCAGTTTTTTTAAATTTATAAACAACCATAACCCTAACAAGCTAATTAAGGACTGACACCTTGGTCAAAATAATGAGTACATAAATCTCCAAGGGTGTCAAAACATTTGCATCTGCCCATTTTTCTTTCTGCTTTCTGTAATTTTTAAATAAAAAAATGACAATGACAATGACAAAATTTTTGAATGCTCTTTTGGAGTGTTATATACCCCCAAAATGAAACAAAAAACACGTATTACTCTATGGATGACAAATTCTATCCAGAAGATTCCTGAACAATTTTTGAATGCTTTTTTGGAGTGCTATATACCACCAAACTGTAACACAAAGCACTTTATGGATGACTAATATGGATGACTGATTGAATTCAGAAAAAAATTGTGACTGTTTTTATTGAGTTTTACGTACCACTGAAATGTAACACAAAGCACAAAATACTCTATGGACGACTAATTGAATTAAAAAAAAAACATTTTGAACACTTTTTTGGAGTGTTATATACCACCGTAATGTAATACATAGCACGCAATACTCTATGGATGACAGGTTCAATCCAGAACAATTTTTTAACTCTTTTTTGGAGTGTTATATACCACCGAAATGTAACACCAAGTACGTAATATGCTATGATGACTAATTGAATCCAGATACAGTTTTGAACTTTTCTTTGAGTATTATATACCATCAAATGTAACACAAAGCACATATGACTCTATGGATAGTCAATTTTTTCACCCCTCCAAAAAAACAATGTGGTCATGTGCAGTATCTATATATTTAACAACGGACTGCAAAGCCTTAAGCCCTCCTAGATTCTGCTACTCGCCTTGCTCCTGCAACTGTCCTTAGGCTAAATGCAGAATGTATGTCATACAAATAGCAAAGCACATGATTTGCCCTTAGAAGGACTATTAGTATGGTGGATCAGCATCAGAACCAGTATCTACACTAGAGAACTCTGATTAGATAAACTGTGCACACACACGCCTGAATAACTGCTCTCTCCCTGTAATCACAACTGTCTCTGAGCTGGCAATTCCCACATGTTTATTAGCTGTGTAACAGGCACCAACTATGTGGGGTGGGGATTGGGGGTTGAAATCCGAGCATCACCCAATGCTCATCGAGTGCCGAGCACATCCAAACACCCAGATACTCGAGTGATATCCGGGTATCATCGAGCATGTTTGCTTACCTCTATTATCCAGTATTAGTCTTTGCTGGATAAATGTTTAAAATTCTATTTTTACCATCGAGTCCAGCACCGATCCTCCGCCCTGAACCCCGTGCACTTTTGTCCGGAGATCTGCTAGGGACACAATCACTAGATCTAGAATCAGACTTTTATAAGGAAGAGGTCTTAAAGGTGACCAAAGACCTTTAAAACTGGCAAAAATCCAGGTCCTTATAGCTTCTCCCCTAACTGCTACAATCTTTTCAAAGAACAATTTACCCCAGATCTTTTACAATCCTTTAGTCCATCGCTCAGGGCAGATTATTTCCAACACAGTCCCTCCTGGCACATGTAATAGTTATTCCTAAAATAGGGAACGATAACACACATTGCAATAATTACCGTCCTATATCATTAACCAATATTGATCTATAAATCTGCTCTAAAATGATAGCCATAAGACATTAATCATTAGTCCAAAACATTATGCACAAAGACCAGGTGTGGTTTCTCTTGGGAAGGGAAGCAAGAGATAGCACAACCCAAAAAGTGTCAATTATTGACAGAGTGCGCTCACGTTGAGTCCCACCTTGCCTAGTATCTATAGGCTCAGAGAAAGCTTTTGACAAGGTAGGATGGTGTAGTGACCTGGCCCAGGTAATGACTGTCCCTTTAAATACCCCTGGACCATGAGTAATCCTGTACACTACAGCCCACATTCTAGCTACCCCTTTTACTGTTACTAGACATGTGCTTTCATTTGGTCCATGTATGTTTCCAGGTATTTTCTCATTTGTTGTGTTCCAACATCATCTGCTGGTGAAATGTATACAATGTAAAGTTTTGACACGAGAATTGAGGTTTCAAGAGGAGGGGCTATTCTAGTTTCCACCCTGTCTAGACCAGGAGAGCTGTGAAAACCCATCTGGAACAAGCTGTCTCTGGGAATAGAGCACATGTGGAGGCTCCCTCTCTCCAAGACCCTCTAGTAGGCCTGACAAGGTTAGAAATTACCCCAGGACTCCTAAGTCGGTGAAATACTCTTGCTATGTAAAATCTTCTGCATAAAGCTACAAAAGACTCTGAATCCCTCTGTAACAAGCATTACATCTAAATGAGCAAGTTCTTAAGGCTCCGAAGCCTCAATTCCAGGTCAGAATCTAACTCTGTACTGTATTTGCAGTGATTTAACCCTGTGAGCAATTAAGCATTTACTCCGTGTCATATTTTCCCATTCCTGCTAAAGTAAACGCAACTGTTATCCCCTAGACCAGTGTCGTGGACGCTGCAAGGGGGTGGATAGCAGTGAACAGAAAGCCCTCCCAATTACAAGGGCTTTACAATGGAATTTCCTAAGAGCTACATTACAAGAGATAGGATTGGGTGACAAAATGCTATTTAGTATCATGGCTCTTTACATCTATGGCTCAAAGTAGAGTTAATGGTGGCATTTCAAGCCCATTTCCATTCTTTAATGGCACTTATCAGGGTTGTCCCCTTTCCCCTCTTTTTTATGTTTTTGTGATGGAGGCATTGGCTAACACTAATAGGGCCAAAGCATCCATATCTGGGATTCGGATAGGCAGCAAAATTCTTAAGATGTCCATTTTTGCAGATGATCTCTTATTATAAGTTACATCCCCAAGAATCTCCTTCCCAGTGATTTTCTAGGAATTTAAATGCTTTTCATCATTTTCTAACTTCAAGGTGCATGTCTCCAAGTCAAAGATCCTTAACCTGAACATACCAGAGGCTGAGGCCATACACCTTAGCTCTCTATTCCCTCTGTAAGTGAAAAATAGATCACATTAAATATTTAGGTATTCATATCCCAGCTGATACCTCTCAGATTTATTATCTTAATTTCCTACCCTTACTGAGGAATATAGAGGAGGATCTGACAAAATGGTCTGTGCTCTCGTTCTCATGGTTTGAGCAGATAAACATATTGAAAATGGACGCCTTTCTCAGAATTTTCTATCTGTTTCAGACCATCCCATATAACCTCCCTAGATACTTTTTCCAGAAACTTAAATCTATATCCTCTAGATTTATCTGGGGACTATCAAAACCCAGGCTCTCACACTTAATTTTAACTCAAGAGAGAAGGTGGCATGGGGGTTCCAGACTTTGTGGCATACCATAAAACTTCAAAATTCAGCTGTATCTTGAATATAGTCACTAACCCATTCAATAAAATTTGGTCTGAAATAGAGGAAAACCTAAACCCAACCTCACTCACTACACTGATGTGGGGTGGGCAAACCCTCAGATCCATAATGACTCCCCTATCTCCTCTTTATCGCACCTTATTAGCTATCTGGGATATATTAGCTTCCAAACATAAACTTTCATCAATTCCAGGCTCTCTGTCCCCTCTAGTACATTTCCTACTCAAATGAACACAGTAAGTTTAGAAATATACACTCACCGGCCACTTTATTAGGTACACCTGTCCAACTTCTTGTTAACACTTAATTTCTAATCAGCCAATCACATGGCGGCAACTCAGTGCATTTAGGCATGTAGACATGGTCAAGACAATCTCCTGCAGTTCAAACCGAGCATCAGTATGGGGAAGAAAGGTGATTTGAGTGCCTTTGAACGTGGCATGGTTGTTGGTGCCAGAAGGGCTGGTCTGAGTATTTCAGAAACTGCTGATCTACTGGGATTTTCACGCACAACCATCTCTAGGGTTTACAGAGAATGGTCCGAAAAAGAAAAAAAATCCAGTGAGCGGCAGTTCTGTGGGCGGAAATGCCTTGTTGATGCCAGAGGTCAGAGGAGAATGGGCAGACTGGTTCGAGCTGATAGAAAGGCAACAGTGACTCAAATCGCCACCCGTTACAACCAAGGTAGGCCTAAGAGCATCTCTGAACGCACAGTGCGTCGAACTTTGAGGCAGATGGGCTACAGCAGCAGAAGACCACACCGGGTACCACTCCTTTCAGCTAAGAACAGGAAACTGAGGCTACAATTTGTACAAGCTCATCGAAATTGGACAGTAGAAGATTGGAAAAACGTTGCTTGGTCTGATGAGTCTCGATTTCTGCTGCGACATTCGGATGGTAGGGTCAGAATTTGGCGTAAACAACATGAAAGCATGGATCCATCCTGCCTTGTATGGAGCATCTTTGGGATGTGCAGCCGACAAATCTGCGGCAACTGTGTGATGCCATCATGTCAATATGGACCAAAATCTCTGAGGAATGCTTCCAGCACCTTGTTGAATCTATGCCACGAAGAATTGAGGCAGTTCTGAAGGCAAAAGGGGGTCCAACCCGTTACTAGCATGGTGTACCTAATAAAGTGGCCGGTGAGTGTAGATTCATCAGATACTTCAATCTCCCAGATGAGGCATGTCGTATTGCCAGATGGTTTACAACCCATCGAGAACCTTATCTCTCCAGGCTACAACTGCGGTCAGGCCTGGTTGGAATGCCATTGCATTCATAGTCTTTTCTACACAATCCCTTGCCACGCAAATTGGACAGGACCCTAAACTCAATAAAAAAAAAAAAAACATCCCGTTTTGTTTCTTTGATATGCGGACTGCTGAAGAGGGTGGAGACTCTAAATTCCCCAGCTTCATTCCAATCTGTTTGGGAACAAGAGCTTGGTAAATCTTTCTCCACATGTGAGTGGAATAGGCCTTTTGTTCTTACTCATAAGCTCTCCATCTCATGTCATATCCAGTAAAAATAAATTACAAGATCACATCCAAGTGGTACCAGACTCCAGACCATATCCATCGTATGTTTCCTAGCACCTCGAATAAGTGTTGGAGATGTGACTCTGCCATTGGCAATATGACCCACATTTGGTAGTCTTGCATTCAAATCTCCAGACTTTGGGCAGGAACATTTGATCTTTTTAACAAGCTTTTTGGGACCAATCTTAAAAACACTCCAGAAGCAGCTTTACTTTCGATTTTGCCTCTGTTTATTCTGACTCTCCAAAAAGGGCTCTTTAGAATTTGTTTGGTGACGGTGAAGTAGATTATCCCCAGACATTGGAGATCAATCACCATTCCATCCAAGCTTGCATGGGTTGAATTTGGGGATAACTTGATTCACATGAAAGATCTTATAACCTCTGACAATTGATTACGGGTAGATTCACATGAATATATGACAGCTTGGATACTTTTGACTTCTTTCTGAGATTCTCCTCAATTTAAAACGTGGATAACCTCTCAATTTTAGGGAGAGAGAAAAGTACTAAAGAAAAACTTGAACAGCTAGTTGGCCAGGCGAAGTACATGGAAAACCCTTCCACTTCCCTCTTGTGTCTCCCTATGTATTTGCATCCCCTTTTCTCCTAATGTACATTGTCTTTCGTGACCTGAGATTTTCTCTAGACAAACTGTTATTGTTAAAAAGTCAACCTTTATTAAGGGGAACCTGTCACCCCCCCCCAGGCGTTTGAAACTAAAAGAGCCACCTTGTGCAGCAGCAATGCTGCATTCTGTCAAGGTGGCTCTTTTAGTTATTGGTGCTGTAACTGCAGAAATAATCCGTTTTGTAATTTGTCCTAAATACCTTTCTTCAGTCCTGGAGGCAGGTCCTTCCCCCCCGCTGCAGATGCCACACAGCCATCACTCAAGTCTTCTTGGCGCCGCCTCCTCACCGCTGTTTTGAAATCAGCCGGCGCCTGCACTCTTTTGTCATACCTTGGGCAGGCGCAGTGAGTGCTGCCCGTCCTCTGTCCTCATATGCAGTCTAGCTGCCTGCGCCTGTGCGGCCGCCCTGCCTGTGAATCCCAGCCCCGCAGTGTCTTCTGATTTATTCACACTCCGGGGCTGGGATTCACAGGCAGGGCGGCCGCACAGGCGCAGTCAGCTAGACTGCATATGAGGACAGAGGACGGGCAGTTCTCACTGCGCCTGCCCAAGGCAGGAGAAAAGAGCGCAGGCGCCGGGTGATTTCAAAACAGCGCTGAGGAGGCGGCGCCTGGCGCCAAAAAGATTTGAGTGATGGCTGTGTGGCGTCTGCAGCGGGGGGGGAAGGCCTGCCTCCAGGACTGAAGAAAGGTATTTAGGACAAATTACAAAACGGATTATTTCTGCAGTTACAGCACCAAGAACTAAAAGAGCCACCTTGTCAGAATGCAGCATTACTGCTGCACAAGGTGGCTCTTTTAGTTTCAAACGCCTGGGGGGGTGACAGGTTCCCTTTAACTGAGTATATGATGTTAAATATGCTCAAATTTATAGCTACATATGACATACAGTGGGGCAAAAAAGTATTTAGTCAGTCAGCAATAGTGCAAGTTCCACCACTTAAAAAGATGAGAGGCGTCTGTAATTTACATCATAGGTAGACCTCAACTATGGGAGACAAACTGAGAAAAAAAAATCCAGAAAATCACATTTTCTGTTTTTTTATCATTTTATTTGCATATTATGGTGGAAAATAAGTATTTGGTCAGAAAAAAACAATCAAGATTTCTGGCTCTCACAGACCTGTAACTTCTTCTTTAAGAGCCTCCTCTTTCCTCCACTCATTACCTGTAGTAATGGCACCTGTTTAAACTTGTTATCAGTATAAAAAGACACCTGTGCACACCCTCAAACAGTCTGACTCCAAACTCCACTATGGTGAAGACCAAAGAGCTGTCAAAGGACACCAGAAACAAAATTGTAGCCCTGCACCAGGCTGGGAAGACTGAATCTGCAATAGCCAACCAGCTTGGAGTGAAGAAATCAACAGTGGGAGCAATAATTAGAAAATGGAAGTCATTCAAGACCACTGATAATCTCCCTCGATCTGGGGCTCCATGCAAAATCCCACCCCGTGGGGTCAGAATGATCACAAGAACGGTGAGCAAAAATCCCAGAACCACGCGGGGGGACCTAGTGAATGAACTGCAGAGAGCTAGGACCAATGTAACAAGGCCTACCATAAGTAACACACTACGCCACCATGGACTCAGATCCTGCAGTGCCAGACGTGTCCCACTGCTTAAGCCAGTACATGTCCGGGCCCGTCTGAAGTTTGCTAGAGAGCATTTGGATGATCCAGAGGAGTTTTGGGAGAATGTCCTATGGTCTGATGAAACCAAACTGGAACTGTTTGGTAGAAACACAACTTGTCGTGTTTGGAGGAAAAAGAATACTGAGTTGCATCCATCCAACACCATACCTACTGTAAAGCATGGTGGTGGAAACATCATGCTTTGGGGCTGTTTCTCTTCAAAGGGGCCAGGACGACTGATCCGGGTACATGAAAGAATGAATGGGGCCATGTATCGTGAGATTTTGAGTGCAAACCTCCTTCCATCAGCAAGGGCATTCAAGATGAAACGTGGCTGGGTCTTTCAACATGACAATGATCCAAAGCACACCGCCAGGGCAACGAAGGAGTGGCTTCGTAAGAAGCATTTCAAGGTCCTGGAGTGGCCTAGCCAGTCTCCAGATCTCAACCCTATAGAAAACCTTTGGAGGGAGTTGAAAGTCCGTGTTGCCAAGCGAAAAGCCAAAAACATCACTGCTCTAGAGGAGATCTGCATGGAGGAATGGGCCAACATACCAACAACAGTGTGTGGCAACCTTGTGAAGACTTACAGAAAACGTTTGACCTCTGTCATTGCCAACAAAGGATATATTACAAAGTATTGAGATGAAATTTTGTTTATGACCAAATACTTATTTTCCACCATAATATGCAAATAAAATGATAAAAAAACAGAAAATGTGATTTTCTGGATTTTTTTTTTCTCAGTTTGTCTCCCATAGTTGAGGTCTACCTATGATGTAAATTACAGACGCCTCTCATCTTTTTAAGTGGTGGAACTTGCACTATTGCTGACTGACTAAATACTTTTTTGCCCCACTGTATATTGTGAATTGGTCATCAGTTCTTTTTGTATCTCAGTTGCTATTTCTAATTTGCAATAAAACTTATTGAATCATAAAGAAATATAATTTAAAGAATTACTTTTAGCCCAAAACACATTTAAGTAAAAATAAATCCTGAAGGTGTCCATTTGCTTTAAGTTACTGGCTTTATGTTTAATGCTCATTTAAACATTTTGGTTACATCAACTCCCTAAGAACAGTCAGAACTGAAGTCTGGAAAATGTGGGTGTTAAATATTCAATATGTTTAGACCGAAACAGATGGCTCACTTTAAGATAACAGGAAACAGACTGCTGACTCCAAAATTCAGACATTTAAAGCTGGCTCGCCATTTTTCATAATTACAAGCTGGACATTACTTAGTGGCTCTTATGTCATATCTGTTCAAAAAGTAGATTACCTTTTCTTTAGGGGTGAGCAAGTGTGTCGCGCCAGAAGCTTTTAACAATGAATTATTGTGTTCTGATACTATGTTAAGATTACTTATCTCATAGAAGAAACAGACTCACCAACTACGAGTTTGATGAGAAAGAAGGTACTTCTGTTTTATGAAACAGTGAATAGAATTCCATGAAGTATCTTCTATACTGTGCATCAGTGTTTCTGTTGGCAAGAACAAAAAAGATCAGATCAGAGAGTTGGTTTTCTAATCTTTAATCTGTCAATCATACATTTTATTCCTTGTTCAAGTTACACAGTTAGTACGATTGAAATAAGACACATGCCCATCAAGTTCATCCAAGGGAAGGGAAAGGATAAAGAGTAGGGGTATAAGTACATTCATAATCCAGATCCTGTCTTCCCTAAAATGCAAGTTTTTCCCTCCTGATCCCATGTGGATCGACTGGATCATAATTCAGAACAAAAATTTTACAAAATGTGCATAAGGTCCTCTCTCCTCCTGTACCAGTCGTGATGTGTATCGTTTAAGATTACTGTACTTGTTTTTATTATGTATACCCCTTCCTCACATGTAAAGCACGATGGAATAAATGTCACTATCATAATAAATAATAATAAGCCTTTATTTTTTCATGAAAAAAACAAACACCTTTTTGAAACTATCAATGGTTCCTGCTGTAACCTGGTTCCGGCTGTTCCACAAATTAATAGTTTGTGTTAAAGAAATCTTGTTTCCTCTGTAGAATGAAGCTTTTTCTCCAGATGGAGGAAGTGTTATCTTGTCTTTTGAGTGGGTTTTACTGCTTTTGACCATATTTTTTGTATGGGCAATTTGTGCATTTGTGTCTGTTAATTACGGTATGTCTTTCTTATTATTCTCTTCTCAAGATTAAATAAATTGAATTATTGAAATGTTTTCTCTCAACTAATATTCTCAATTTCCCTGATCAGCTTTGTGGCTCTTTTTTACACTTTTTCTAACTGCAGGGCATCCTTTCTATGAACGGGTGCTCAGAACAGAACTGCATATTCTACATTATGTTGCACTTATGCTTTGCGAAACAATAGTATTACATGCATTTTTAATGCATGGCATAATTTTGTTGGACTTAGAAACAAGAGATGGCAAACTCAAACAGTAAAGTTTGGCGTCCGTACCGAACACCTACTGTTTGGGCTCGGAAACAGAAAATGGACATCACCAGGAAGTCCTGTGTGAAGAAAACCGTGTGTTTCTTGCGCCGTCATGTGCACAACAGCATGGCAAACACTGTCTCTGATAGGCGGTAAGTTTATTACCGCCGGTCATACAGCCGCAGTTCCCACACTGTCAAATGACAGCGTGAGACAGCAGCTGTGATCGGAAGAAAATAGTTTACTTCTGGTCACTGGTGTCGGCTGATGGGAATACTGCTCCCATCTGCCTGTGACTGCTGACACTAATAACAGTGAGAGGAAATGGCTGATGGGAGTATTTATAAGCCAGCTCCGGCATTCCGGTTACCCTATATTTTTGATAACGAGTCAGGCAAAACTGACAGCCTATTCATTACTAAACCTTGGGCCTGATGTCACCTGACAATACAAAGGTGACATCAACCCCACAAATATGAACCTCACTTGCCACCGCCACAGGGCAAGTTGGAAGTGCTGGACAAAGCACTTTTCTGGGTGGCTGAGGGCTTCTATTTTTAGCTTGGGAGGGCAATATCCATGGCTCCTTACCAGCCTGAGAATACCAGCCCCAGCTGTCTGCTTTAGCTTGGCTAGTTGTCAAAAATGGGGGGGACCCCACACTATTATTTATAATTATTTATTTATTTATTTTTGGTAAAACTCTCCTCCTCAGGAAGGAGAGATGCAAGGTTCTCCTTGTAGCATGGGTCTAGCAGGGTAAACAACCAGAACCCTTTTTTAGCCAAGATGAATATAATGCAAAAGTCACAGGAAAGGTAGCAGTACATAAAGCCAACATTCCCCTATCTTACCATGATAATGACTCTACATCTCCTCCTCCTCTTCCTCTTCCTTCTTATTCCCCTCCTCAGCCCTTTCATGTAGGAGAGACAGGAAGAAGCTTGTGTGGGTACTAGCCTCTGTTGTGCTAGCAAAAAGCTCCTGTTTCTCCTCCCCCTTCTCAGCCTCAACTTCCTGATTGTTACCCAAACTGCACTGATCAGATGAGATGACGCTAGGCTGGATAGTATCTCACTGTTGCATGTCTTCCTCCATCTCCACTTGGTTTGCATGTAAAGCTTCATATTTAATTGTGAGTAGTGTTGAGCATTCCGATACCGCAAGTATCGGGTATCGGCCGATACTTGCGGTATCGGAATTCCGATACCGAGTTCCGATATTTTTGTGGTATCGGAAATCGGAATCGGAAGTTCCCAGTGTATGGTTCCCAGGGTCTGGAGGAGAGGAGACTCTCCTTCAAGCCCTGGGATCCATATTCATGTAAAAAATAAAGAATTAAAATTAAAAATATGGATATACTCACCCGTCCTGCGGCCCCTGGACCTTACCAATTGTAACCGGCAGCCTCCGTTCCTAAGAATGAGGAGTTTAGGACCCTCGATGACGTCGCGGCTTGTGATTGGTCGCGCACCACTCATGTGACCGCTCACGCGACCAATCACAAGCCGCGACGTCATCGCAGGTCCTAAACTCCTCATTCTTAGGAGCGGAGGCTGCCGGTTACAATCGGTAAGGTCCAGGGGCCGCCGGACGGGTGAGTATATCCATATTTTTTATTTTAATTCTTTATTTTTTACATGAATATGGATTCCAGGGCCTGAAGGAGAGTTTCCTCTCCTTCAGACCCTGGGAACCATCCAGTATAGCTTTTGATACTTGTGTCCCATTGACTTGTATTGGTATCGGGTATCGGTATCGGCGATATCCGATATTTTTCGGGTATCGGCAGATACTATCCGATACCGATACTTTCAAGTATCGGAAGGTATCGCTCAACACTAATTGTGAGCATTGACTGTTTAAGTAGGCACAGAAGTGGGATCGTTGCGATGATTATGGCATCATCGCCGTTCACCATTTTTGTGGAGTCCTCAAAGTCTTGGAGAACCACACAAATGTCAGACATCCATGCCCACTCTTTAATTGTTATGTGCGAAGGCTGACCAGAATACCGATGGGCTTCTTTGAGCTTGTGTTAAACAAATGGCCTCTGCTGCTCACAAAGCCTTGACAGCATGTGCAGTGTGGAGTTCCAGAGTGTGGTCAGGTCGCACACCAGTCTATGAGCTGTCACTTGCGTGTGCTGCTGCAGCACTGCAAGAGTGGCGGCTGCGGTAGCAGACCTGCAGAAATGGGTGCTGACACTTTGTATCTTGACCAGAAGCTCTAGAAAATCTGAGTAGGCTTTCAGAAACTGCTGAACTACCACGTTGAGCACGTGGGCCCAGCATAGTACGTATGTGAGCTTGACAAGCTTCACAGCCATCACCAAGTTATGGCCATTACCACACATGACCATGCCTGGTTGTAGGTTTTGTTTCAATAACTCTGCCGCAGTGTGCGATTTTTCTCCTAGACAAATTAGCTTCAGCAGAGCCTATTGTTGCTTTGCTGAGGAAGTGCTGCAGAGCTTCCAGCTGATGTGTATGACATACTCTGAGATAGCACATCGGAGATAGAGGATGAGGAGGAGCAGGAGGTGGTGCAGGAATTGGTATAGCAGGCAGAGGAAACCCTGATAGAAGTAGGGCCAGCAGTCTTCGACATCTGTAGCACATGTGCTGTGACAGGATGAGACTTGACCTTGGCCTCCACATTGTTCACTCATTGTGCCATCAGGGAAATGTAGCATCCCTGGCCACAAGCATTTGTCCACATGTTGGTCTTAAGTGGACAATCCCTGTAAGTGTGTTGGTAAAGGCACGAGTGATGTTCCTGGACATGTGCTGGTACAAGGCGGAAATGCCACACCAGGAGAAATTGAGGTGGATGGGGAACGAGTACCGAGGGATGGGTGCAGCCATCATTGGGTGAAAATCCTCCATGTCTACAGGTCTAATTGGCAACATTTCATTGGCAAGCAGCCTTTTTCATTCCATGGCCTGGGGTAGGGAGAGCTAAACACTGTTCTGGGACAAGGATTTGGATGTGCCTGATGATGGTACCTCAGAATGTACTGAGGTCTCTGCAAGCCAAGTTTCCTTGACTAATTGAAACTAACTATTTTAATAAATTAAAAAAAATGGACACCTGTAGCAGGCCAAGTGTTTTTAAAAATTTCCAGCCACCGTAATTTTACACAAAGCACATTAAACTGTATGGATGACAATAGTCAATTTTTGGAACAAAAAAGTGTGGTCATCTGTAGCAGGCCAAGCGGTTATTAAAAATAAAAAAAAAATCTAATTTCACATAAAGCACATTAAACAGTATGGATGACAATACCAAATTGTGGTCACCTGCAGCAGCTTTATATTTGGCAATGGACTGCAAAGCCCTAAGCCCTGCCTAGATGCTGTTTTAACCCACTCACCATGCTACAGCTGTCGGTAGGATAAATGCAAAATGTATTGCATAGAAACATAAAAGCGAAAGGTTAACCCTAAGAAAGTTCTCACGCAGAGAGCAGTGGCATCAGTGAGGTGACGGGTTCATCGGCTATGAATTCTGGTGACCTTTCTCACGTCTGCACTACATGCTGCAGGAGAGTAATCACGCTTTGTTTCAGTATGTTCTGGCTGGCTTGCTGAGTAGTCGCATCATGCCACTGCTCAACAAACTTCCCGGATGTACTAGAGCTGAAGTTCTTTGTGAGACAGTATCACATACGGATTCTCGGCGGACAGGTGAGTAATATGGTTGTTTATTGTTTTTTATTTTACAGTAATAAATGGGAAAAAGAGGAACGGGAGTATTTATTTAAAATACAGTATTTTATGTGTTTCTTTCAAATAAAGGAATTTATTCAGGCTGTGTATTTTTTTTACAATATGAAAAACCGGAGGATAACGGAGTAATTAGGTTAAAAAAGAGTATTTATTTTTAACATATCATAATAACACTGAATACAAACACACAAATAAATAGTAGAAAAGGATGATACATAGGATCACTGGTGCCACATGCCCCATAATAAAGAACCAGTAAAAGTGGGAAGCGTTCACTCATTAAGGTGCAAACATGATATGACCAAGTGGTCTTCTAGTAAATGTATGTATAGCGTAACGCTTGCCAGCAATGATAAGTAGGGTAAATGGCACCAAGTTGGATCCCGCAGTTTTTTATTTTACAGTAATAAATGGGAAAAAGAGGAATAGGAGTATTTATTTAAAATACAGTATTTTTGTGTGTTTTTCTTTCAAATAAAGGAATTTATTCAGGCTGTGTATTTTTTTTTTACAGTATGACTATGGAGTTAGTAATAGGGGCTTATTATAGACACCTCTACATTACTAACCCCTAGGTCAGATGTCAGCGGCCATAAAACCGATGACATCAACCACCAATCCTATTACCCCATTTGCTACCACACCAGGGCAAGTGGGAAGAGAGAGGCTAAGCAACAGATTTGACACATCTTATGGATGTGCCATTTCTGGGGCAGCTCAGGGTTGATGTTTTTAGTTTCGGAGGGGCTAATATCCATTGGCCCTTCCTAGCCTATTAATATCAACCTGCAGCTGTCTGTTTAGCCTTTGCTTGTTATTAATTATAGGTTGGACCCCATGTAATTTCTTTGGGGGGTCCTCCATTTTAATAACCAGTAAAGGCTAAGTAGACAGCTGTGTGCTGATATTAAAAGCCTAGGAAGCTACATATTTATTACCCCCTTCTCAGGCTATAAACATCAGAATCCAGCTGGTTTTCACTCAGGTGATTATTAAAAATGAAGGGGGACCCTACAGCATTTTTTAAATTCGATATAGATCTCTTCTATTGTATTTTGACGATCCATGTTGTGAATTTACTATACTCGGCTGATGAAATGTTGCGTTTCCTATGAGATGAGTGCATTAAAATTCCACAGCACACTCATCGTCTATGTGTCGTGCAATATGTTTTGCAATTCTTTTTTTTTTTTTACCATGTTCCCTAAATCCTAAAATTGATCTGCCACTTGGTGAGAAAGACAGTCACAGTTAAAAGTCTGGATTTTGGGGAAGTTTCTTTTGCATTTTATTAAACAAACACTCCCCCACATTATAAAAATGATAGCACAAAAAATTAAAAACCTCATTACAGTCATTTATGATCAGCAAACCCGCCGTTTCTGACTGATGCTGATTTCACTTTAGCATTTTCTTGTCTTTGCTTGTTAGTGCATTGAGAATGAAGAGAAAAATGTGTAATTCAAATGCAGCAAGACAGATGAATTTACATGATATCATTGATCAATGACACTGATACTGACACTGCTGTTGGCACCTTACCTACAGTATCTTTCTCTCCACGTAAGGCCATGTGCACACGTTCAGTATTTTTCGAGTTTTTTTTCGCGTTTTTTCGCTATAAAAACGTGATAAAAACGCGAAAAAAACGCTAACATATGCCTCCCATTATTTTCAGTGTATTCCGCATTTTTTGTGCAAATGTAGCCTTTTTTCCGCGAAAAAATCGCATCGCGGAAAAAAAAGCAACATGTTCATTAAAATGCAGAATTGCAGGGGATTCCGCACACCTAGGAGTGCATTGATCTGCTTACTTCCCGCACGGGGCTGTGCACACCATGCGGGAAGTAAGCAGATTATGTGCGGTTGGTAACCAGGGTGGAGGAGAGGAGACTCTCCTCCACGGACTGGGCACCATATAATTGGTCCAAAAAAAAGAATTAAAATAAAAAATAGTCATATACTCACCTTCGATGTCTTCCCGCCTCACCGCTGCATGCTGCCGCTTCGGTTTCTATAGTTGGTGTGCGGTGAAGGACCTGAGATGACGTCGCGGTCTTGTGATTGGTCGAGACCGGTCATGTGACCGCTCACGTGACCGCGACGTCATGGAAGGTCCTGAACCACACCGGCATCTATAGGAACGGACGCCTGCAGGTGAGTATAACCATTTTTTTTATTTTTTTTATTATTTTTAACCATTCTATCTTTTACTATAGATGCTGCATAGGCAGCATCTATAGTAAAAAGATGGTCACACTTGTCAAACGCTATGTTTGACAAGTGTGACCAACCTGTCAGTCAGTTTTCCAAGCGATGCTATAGATCGCTTGGAAAACTTTAGCATTCTGCAAGCTAATTACGCTTGCAGAATGCTAAAAAAAAGCGAAAAAAAGGAAAAAAAACGCAAAAAAAAAAATGCGGATTTCTTGCAGAAAATTTCCGGTTTTCTTCAGGAAATTTCTGCAAGAAATCCGGACATGTGCACATACCCTAACAATTAAATCTCTTTATTATTCACGGACTGCTACTGCATCCTCTTTAGTGCTGCAGTTGTACAACACATTACTGTTTGGAGTATTTATCCAATCATTTAGAGCTTTCTCTTCTTATCTCTATTGCTGAGTTGTAAACTCAGATGTTTTCTCACTGTCCTAAAATGCCTGATGCATTCCCTGCCTTGGCTTTTATACAGGCTATGAAAGTCCCTCTTTATTAGTTGGCTGAGTTATACCAAGTGATGTGAAAGCTGCAAAGCATTATAGGAAAGCTTGCGTAGTCATGTGTAAGGTCATGTCTGCCATCTGTGGCTGATGCAATCTTCTACAATCTGTAAAATGGTGGCAAGGAAAATTGTACAATTTTGCTGGGATATGTGAAATTCATAAAATGCAACATAAAGTCAATTTGTATAAAATCGGTTTGCTTATCTATAGTCTATAAGTAAATGTAGCTCTTGCTCTGGTTGACCTGACCCATACATTTCATTAAAAGAATGACATTACTCTATATTTGCCCAAAAGTAGCTGGTATAATATTGATGTCTACATGGTCTACATGGTGAACGTGAAGTGGATGCACAGGATCCCCTTTGAAGTGAAAGTCAATTTGTACAAGCATTAGATGTGGAGAGCAATAGATGCCTTTAATCTAAGTTTTAGTCAATGAGAGCGGACCCCACAAACACTTCATTGTGTCACGTGAAACAAGATGGAATGGAGTAACTATGGCAGGCAAGGAGTTAAGAAAGACACAGTATAATAGATTGTGCCAGCATAACAAAAACAGGCAATGATTCTTTGGAATACTTAATATTCTACATCATTAATGTGATCAAAAAATCAGAGGATCAAAAGAAAATAGTTGAATTAAAAAATAAATATCTATAAATAAATATAACTTTTTAAAAAGAAAAAACAATTATCATTTTGCAAGAATGCATGTCAAGGGCACAAAAATGCAAAAACTGCTGTCTAAAAAACTGGAATGACTGTTTTTTTCAAAACCACACAAATAAAATTAATAGAAATGAATGGTGTTAATTTTCTTAAAGTAGTGCTGCAAGCTCTAGTACAGGTATGTCATTGGAAAAGAATATTACCACTTCCAAAAAGCTACTTTTACCCTTTTTCTAGATATCCCCCCATTAGGCAGAACTTTTCACATGGGATTTAAATAACCTTGCCTTCCCCCTTCAGACAGACATACCCAATTTAACTGGAATTATTTCTTAAAGACTTTCGGCAAATATGATACTAACCTTACTGATCTCCATTGAGACATTTCTGATGCTTCCTGGTCTTCCACCAGTCTCTGTACTTCCCACAGTTGATCCTGTTCTGTTCAGCTATGTGATTGCTGCAGCCAATCACTGGTTGGCTGCAGTGGTCATGTGGCTGAACACAACATGAAGCCTTTGCAGTTCTTACAGCTCATTGTGTGCCCCGCTCTAGCTATGTGATTGCTGCGGCCAACCAAGTATTGGCTAATCAATGACTAGTGTAAGGCAGTGACCTGTGTCACAGGTAGGGGTCTCTGTTTGTGCTCCCCAGAATGCGCATGGAGGCTTATTGAGGTCATGAGGGAGCACTGCAGTAGCAGGTGTAGCTATGATTGCAATAGTGAAGAAGTGACCGATGTCACAGGTGTCACTGTGTGTTCTCTCCAGGTTGTGTATGGAGGCGTATGAAGTCTATAGGTGTGAATGGCAGTCACGGGCATAACAGTGACTGCAATGCAGTTCAGAAATAGTAAACATAAGTGTAGTCTTGGACATGCTATTGTCCAAGACAGATGTAGGGAAAACTGGCTTTGGAATGTGTGTTTTGAAACTGACTGCAGTATGTTAGTTGTTGTGAATTCTGCTCTTGGGCTCCCTCCGGTGGTTGTAAGTGGTAGCGCTGCTGTCTCTGAATCACAGCATTTATCAGGTGTTTTCACTTTTTGCAATTTGGACAGGGCTATTTAGTCTTGCTTAACCCTTTAGTCAGTGCCAGTTGTCCATTGTTCCTGGAGGATTCACATCCCTGCCTGGTCTCTTCTGCTTTGCAGTTCTTTTCAACAAAGATAAGTTCTGGCCTTTATTTTGCTGTCCACATGCTGTGGTCTTATTGTTTAGTTATTTTCCATGTTTTGTCTTGTCCAGCTTGGTCTGTATAAGGATTTGTTTAGCCAAGCTGATATCTCTGGAGATGCAGATATACCCTCCATGTCTTTAGTTAGCTGTGTAGTTTTTGTATTTTCTGTGGTGGATATTTTCTAGTGTTTTAATACTGACCGCATAGTACTCTGTCCTATCCTTTCTATTTAGCTAGAAGTGGCCTCCTTTGCTAAATTCTCATTTCAGTCTGCGTATGTTTTTTCCCTCTCCTCTCACAGTCAATATTTGTGGGGGGCTGCCTGTTCTTTGGGGATTTTCTCTGAGGCAAGATAGTTTTCCCTTTTCTATCTCTAGGGGTAATTAGTCATCCGGCTGTGTCGAGATGTCTAGGGAGCGCTAGGTACATTCCACGGCTACTTCTAGTTGCGGTGTTAGGTTCAGGGTCTGCGGTCAGTACAGGTACCACCTTCTCCAGAGTACGTCCCATACTGCTCTTAGGCCATCAGATCATAACAGTACAACTGGCAAACAATGAGTTAACCGCATCTCAGAAGAAGGGGAGGAAAGTGCTGAGCCATTTTTTTTTCTGTAGTCTGTTGTGTTTTTTTTTTCTCTTCCCTCTTTGCCTCTGGGTGGCTCAGGAGTTCGGCGCTGGTATGGATGTTCAGGGATTGGCTTCTCGTGTGGATCAACTTGCTGCTAGAGTACAGGGTATTTCCGATTATATCGTTCAGACTCCAGTTTTAGAGCCTAGAATTCCAACTCCTGATTTGTTTTTTGGGGATAGGTCCAAATTTCTGAGCTTTAAAAATAACTGTAAACTGTTTTTTTCTCTGAAACCCCGTTCCTCTGGTGATCCCATCCAGCAGGTTAAAATTATTATATCTCTGCTGCGTGGTGACCCCCAGGATTGGGCATTTGCCCTGGAACCTGGGAATCTGGCGTTGCTTAATGTAGACACCTTTTTTCAGGTGCTTGGGTTATTGTTTGACGAACCTAATTCAGTGGATCATGCTGAGAAGACCTTGTTGGCCCTGTCTCAGGGTCAAGAAGTGGCAGAATCATATTGCCAGAAGTTTAGAAAATGGTCTGTACTGACTAAATGGAATGAGGATGCCTTGGCGGCAATCTTCAGAAAGGGTCTTTCTGAATCCGTTAAAGATGTTATGGTGGGGTTCCCCACGCCTGCTGGTCTGAGTGATTCTATGTCTCTGGCCATTCAGATTGATCGGCGCTTGCGCGAGCGCAGAGTTGTGCACACTATGGCATTGTCTTCCGAGCACAGTCCTGAGCCTATGCAGTGTGATAGGATTGTGTCTAGAGCTGAACGACAAGGATTCAGACATCAGAATAGGTTGTGTTTTTACTGCGGCGATTCTGCTCATGTTATTTCTGATTGCCCTAAGCGTACCAAGAGAATCGCTAGTTCTGTTACCATCAGTACTGTACAACCTAAATTTCTGTTATCTGTGACCCTGATCTGCTCATTATCGTCATTTTCTGTCATGGCATTTGTGGATTCAGGCGCCGCTCTAAACTTAATGGACTTAGAATTTGCCAGACGTTGTGGTTTCCCCTTGCAGCCTTTGCAGAGTCCTATTCCTTTGAGGGGCATTGATGCTACACCGTTGGCTAAAAATAAACCTCAGTTTTGGACACAGCTGACCATGTGCATGGCGCCAGCCCATCAGGAAGATTGTCGTTTTCTGGTGTTGCATAATTTGCATGATGCTATTGTGCTGGGTTTCCCATGGTTACAGGTGCATAATCCGGTATTAGATTGGAAATCTATGTCTGTGACTAGTTGAGGTTGTCAGGGGGTTCATGGTGATGTTCCTGTGATGTCAATTGCCTCCTCCCCCTCTTCTGAAATTCCTGAGTTTTTGTCAGATTTCCAGGATGTATTCAATGAGCCCAAGTCCAGTTTCCTTCCATCGCATAGGGACTGTGATTGTGCTATTGACTTGATTCCAGGTTGTAAGTTCCCTAAAGGCCGACTTTTCAACCTGTCTGTGCCAGAACATACCGCCATGCGGAGCTATGTGAAGGAGTCCTTGGAGAAGGGGCATATTCGGCCATCTTCTTCACCATTGGGAGCAGGTTTTTTCTTTGTTGCCAAAAAAGATGGCTCCTTGAGACCCTGTATTGATTATCGCCTCTTGAATAAGATCACGGTCAAATTCCAATACCCTTTGCCTTTGCTTTCTGATCTGTTTGCTAGGATTAAGGGGGCTAGTTGGTTTACTAAGATTGACCTTCGAGGGGCATATAATCTGGTTCGTATTAAGCAGGGGGACGAATGGAAAACTGCGTTTAATACGCCCGAAGGCCATTTTGAATACCTTGTGATGCCATTCGGACTCTCTAATGCTCCATCTGTGTTTCAGTCCTTCATGCATGATATATTTCAGAATTATCTTGATAAATTCATGATTGTATATTTGGATGATATTTTGATTTTTTCAGATGATGTGAAACAAGTCAGGATGGTATTTCAGATCCTTCGTGATAATGCCTTGTTTGTGAAGGGATCTAAGTGCCTCTTTGGAGTACAGAAGATTTCTTTTTTGGGCTTCATTTTTTCTCCCTCATCTATAGAAATGGATCCGGTTAAGGTTCAGGCCATTCATGATTGGATCCAGCCCACATCCGTGAAGAGCCTTCAGAAATTTTTGGGCTTTGCTAATTTTTATCGCCGTTTCATTGCCAACTTCTCCAGTGTGGTTAAACCCCTGACCGATTTGACGAAGAAAGGCGCTGATGTTACGAATTGGTCCTCTGCATCTGTTTCTGCCTTTCAGGAGCTTAAACGCCGAATTACTTCTGCCCCTGTGTTGCGTCAGCCAGATGTTTCTCTTCCTTTTCAGGTTGAGGTTGATGCTTCTGAGATTGGGGCAGGGGCCGTTTTGTCTCAGAGGAATTCTGATGGTTCCTTGATGAAACCGTGTGCCTTCTTTTCTCGAAAGTTTTCGCCTGCGGAACGCAATTATGATGTCGGCAATCGTGAGTTGTTGGCTATGAAGTGGGCATTTGAGGAGTGGCGACATTGGCTTGAGGGGGTCAAGCACCGTATTGTGGTCTTGACCGATCATAAGAATCTGATTTATCTCGAGTCTGCCAAACGGCTGAATCCTAGACAGGCCCGATGGTCCCTGTTTTTCTCCCGTTTTGATTTTGTGGTCTCGTATCTTCCGGGTTCTAAGAATGTTAAGGCTGATGCCCTCTCTAGGAGCTTTTTGCCTGATTCTCCTGGGGTCCTTGAGCCGGTCGGTATTCTGAAGGAAGGGGTGATTCTTTCTGCCATCTCCCCTGATTTACGACGGGTTCTTCAGAAATTTCAGGCTGATAAACCTGACCGCTGTCCAGTGGGGAAATTGTTTGTTGCTGACAGATGGACTAGTAAAGTGATTTCGGAGGTTCATTGTTCTGTGTTGGCCGGTCATCCTGGGATTTTTGGTACCAGAGATTTGGTTGGTAGGTCCTTTT
Organism: Ranitomeya variabilis; assembly: GCF_051348905.1. Classification (NCBI taxonomy): domain Eukaryota; kingdom Metazoa; phylum Chordata; class Amphibia; order Anura; family Dendrobatidae; genus Ranitomeya; species Ranitomeya variabilis. The sequence goes on from NC_135236.1 coordinate 92,092,734, forward strand.
GGTGGCCTTCTTTGTCACGGGATGTGCGTTCTTTTGTGCAGTCCTGTGGGACTTGTGCGCGGGCCAAGCCTTGCTGTTCCCACGCTAGTGGGTTGCTTTTGCCTTTGCCGGTCTCTGAGAGGCCTTGGACGCATATTTCTATGGATTTTATATCGGATCTTCCGGTTTCCCAGAGGATGTCAGTTATCTGGGTGGTTTGTGACCGGTTTTCTAAGATGGTTCATTTGGTACCTTTGCCTAAGTTGCCTTCCTCTTCTGATTTGGTTCCATTGTTTTTTCAGTATGTGGTTCGTTTGCATGGCATTCCGGAGAACATTGTGTCCGATAGAGGTTCCCAGTTTGTTTCTAGGTTTTGGCAGGCCTTTTGTGCTAGGCTGGGCATTGATTTGTCTTTTTCTTCCGCATTTCATCCTCAGACAAATGGCCAATCTGAGCGAACTAATCAGACTTTGGAAACTTATTTGAGATGCTTTGTGTCTGCTGATCAGGATGATTGGGTGGCTTTCTTGCCATTGGCCGACTTTGCCCTTAATAATCTGGCTAGTTCTGCTACCTTGGTTTCACCCTTCTTTTGTAACTCTGGTTTTCATCCTCGTTTTTCTTCAGGGCAGGTTGAGCCTTCTGATTGTCCTGGGGTGAACTCTGTGGTTGACAGGTTGCAGCAAATTTGGGCTCATGTTGTTGACAATTTGGTGTTGTCTCAGGAAGGGGCTCAGCGTTTTGCTAACCGTCGTCGCTGTGTTGGTTCCCGGCTTCGGGTTGGGGATTTGGTCTGGTTGTCTTCCCGTCATGTCCTTATGAAGGTTTCTTCCCCTAAGTTTAAGCCTCGGTTTATTGGCCCTTATAGGATTTCTGAGATTATCAATCCAGTGTCTTTTCGTTTGGCCCTTCCAGCCTCTTTTTCCATCCATAATGTTTTTCATAGATCTTTGTTGCGGAAATATGTGGTGCCCGTTGTTCCCTCTGTTGATCGTCCTGCCCCGGGGAGTTGGAGTATGTGGTTGAGAAGATTTTGGATTCTCGTTTTTCAAGGCGGAGGCTTCAGTATCTTGTCAAATGGAAGGGTTATGGCCAGGAGGATAATTCTTGGGTTGTTGCCTCCGATGTTCATGCTGATGATTTGGTTCTTGCCTTTCATTTGGCTCGTCCGGATCGGTCTGGGGGCTCTGGTGAGGGTTCGGTGACCCCTCCTCAAGGGGGGGGTACTGTTGTGAATTCTGCTCTTGGGCTCCCTCCGGTGGTTGTAAGTGGTAGCGCTGCTGTCTCTGAATCACAGCATTTATCAGGTGTTTTCACTTTTTGCAATTTGGACAGGGCTATTTAGTCTTGCTTAACCCTTTAGTCAGTGCCAGTTGTCCATTGTTCCTGGAGGATTCACATCCCTGCCTGGTCTCTTCTGCTTTGCAGTTCTTTTCAACAAAGATAAGTTCTGGCCTTTATTTTGCTGTCCACATGCTGTGGTCTTATTGTTCAGTTATTTTCCATGTTTTGTCTTGTCCAGCTTGGTCTGTATAAGGATTTGTTTAGCCAAGCTGATATCTCTGGAGATGCAGATATACCCTCCATGTCTTTAGTTAGCTGTGGAGTTTTTGTATTTTCTGTGGTGGATATTTTCTAGTGTTTTAATACTGACCGCATAGTACTCTGTCCTGTCTGTTATGACCCCAATGGCGAGGGTCTCAGAGGAACGTGGAAGTCTGCAGAATACAAAAATCCAGCTCATAGGGCAGTGGTAACTGGGTTGACCATATATCTACTCCTAACGCCAACACTAGAAGTAGCCGGGGATCATTCCTACGTTGATTCTAGATGACACGCGCCAGCCGGAGAATCTAGCTACCCCTAGTAGAGGAAAACAAAGACCTTTCTTGCCTCCAGAGAAGGGGACCCCAAAGCTGGATAGAAGCCCCCCACAAATAATGACGGTGAGGTAAGAGGAAATGACAAACACAGAAATGAACCAGGTTTAGCACAGAGAGGCCCGCTTACTGATAGCAGAATAAAGAAAGGTAACTTATATGGTCAACAAAAACCCTATCAAAATCCACACTGGAAATTCAAGAACCCCCGAACCGTCTAACGGTCCGGGGGGAGAACACCAGCCCCCCTAGAGCTTCCAGCAAAGGTCAGGATATAGATTTGGAACAAGCTGGACAAAAATACAAAACCAAAACAAATAGCAAAAAGCAAAAGGCAGACTTAGCTGAAATAACTGGAACCAGGATCAGTAGACAAGAGCACAGCAGACTAGCTCTGATAACTACGTTGCCAGGCATTGAACTGAAGGTCCAGGGAGCTTATATAGCCACACCCCTAACTAACGACCCAGGTGCGGATAAAAGGAATGACAGAAAAACCAGAGTCAAAAAACTAGTAACCACTAGAGGGAGCAAAAAGCAAATTCACAACAGTACCCCCCCCTTAGTGAGGGGTCACCGAACCCTCACCACGACCACCAGGGCGATCAGGATGAGCGGCATGAAAGGCACGAACTAAATCGGCCGCATGAACATCAGAGGCGACCACCCAGGAATTATCCTCCTGACAATAGCCCTTCCACTTGACCAGGTACTGAAGCCTCCGCCTGGAGAGGCGAGAATCCAAGATCTTCTCCACCACGTACTCCAACTCGCCCTCAACCAACACCGGAGCAGGAGGCTCAGCAGAAGGAACTACAGGCACAATGTACCGCCGCAACAAGGACCTATGAAATACATTGTGAATAGCAAACGACACAGGAAGATCCAGACGAAAAGATACAGGATTAAGGATTTCCAATATCTTGTAAGGCCCAATAAAACGAGGTTTAAATTTGGGAGAGGAGACCTTCATAGGAACAAAGCGGGAAGAAAGCCACACCAAATCCCCAACGCGTAGTCGGGGACCCACACCGCGGCGGCGGTTGGCAAAGCGCTGAGCCTTCTCCTGTGACAACTTCAAGTTGTCCACCACATGATTCCAGATCTGCTGCAACCTATCCACCACAGAATCCACCCCAGGACAGTCAGAAGGCTCCACATGACCCGAAGAAAAGCGAGGATGGAAACCAGAGTTGCAGAAAAAAGGCGAAACCAAGGTGGTGGAACTAGCCCGATTATTAAGGGCAAACTCAGCCAACGGCAAGAATGTCACCCAATCGTCCTGATCAGCAGAGACAAAACACCTCAAATAAGCCTCCAAAGTCTGATTGGTTCGCTCCGTCTGTCCATTAGTCTGAGGATGGAAAGCAGACGAAAACGACAAATCAATGCCCATCCTACTACAAAAGGATCGCCAGAACCTGGAAACGAACTGGGATCCTCTGTCTGACACAATATTCTCAGGGATGCCGTGCAAACGAACCACGTTCTGGAAAAACACAGGAACCAGATCGGAAGAGGAAGGCAGCTTAGGCAAAGGAACCAAATGGACCATCTTGGAGAAGCGATCACATATCACCCAGATAACGGACATGCCCTGAGATAGCGGAAGATCAGAAATGAAATCCATGGAGATATGTGTCCAAGGTCTCTTCGGGACAGGCAAGGGCAAGAGCAAACCGCTGGCACGAGAACAGCAAGGCTTAGCTCGAGCACAAGTCACACAGGACTGCACAAATGACCGCACATCCCTTGACAAGGAAGGCCACCAAAAGGACCTGGCCACCAGATCTCTGGTGCCAAAAATTCCCGGGTGACCTGCCAACACCGAGGAATGAACCTCGGAAATGACTCTGCTGGTCCACTTATCCGGGACAAACAGTCTGTCAGGTGGACAAGACTCAGGCCTATCAGCCTGAAATCTCTGCAACACACGTCGCAGATCCGGAGAAATAGCTGACAAGATAACTCCATCTTTAAGAATACCAACAGGATCAGCGACTCCAGGAGCATCAGGCACAAAGCTCCTAGAAAGAGCATCGGCCTTCACATTCTTTGAACCTGGTAAATACGAGACAACAAAATCAAAACGGGAGAAAAACAATGACCAGCGGGCCTGTCTCGGATTAAGGCGTTTAGCAGACTCGAGATACATCAGATTTTTGTGATCAGTCAAGACCACCACACGATGCTTAGCACCCTCGAGCCAATGACGCCACTCCTCAAATGCCCATTTCATGGCCAACAACTCCCGATTGCCCACATCATAATTTCGCTCGGCAGGCGAAAACTTCCTAGAGAAAAAGGCACAAGGTTTCATAACAGAGCAACCAGGGCCTCTCTGCGACAAAACGGCCCCTGCCCCAATCTCCGAAGCATCCACCTCAACCTGAAAGGGAAGTGAGACGTCAGGCTGGCACAAAACAGGCGCCGAAGTAAACCGGCGTTTCAACTCCTGGAAAGCCTCCACGGCAGCAGGAGCCCAGTTAGCTACATCGGAGCCCTTCTTGGTCATATCCGTCAAAGGTTTCACAATGCTAGAAAAATTAGCGATAAAACGACGGTAGAAGTTAGCGAAGCCCAAGAACTTCTGAAGACTCTTAACTGACGAGGGCTGAGTCCAATCAAGAATAGCTCGGACCTTGACTGGGTCCATCTCTACAGCAGAAGGGGAAAAAATGAACCCCAAAAAGGGAACCTTCTGTACACCAAAGAGACACTTTGAGCCCTTGACAAACAAAGAATTTTCACGCAAAATTTTAAAGACCAACCTGACCTGCTCCACATGCGAATCCCAATTATCAGAAAAAACCAAAATATCATCCAGATAAACAATCAAAAATTTATCCAGATACTTCCGGAAAATGTCATGCATAAAGGACTGAAAAACTGAAGGCGCATTGGAGAGCCCAAAAGGCATCACCAAGTACTCAAAATGACCTTCGGGCGTATTGAATGCGGTTTTCCATTCATCACCTTGCTTAATGCGCACAAGGTTGTACGCACCACGAAGGTCTATCTTGGTGAACCACTTGGCACCCTTAATCCGGGCAAACAAGTCAGACAACAGCGGTAAAGGATACTGAAATTTGACAGTGATCTTATTTAAAAGCCGATAATCAATACAAGGTCTCAAAGATCCGTCCTTTTTTGCCACAAAAAAGAATCCCGCACCAAGAGGGGAAGAAGACGGACGAATATGTCCTTTTTCCAGAGACTCCTTGATATATGAACGCATAGCGGTATGTTCAGGTACCGACAGATTAAACAGTCTTCCCTTAGGAAATTTACTGCCTGGGATCAAATCTATAGCACAGTCACAGTCCCTATGAGGAGGCAGTGCACTGGACTCAGACTCACTGAAGACATCCTGATAATCAGACAAATACTCCGGAACTTCCGAAGGCGTAGAAGAAGCAATAGACACAGGCAGGGAATCCTCATGAATACCACGACAGCCCCAACTTGAGACTGACATAGCCTTCCAGTCCAGGACTGGATTATGGGTCTGTAACCATGGCAGCCCTAAAACGACCAAATCATGCATTTTATGTAAAACCAGGAAACGTATCACCTCGCGGTGTTCAGGAGTCATGCACATGGTAACCTGAGTCCAATACTGCGGTTTATTTGCTGCCAATGGTGTAGCATCAATACCCCTAAGAGGAATAGGATTTTCTAATGGTTCAAGAGTAAATCCACAGCGCTTAGCAAATGAGAGATCCATGAGACTCAGGGCAGCACCTGAATCTACAAACGCCATGACAGGATAAGATGACAGTGAGCAAATCAAAGTTACAGACAGAATAAATTTAGGTTGCAAATTACCAACGGTGACAGGACTAACAACCTTAGCTATACGTTTAGAGCATGCTGAGATAACATGTGTAGAATCACCACAGTAGTAGCACAAGCCATTCCGGCGTCTATGAATTTTCCGCTCATTTCTAGTCAGGATTCTATCACATTGCATTAAATCAGGTGTCTGTTCAGACAACACCATGAGGGAATTTGCGGTTTTTCTATCACATTGCACCGAATTAGGTGTCTGTTCAGACAACACCATGAGGGAATTTGCGGTTTTGCGCTCCCGCAACCGCCGGTCAATTTGAATAGCCAGTGCCATAGTATCATTCAGACCTGTGGGAATGGGAAAACCCACCATAACATTCTTAATGGCTTCAGAAAGGCCATTTCTAAAATTAGCGGCCAGTGCACACTCGTTCCAATGTGTCAGCACGGACCATTTCCGAAATTTTTGGCAATACACTTCAGCCTCGTCCTGCCCCTGAGACATAGACAGCAAGGCCTTTTCTGCCTGAATCTCAAGATTGGGTTCCTCATAAAGTAAACCGAGCGCCAGAAAAAACGCATCAAGATCAGCCAATGCCGGATCTCCTGGCGCCAGCGAAAAAGCCCAATCCTGAGGGTCGCCCCGTAAGAACGAAATAACAATTTTTACTTGCTGAGCAGAATCTCCTGATGAACAGGGTCTCAGGGACAAAAACAATTTACAATTATTCACGAAATTCCTAAACTTAAACCTGTCTCCGGAAAACAGTTCAGGAATCGGTATTTTAGGTTCTGACCTAGGATTTCTGATAACATAGTCTTGTATGCCCTGCACACGAGTAGCCAGCTGGTCCACACTTGTAATCAAGGTCTGGACATTCATGTCTGCAGCAAGCATAGCCACTCTGAGGTAAAGGGGAAGGAGAAAAAAAAAACCTCAGAATCTTCTTTCTTATAATCCCTCTTCTGCAATGCATTAAACATTTAATACTGGCCTGGCAAACTGTTATGACCCCAATGGCGAGGGTCTCAGAGGAACGTGGAAGTCTGCAGAATACAAAAATCCAGCTCATAGGGCAGTGGTAACTGGGTTGACCATATATCTACTCCTAACGCCAACACTAGAAGTAGCCGGGGATCATTCCTACGTTGATTCTAGATGACACGCGCCAGCCGGAGAATCTAGCTACCCCTAGTAGAGGAAAACAAAGACCTTTCTTGCCTCCAGAGAAGGGGACCCCAAAGCTGGATAGAAGCCCCCCACAAATAATGACGGTGAGGTAAGAGGAAATGACAAACACAGAAATGAACCAGGTTTAGCACAGAGATGCCCGCTTACTGATAGCAGAATAAAGAAAGGTAACTTATATGGTCAACAAAAACCCTATCAAAATCCACACTGGAAATTCAAGAACCCCCGAACCGTCTAACGGTCCGGGGGGAGAACACCAGCCCCCCTAGAGCTTCCAGCAAAGGTCAGGATATAGATTTGGAACAAGCTGGACAAAAATACAAAACCAAAACAAATAGCAAAAAGCAAAAGGCAGACTTAGCTGAAATAACTGGAACCAGGATCAGTAGACAAGAGCACAGCAGACTAGCTCTGATAACTACGTTGCCAGGCATTGAACTGAAGGTCCAGGGAGCTTATATAGCCACACCCCTAACTAACGACCCAGGTGCGGATAAAAGGAATGACAGAAAAACCAGAGTCAAAAAACTAGTAACCACTAGAGGGAGCAAAAAGCAAATTCACAACACCTGTCCTTTCTATATAGCTAGAAGTGGCCTCCTTTGCTAAATTCTCATTTCAGTCTGTATGTTTTTTCCCTCTCCTCTCAAAGTCAATATTTGTGGGGGGCTGCCTGTTCTTTGGGGATTTTCTCTGAGGCAAGATAGTTTTCCCTTTTCTATACCTAGGGGTAATTAGTCCTCCGGCTGTGTCGAGATGTCTAGGGAGCGCTAGGTACATTCCACGGCTACTTCTAGTTGCGGTGTTAGATTCAGGGTCTGCGGTCAGTACAGGTACCACCTTCTCCAGAGTACGTCCCATGCTGCTCTTAGGCCACCAGATCATAACAGTTAGTGGTACAGTCTGTTTTATTTCCGGTCCAGGTTTTCCATGTGATTGAAGCCACATGTTTGTTTGTTAAAAGCCCTGTAGTAGAGGGTATGGGTGTGTTAGGACCAGAGTCAGTCTGGTGTGGATGTCCTGTGCCCAAAGGAGGACTGGCGTGTGTACGACTGCAGACAGGAGGATGTAAAGGACTGTGTATGGCTGTGAGTTAAGAGACTGTGATACAGCAGTGCAGGATACCCATGGGAACTAGTCAGAGGGCTGGCGTGTGTAGTGCCTGCGATATGTAAAGCTGTGTGTAAGAGACTTGGTCATGGCATGTGGTCGCCCAAGGAAACGGGACAAAGGGAAGTCCGGCCTGTTTAGTGACTGTAATCTAAAGCCATACGATGTGCAATGCTATAAAACGGGCAACTGAGACGAGATGTAACTGTGTGTATTCAACTTTGATGCCGTGTACTATAAAATGCTATGGAATTTGTGAAGTAACACATTAAAGAGAGTTTTGTGCTTGAACTTTGTGGGTCACTGCCTCTTCACTGTGTATGCTGCTACCGCTGCACTACACTACACAACACGTGACAATGTGGCTGGACGGCATGTGTTCAGTTTCAGTACAAAGTATGTTCTTGGGACCACAATGTGGAGGATCAGGTGGTCATATAGATGCGCCTGACTTCATTTTTTTATTATTTTATTACATTTTAAGCTGTTTTCAGAATCATGGCTGAACAGCCGGTTAGTGCGTTTCAAATTTGTGTCCCATTTCCAAAAAGTAAGATGTAGTAGAATTAATGATTTTAGCACACTGAATGATAATGAGATATTTCATTATGTTAATAATATGAAAAACTCGGCACTCGAATCTAAAATTATGCGAAGGAATTATGATGTTTCGGTCCAACATAATGCCCTTTATCAGAATGGTTGCAGACTTCTGAAAGAGAGGTGAGTATAATTGCGGCGCTCTAAGGTATCTGTACTCTCATGGCATGCAGATATTTCATTAAGTCCGGAGTCACACTAGACCATAATAAGGACGAGTGCTATGCGATAAAAAATTGCATAGCACTCGGACCAATGTTAATCTATGAGGCAGCTCCTATCATCCGTTGTTTTCTTGGCCGTATTATACGTGCGAGTGAAATCGCAGCATCCTGCGACTGTCACCGTATTACTCCTGAAATACGCCAATAAAAGTCTATGGGTGAGAGAAAAACTTGCACACAACACGGACCATCAGTGTGACTTGCGAGAAATACTCACCGGTGTTCTATAGAAAAGCCGGCAATTCCATGCTGTGTACAGTAAAATCTCACTGACAGGTTAAAATAGAATAGATAAAATAAATGTCTACACAAAGTATAGGTATATATATATATATATATATATATATATATATATATATATATATATATAGACTGCATATATGTTTTCACGAACATTTGAGCACATGGATCCATTATATGTCCATTTTGCAAGCCATAGAGAAAATCTCGCCATATGGATGACACACGAATATTTTTTGGAGAAAAAAATCGCTTGCATCCTCGCATTGCATACGGATCACTGTTCATGAAACATTTGTGCGATTCTCGTCCGTGTAAAACGGAGCGATTTTTTATAGGTTGTGTGTGACTCCAGACTACAACATCATCTAGCAAGACAGCCCAAATAATGAAGAGGAATGGCTTCATCGAGACAACCATTTTCCATATGCCCCATTTGGTCATTTGAAGGTCATCACTGAAGGCCTTTGTCTGGACCATCCTCTACAAGGAAGAGCAGATAGAGATGCTAACGGTGTTTCTCTCTCAGAGCAGCCTTACCTTTCACTTTCTAAATGTGTATGCAGCCGTATCTTGTAATAAACTGCATCAGACACATGAAAATTACTTTGATTACAGCCTTGATTTTCGCATCCAATTTTTATACCAGACTCACCTTCAACTGAAATGCATTGAGGTTGTACATGTGCCTTTTGCTATACTACGGTAAGATGTGTTGAGCTTTAACACTCGCTTTCAGCCCTATAACTATTCAACATCTTATTTTCTGCTTTAGTGCATCAAACAATTTTACTCTGGCAAAGTGTACAGAAAATACTCGTAATGGAGGGGGATGTAATGGTGGTTGATTAACATCACCTTCAACTGCTGTGCGTTTGTTTGCTATTTGTGGCATACTGACACCGACTGTCTCCATCCTTCTCTTCCCTCTAAGAAAAAATACTTAAAAAGGGCTTATTTGCCCTGGAAATGAATTTAGTGGAAATTCCCTAATTTGCATACAAGTGTTAGGGTACTGTCTCACAGTGGCACTTTTGTCGCTACGACGGTACGATCCGTGACGTTCCAGCGATATCCATACGATATCGCTGTGTCTGACACGCAGCAGCAATCAGGGACCCTGCTGAGAATCGTACGTCGTAGCAGATCGTTTGGAACTTTCTTTCGTCGCTGGATCTCCCGCTGTCATCGTTGGATCGGTGTGTGTGACAGCGATCCAGCGATGCGTTCGCTTGTAACCAGGGTAAACATCGGGTTACTAAGCGCAGGGCCGCGCTTAGTAACCCGATGTTTACCCTGGTTACCATCGTAAAAGTTAAAAAAAACAAACAGTACATACTCACATTCCGGTGGTGTCCGTCAGGTCCCTTGCAGTCTGCTTCCCGCTCTGACTGACTGCCGGCCAGAAAGTAAGAGCAGAGCACAGCGGTGACGTCACCACTGTGCTCTGCTTTCACTTTACGGCGGCACTCAGTTAGAGCGGGAAGCAGACTGCAAGGGACCTGACGGACACCGGAATGTGAGTATGTACTGTTTGTTTTTTTTAACTTTTACGATGGTAACCAGGGTAAACATCGGGTTACTAAGCGCGGCCCTGCGCTTAGTAACCCGATGTTTACCCTGGTTACCCGGGGACTTCGGCATCGTTGGTCGCTGGAGAGCGGTCTGTGTGACAGCTCTCCAGCGACCACACAATGATTTTCCAACGATCACGGCCAGGTCGTATCGCTGGTCGTGATTGTTGGAAAGTTGCAGAGTGTGACAATACCCTCAGGACAATTGACCCAACTCATTGATCTCTGAGGGCCTCCAGAGACCCACAGTTTGTTCATTAAGTTGCTGATATTATCTCATGTAACATAATACATCACTTCATATTACGTTCTGTGGGGCCAATTCATCATTCAGCAAGATGCATGAGCCAGAGAGAAATTTAGCCTTACAGAATAAAACAGCAAGAAATGATTTTATCTAATCTGAAGTTGATTGATGGATGTGCTGCCTACAGATGGGGTGGAGTATATTGTCATGCATCGAACACCTAGAGCAGAGCTGCTGACAGCTGAACTTATAGAAGATATATTATACAACCGTAATCAAATTAATATTGCGTAAAGGCTTCTCCATCTGTATGCCATATTTAAAAAGTGCCCTAATAATTAATCATAAATGTGCTTACAAATGAAGGTCTTCATTTGCTTTCACTCAGTACCAGTGATTGGCAGCACCAGTCACATATACTTACTAGAATCATAGCTCAGTACTGATTGGTGATGTCGGTAGTACTGCACTGCCCACACTTACAAAGTTATATTGTCATCTTTTCTGATAATGTTAAAAATGTTAATGTGTCTTAAATTTGGATAATGCTGTAATGTTATTTTTTTACGATTGTATCCACAGAGTCCGGGCATCATCTGCTATGTAGAGTAGAGTAGGAAATGGTGAACCATTGCCTCAACATTAATAATAATAATAATCTTTATTTTTATATAGCGCTAACATATTCCGCAGCGCTTTACAGGTTGCACACATTATCGTCGCTGTCCCCGTTGGGGCTCACAATCTAAATTCCCTATCAGTATGTCTTTGGAATGTGGGAGGAAACCCACGCAAACACGGAGAGAACATACAAACTCTTTGCAGATGTTGTCCTTAGTGGGGCTTGAACCCAGGACTCCAGCGCTGCAAGGCTGCTGTGCTAACCACTGCGCCAACATTGTGTCCTTTCCTGTGTTAGTTTATGAGGCCATGAATAGAGTACCTGGATGTCATCCTGTAGGAGAAGGAGGAGTCAGCCTGGTGCCATGCATATTACTTTACTGTGGACATTGAAGCTCTAGAAACATTTATTATGGATGGTCAGGGTGATTTCGGAGGTTGGGAATTGGCCAGGTCATAGGGATACACCAAGAGTTGCCAGGGCCATCTTAGACAAGCGTCTGGTTCAACCTAATAAATAAACAGTTTGACTAAGTTTGCTATGGTATAAAGTAACCTCCCTTTGACCTATCAGCAATTTTGGAGCACAACCTGACCACCAGGCATCAATTGGAAACTCTGAGAAGATGCTGCAGGTTTTCTACTACAGAATGGAGCAACAGGTGCTTCTAAAAAAATTAGAATATCATCAAAAAGTTAATTTATTTCAGTTCTTCAATACAAAAAGTGAAACTCATATATTATATAGAGTCATTTCAAATAGAGTGATCTATTTCAAGTGTTTATTTCTGTCAATGTTGATGATTATGGCTTACAGCCAATCAAAACCCAAAAGTCATTATCTCAGTAAATTAGAATAATTAACAAAAACACATGCAAAAGCTTCCTAAGCATTTAAAAAGGTCCCTTAAGGTACCGTCACACTGAACAATATCGCTAGTGATCCGTGACGTTGCAGCGTCCTGGATAGCGATATCGTTGAGTTTGACAGGCAGCAGTGATCAGGATCCTGCTGTGCCATCGTTGGTCGGAGTAGAAAGGCCAGAACTTTATTTCGTCGCTGGATCTCCTTTAGACATCGCTGAATCAGTGTGTGTGACGCCGATTCAGCGATGTCTTCACTGGTAACCAGGGTAAACATCGGGTTACTAAGCGCAGGGCCGCGCTTAGTAACCCAATGTTTACCCTGGTTACCAGCGTAAACGTAAAAAAAACCAAACACTACATACTTACATTCCGGTGTCTGTCCCCCGGCGCTGTACTTCTCTGCACTGTGTCAGCGCCGGCCGGAAAGCAGAGCACAGCGGTGACGTTACCGCTGTGCTTTCCGGCTGGCACAGCTTCACAATTTTGTCCATGACATGATCTCTTTGTTCTGACCCAGCTACCTGACTATCTTTCTTGCCAGCTTGCACCTCCAAATACCAGCTTACCCATGTGTAAGTTCAGATCCCTGTATAGGAATTAAAGGGTGAAAGCCAGGGCTACCCATGAGCTCTGGGAAATGAAGTATCTTCTGCCATGTCTGTTTGTGGAGCAATTTTTGAACTACCAGATGACTACGAACAGCGCTTGCGTGACACCAATCAGAAACAGCAGAGCAGCTGTAGTGTGGGACTGAGCAGCAGCGTGAACCAATGACAAAACAGGGGGTGTGTCTCTGACTTCCTGAAAGACACTCTCCCTAAAATGTAGTCACCGTTCACAGCTTTGTCCTAATAAAGGTGAGCTGAGAAGAAGCCAAGCAACAACGAAAAAAAAAAATCTACAGAAAATAAATAGCAGATAAGTATCACCTTTAGCTTGTGACTTACAGCATCGTTTTTATCTTATATCTGGACAGTCACTTAAAATGAGCTAATACCTTTATTTTGTGCCTTTAGAAAACTAAGTAATGCCTTCAAGAATCTGTTCGTTCGAGAGTTATAATTTAAGAATATCATCTATCAGGAAAGAAACATCTAATTTGCTTACTGTATATAAGTTTCAAGGCACATGGCTGATGAATACTGCAATTTAAACATACCTAGTAAACGGCATAATCAATGCGTCACATTGATAGATGCCATAAACTTAGATTTTTTCTACAGAAATCCAAGCAATACATTATTCCCAGTTCAAAGTGATCATGCTGCGCCCCGGCATCCTCATTTTTCTCTCTTTAAATGCAAATATTTTATAACAAGTAAATGACACAGATATCAATACATCTGGATAGATAGACTAAATCAAAGTTAGTATAACTTAGATGGCTTCTGCATATAAATAAGGGACTCGGAGTGTCTTCATCTGCGGCATCAAATATAACTGAAGATGTTCTCTTTTATAGATATATTTTATGGTATGATATACTGTATTTATATATTTATTAGTATGAGGACTGTGCACCTTTTATCTCGGACCCAGAAATAGTTATGAAATCTATTAAGCTTATCATTAACTGGTGGGATGGATGGAATACAATTATTCTATAGAACAGGTGCAGTTGTTGGAAATGATCCCCATTTGTACAGATAGTTCATTTTGGTAAACATTAGTAAATGCTGTTTAAGGTTCTTAATATATGTTACTATCAGACAAACTGCAGTAAAAATGCCCTATGAGCTCATCCGACAAGGGTTGGCACACTGGTTAATTGTGTTCGGCTCATAACCTCGGGATGCACACGTTTTATGGTTGTAGGAAAACAACTGCAAAATTATAAAGGATAGCAATTATTTCACAACTCGGTTTGTGTTCAGAAATGGGAAGCGGATGTTATAATCCTCAAATGGGATATTTACCAAGATTGCCAATTCTCATTTAGGGTAAGGCTTTTGTAGTGGTCAAAATGGAAAAAATAAATCCACTATTCTTGAGCTTTATACTTGTTAAAATTCTCCACTCATAAAGGGAAAGCTGTAAATAGAGGCAACATTTTAGCCCAGACATAAAGGGGTTTTCCCCTTTCAGAATATCTTTGTCTATGGCTGTCGCTTGATGAAAAAACAACAACTGTATTTTACTTACCATCTCCAGACCAGATGTTATGCCTGTGAAGCAACTCACTCGAGAAAATAGGTTATACACTAAAAAACTGCAACTAACCCTACAATTCCTGTACAGACTACATATCCTAATACCGCAGTCCCTAGTGGTGCCCGCGGGTGCAGAGAAAGCCCTATCCACAGACTAGGGATTGGCAAATTGAACCTAATTTGCCTAAATGGCCCTCGAGTAGCTCTCCATTCCTCCTAAAGAAATGCAGGGCGAAGCAGAGTGTGAACTAACTACAAGAGCAGAAGTGTGCTGAACAAAAGAAAGGTCCCACAGTGAGTAAAGTAAATAAAGAAATACCAAACAAAGAATAAAGCAAGTACTGCTAACAAATATACTGCCTAGTTCCTAATGATAAACAGAAGATACAGTAGATGCAAAGTAAAACAAAGAAACATGAAAGCAAAAAAGATGAAAGCTCACAGACTGGCTCTAAATGTCAGAACAAATGAAACTATCACCAGCAGGAAAAGCCATCAGGAGAACAGAATATAAAGCTGCACCCAACAGGTGATAGGCAGAGAAATGAAAACAGCTGTGATAAGCTAGACAGACTGCAGCCATGAAACAATACCAAAACACCCAAAGAAAAGGTGTGTTTCCTATGGCTCCGCAGAAAAAGAAGCTGACCACAGAACACAAACTCAAGGGAGCAATACACCAGCGCTAAGTCTCGGATACTGCTCTCAGTGCACATTATTGGCTGTGATATTGATGACATGTTTACAGTGAAGCAGCCAATCAGTGAGCTCAGCAGCTCAGAAGCATTACATCTGCACAGTCAGAGCTACTAAGCTTGCTAATTGGCTGCCACGCTGTCGATGTGACATCAGCACCACATCGGAAGCAGTGTCAGAGATTCATTGCTGGATGTAGGATTGTTGGAGGTTAGAGATGTAAGTAAAGCACAATTTGTTTGTTAGAATAAACTGCGTCCAGGGACTAACATTGTCTGAAACGGAAAAGCCCCTTTTGCAGCAGTTGTGATACAATCAGAGTTTTTAGATGTAGCATGTTGCAGAGCTCAGAAAGCTGCTCCAGTGTCATGAATCCCCAATGGCTAGGGATAGCACAGGATAAGCAAGAATAATAAATATCGGACGAGCTCTAGGGTGATGGAACCTGGGCTGACCGCTGCCCTACGCCTGACAAACGCAACTAGAGATAGCCAGGGAGCGTGCCTACGTTGGTTCTAGACGCCACGCACCAGCCTAAGAGCTAACTAGTACTGCAGAGAAAACAAAGACCTCACTTGCCTCCAGAGGAATTAACCCCAAAGATATAGTTGCCCCCCACATGTATTGACGGTGAAATGAGAGGAAGGCACATACATAGAGATGATGTATATAGCTTTAGCAAATAGAGGCCCGCTGAAAACTAGAAAGCAGAATGACACAAAAGGGGACTGAGCGGTCAGCAAAAAACCCTAATCAAAAAAACCATCCTGAGATTACAAGAACCCATGTGCCAACTCATGGCACATGGGGAGAACCTCAGTCCACTAGAGCAACCAGCTAACAAAGAGACATTCTAAGCAAGCTGGACAAAAAAACCAAACAACTGAAAATCAGCACTTAGCTTATCCTGAAAGATCTGGGAGCAGGTAGGCAGGAACCAAACAGAGCACATCTGAACCCATTGATAGCCGGCAAGGGAAATGACAGAGAGGCCAGGTAAAATAGGAAACACCCAGCCTCTGATGGACAGATGGAAACCAAAGGCCGCAACCCACCAAAGTCACCCAGTACCAGCAGTAACCACCAGAGGGAGCCCGCAAACAGAATCCACAACAGTACCCCCCCCTTGAGGAGGGGTCACCGAACCCTCACGAGAACCCCCAGGGCGATCAGGGTGAGCTCTATGGAAGGCGCGGACCAAATCAGTCGCATGAACATCGGAGGCGACCACCCAGGAATTGTCCTCCTGACCATAACCCTTCCACTTAACCAAATACTGGAGTTTGCGTCTGGAAACACGAGAATCCAAGATCTTTTCAACAACATACTCCAATTCTCCCTCCACCAGCACCGGAGCAGGAGGCTCGACCGAAGGAACAACAGGCACCTCATACCTCCGCAACAACGACCGATGGAACACATTATGAATAGCGAACGATGCTGGGAGATCCAAACGGAAAGATACAGGGTTAAGAATCTCCGAGATCCTATAAGGACCGATGAACCAAGGATTGAACTTAGGAGAAGAGACCTTCATAGGGACAAAACGAGAAGACAACCACACCAAGTCCCCAACAAGAAGTCGGGGACCCACGCGGCGACGGCGATTAGCAAACTGCTGAGTCTTCTCCTGAGATAACTTCAAATTGTCCACCACCTGAT
The DNA here is from genome assembly GCF_051348905.1 of Ranitomeya variabilis. Classification (NCBI taxonomy): domain Eukaryota; kingdom Metazoa; phylum Chordata; class Amphibia; order Anura; family Dendrobatidae; genus Ranitomeya; species Ranitomeya variabilis. The sequence goes on from NC_135236.1 coordinate 92,109,568, forward strand.
TCCAAATGTGATGTAGCCTGTCCACCACCACGTCCACTCCAGGACAATCCGAAGACTCCACCTGACCAGAGGAAAAACGAGGATGAAACCCCGAATTACAAAAAAAAGGAGAGACCAACGTGGCCGAACTAGCCCGATTATTAAGAGCAAATTCGGCCAGTGGTAAAAAAGCAACCCAGTCATCCTGATCAGCAGAAACAAAACACCTCAAATAAGTTTCCAAGGTCTGATTAGTTCGCTCCGTCTGGCCATTCGTCTGAGGATGGAATGCAGACGAGAAAGACAAATCAATGCCCATCTTGGCACAAAACGTCCGCCAAAATCTAGACACAAACTGGGATCCCCTGTCAGAAACGATATTCTCCGGAATCCCATGCAAACGAACCACGTTCTGAAAAAACAAAGGAACCAACTCAGAGGAGGAGGGCAACTTAGGCATGGGCACCAAATGAACCATCTTAGAAAAGCGGTCACACACAACCCAGATAACGGACATTTTCTGTGAAACCGGGAGATCAGAAATAAAATCCATGGAAATGTGCGTCCAAGGCCTCTTCGGGATGGGCAAGGATAACAACAACCCACTAGCCCGTGAACAGCAAGGCTTAGCTCGAGCACACACTTCACAAGACTGCACAAAGGTACGCACATCCCTAGACAAGGAAGGCCACCAAAAAGACCTGGCCACCAAGTCTCTTGTACCAAATATTCCAGGATGACCAGCCAACACAGAAGAATGGACCTCGGAGATGACTCTACTGGTCCAATCATCCGGAACAAACAGTCTTTCTGGTGGACATCGATCCGGTTTATCCACCTGAAACTCCTGCAATGCGCGTCGCAAGTCTGGGGATACGGCGGACAATATTACCCCATCCCTAAGGATACCAGCAGGCCCAGTGTCTCCAGGAGAGTCAGGCACAAAACTCCTGGAAAGAGCATCTGCCTTCACATTCTTTGAACCTGGCAGGTATGAAACCACGAAATTGAAACGAGAAAAAAATAACGACCAACGAGCCTGTCTAGGATTCAAACGCCTGGCAGACTCAAGGTAAATGAGATTCTTGTGATCAGTCAAGACCACCCCGCGATGTTTAGCACCCTCAAGCCAATGACGCCACTCCTCAAATGCCCACTTCATGGCCAAAAGCTCCCGATTACCCACATCATAATTGCGCTCGGCGGGCGAGAATTTTCTAGAGAAGAAAGCACATGGCTTCATCACCGAGCCATTAGAACTTCTCTGTGACAAAACCGCCCCCGCTCCAATCTCGGAAGCATCAACCTCCACCTGGAAAGGAAGTGAAACATCTGGTTGACACAACACAGGAGCAGAAGAAAACCGGCGCTTAAGTTCCCGAAAGGCCTCCACGGCCGCAGGAGACCAATCAGCAACATCAGCACCCTTTTTAGTCAAATCAGTCAAAGGTTTAACAATACTGGAAAAATTAGCAATGAACCGACGATAAAAATTAGCAAACCCCAAGAACTTCTGAAGGCTCTTAACAGATGTAGGTTGTGTCCAGTCACAAATAGCCTGAACCTTAACGGGATCCATCTCAATAGTAGAAGGAGAAAAAATGTACCCCAAAAAAGAAATCTTCTGGACTCCGAAGAGACACTTTGAGCCCTTCACAAACAGAGAATTGGCCCGCAAAACCTGAAACACCTTCCTGACCTGTAGAACATGAGACTCCCAGTCATCAGAAAACACCAAAATATCATCCAAATACACAATCATAAACTTATCCAGATATTCACGGAAAATATTGTGCATAAAGGACTGAAAGACTGACGGAGCATTGGAGAGTCCAAAAGGCATTACCAAATACTCAAAATGGCCCTCAGGCGTATTAAATGCGGTTTTCCACTCATCACCCTGTTTTATCCGCACCAGATTATACGCACCACGAAGATCTATTTTAGTGAACCACCTATCCCCCTTAATGCGAGCAAACAAATCAGTAAATAATGGCAATGGATACTGGTATTTGACTGTAATCTTATTCAGAAGGTGATAATCTATACAAGGCCTCAGGGAACCATCTTTTTTTGCCACGAAAAAAAAACCTGCTCCCAGAGGGGACGAAGATGGACGAATATGTCCCTTTTCCAAGGACTCCTTAATATAATTCCGCATAGCAGTATGCTCTGGTAGTGAGTGACAGATTAAATAAACGACCCTTAGGGAACTTACTGCCAGGAATCAATTCTATAGCACAGTCACACTCTCTATGGGGAGGGAGCGAATTGAGCTTAGGCTCCTCAAAAACATCCCTATAATCCGACAAAAACGCAGGGATCTCCGAAGGAGTAGATGAAGCTATAGAAATCGGAGGTGCATCATCATGAACCCCGTGACATCCCCAGCTTAGCACAGACATTGTTTTCCAGTCCAGGACAGGATTATGAGTTTGTAACCATGGCAGACCAAGCACTAGTACATCATGTAAATTATACAGTACCAGGAAGCGAATCACCTCCTGATGAACGGGAGTCATGCGCATGGTCACTTGTGTCCAATACTGCGGCTTATTCATAGCCAATGGTGTAGAATCAATTCCTTTCAGAGGAATAGGAACTTCCAGAGGCTCTAGACTAAAACCGCAGCGTTTAGCAAATGACCAATCCATAAGACTCAGGGCAGCGCCTGAATCCACATAGGCATCGACGGAAATGGAAGACAGTGAAAAAATCAGAGTCACAGACAAAATGAACTTAGACTGCAGAGTATCAATGGCAAAAGATTTATCAACCCTTTTTGTGCGTTTAGAGCATGCTGATATAACATGAGCTGAATCACCACAATAAAAACACAAACCATTTTTCCGCCTATAATTTTGCCGTTCACTTCTGGACTGAATTCTATCACATTGCATAGTCTCAGGTGCCTGTTCAGAAGACACCGCCAACTGGTGCACGGGTTTGCGCTCCCGTAAACGCCGATCAATCTTAATGACCATAGCCATAGACTCATTCAGACCTGTAGGCGCAGGGAACCCCACCATAATATCCTTAATGGCCTCAGAAAGACCATTTCTGAAGCTTGCAGCCAGGGCGCACTCATTCCACTGAGTAAGCACCGACCATTTCCGAAATTTCTGACAATATATTTCCGCTTCATCATGCCCCTGAGAGAGGGCCAATAAAGCCTTTTCAGCCTGAATCTCTAGGTTAGGTTCCTCATAGGGCAATCCCAATGCCAGAAAAAACGCATCCACACTGAGCAATGCAGGATCCCCTGGTGCCAATGCAAACGCCCAATTCTGAGGGTCGCCCCGTAGGAACGATATAACAATCTTGACCTGTTGAGCAGGGTCTCCAGAGGAGCGAGATTTCAAAGAGAGAAACAATTTACAATTGTTCCTGAAATTCAGGAAGGTAGATCTATCTCCAGAAAAAAACTCTGGAATAGGAATTCTAGGTTCAGACATGGGAGTGTGAACAACGAAATCCTGTATGTTTTGAACCTTTGCCGCGAGATTACTCAGGCTGGAAGCCAAACTCTGGACATCCATGATAAACAGCTAAGATCAGAGCCATTCAAGGGTTAAGATGAGGTAAGAAGCAGCTAGACAGCAATTAAGGGCTAGGCAGCAAAACTCTGAAGGAAAAAAAAAAAAAATTTTCCTTGAACACTTCTTTTTCTCCTGCTTCAGCCCAAACAATTAACACTTTGTGGGCCGGCTATACTGTCATGAATCCCCAATAGCTAGGGATAGCACAGGATAAGCAAGAATAATAAATATCGGACGAGCTCTAGGGTGATGGAACCTGGGCTGACCGCTGCCCTACGCCTGACAAACGCAACTAGAGATAGCCAGGGAGCGTGCCTACGTTGGTTCTAGACGCCACGCACCAGCCTAAGAGCTAACTAGTACTGCAGAGAAAACAAAGACCTCACTTGCCTCCAGAGGAATTAACCCCAAAGATATAGTTGCCCCCCACATGTATTGACGGTGAAATGAGAGGAAGGCACATACATAGAGATGATGTATATAGCTTTAGCAAATAGAGGCCCGCTGAAAACTAGAAAGCAGAATGACACAAAAGGGGACTGAGCGGTCAGCAAAAAACCCTAATCAAAAAAAACATCCTGAGATTACAAGAACCCATGTGCCAACTCATGGCACATGGGGAGAACCTCAGTCCACTAGAGCAACCAGCTAACAAAGAGACATTCTAAGCAAGCTGGACAAAAAAACCAAACAACTGAAAATCAGCACTTAGCTTATCCTGAAAGATCTGGGAGCAGGTAGGCAGGAACCAAACAGAGCACATCTGAACCCATTGATAGCCGGCAAGGGAAATGACAGAGAGGCCAGGTAAAATAGGAAACACCCAGCCTCTGATGGACAGATGGAAACCAAAGGCCGCAACCCACCAAAGTCACCCAGTACCAGCAGTAACCACCAGAGGGAGCCCGCAAACAGAATCCACAACACTCCAGCCAACAACACAGCTTTCTATGTTCATTGTCTATTGACAGTGAGCTGCTTATTAGAGTAGGGGGCGAGTACGGACCAGGACTCACTTGCGCATCAGTCCCAGCAGTAACAATCTCCTGGTGATAAAACCTTCATTGTATGGAAACAACAGCGCAAATCCTAATAAGTGAAACATCCCTGAAATCTGTATGTCAGCTGCTACTGCATGCTGCCCTCAGATTACATAGCAAAAACCTGCTGACAGATTCCCTTTAAATTTGCAACTTGAGCAATTTGTTTTTCCACTATTAAAGACAATTATTATTTTTCTAGTGTATCTAAAATAAATTATGAAGTAACTGTGCATGAAAATTCAATAAATAATATATTAACATACCATTTAAAAAACATGGCTCTTATCTAGACATATGTATTTCAATAATCACACACTCCGTGTAGTCTGATCCTGCAGAAATAATGTTTTATTCATTTTTTTCCTTTCTTCGTGCTAATGTATTGTATTTTTGATAGGACAGAAAGTTAGTGAAATATGGGGGGGGAGTCTGACTACACAAAGTATTGTTTGCAAAACCAGAACACATGAGCTGCGCGCACAGTGAACAAGCCCGTAGAGACATGTTCACACCACCAAGAGACGAAAACACAAAAAAAGCACAGTAAAACCAAAAACACTCTGTTGCAAAAAAAAAAAAAAAAATCACAGTGGACAGCAAGTGCTAGTAAAAAGATGGAAAAAACCAGGGTATTTGGTTGATACGTTTTTTGCAAAAAATTTATATTAAGCCGCTCTACCAAACGTCAAGGTATACACATATCAGAGCAGTCCTAACTAATGTATGTAACCCTATCTGATGTATTTAAAACCTGGTCATATGTACAATACCTGTATGAGCAGGATTCAGAAAAGGAATGTCCATGTGGACACGCTGGACAGAACGGCTCCTGTGTGCACAGCTCAAAAAAAGAGGGGTGGAGGCCTCCCCAGTCTTGTGGACACAAGAAAACAATTATGTAAAACCAGAACACATGAGCTGCGTGCACAGTGAACAAGCCCGTAGAGACATGTTCACACCACCAAGAGACTTGAAAACACAAAAAAGCACAGTAAAAGCAAAAATAAACATCTTTTTATATATATATATATATATATATATATATATATATATATATATATATATATATAATGTGACAGAGCACACTAGGTGCTCAGAGGCCATCTACAGATTTCAATGGGCCGGTTTTATGTGAGCAGCCACAGTGCGGGTGGGAGGGTGCTCACCGTACCCCTTTACTGCAGGACCTGCAAGTGCTTGAGGACCTGCAGTGAAGTCATGATCATGTGACCAGTACATGTAATAGATATACCTGTACTTGTGGTTCAGCCTGTGTTGTCTTGGGAGAGGAGGTACTCCCACGTAGCTCCGAGGAGCCGAGGACATTGCCAGGTGCATGAAGGTTGAGACCAGCTGAGAAAAGGACTCTGTTACACTTTATTTGTTTTGTTTTTTCCGTTAAGCCAAAAAGGCTTTGTTTTTGTTTTGTGAACCCTTCCTTGGTGTATGCTGACTCCCATAATCCAGTAGGGGCTTCACCACCTAAGTGTTGCTGTGTCTACATGAGGAAGCAGCTAAGCGTGTCAACCCCTCACATGTGGTGGAGAATGTGGGCAGCGTTCCAGGAACAAGCATGGAGGAGCTTGTGAAGCATCTCGTCCAAGTACAGAAGCAACATCAGCTTGCCAGTCAGCAGCAGCAAGCGGTGCGAAAGAAACGAATAAGCTGTTAGCACAGCAGCTTCAACACCAAATGCAGCAGCAGCGACAGCAGCAGGAGGCGCTAACACGTCAAATGGAGCTCCTTGCAAAGGCGGTTTGTGTAAAGCCAGCAGTCTCCTTTCCATCTTCAGGTGATGACGCACACTTCTGGAAAACGGTAAGACGAGCCTTACAGAAAATGACCCTGGGGGTTATGTCGAAGCCTTTTTGACTGTGGTTGAGGGGGTAGCGGAGCTTCAGGGATTACCATCAGAGAAGTGGGCAGAGGTGTTGGCCCCCAATTTGACTGGTGAACCCCAAAAGGCGTATTACACCTTAGACTCCCAGGATGCTAAAGAGTATGACAAATTAAAAACTGAACTTCTGCCATGCCTGGGAGTGACAATGTCGGTAAGGGCTCAGCGAGTCCACTACTGGGCATATGCTGGTGACAAACCCCCACACTCCCAGATGTTTGATCTGTTGCACCTGGTTCAAAAGTAGCTGCAGCCAGAGACTTCCAAATGGTTGAGCGCGTTGTGGTGGACAAGTTCATTCACTCCCTACACAGGTCAATACAGACCTGGGTTGCCCAGGGTGACCCCTGGAATGCCAACGACTTGATTGACCTGGTTGAGAGATACCAGGTTGTGGAGAAGTCCCTTGGGAAACCAGACCTCGCTACTTCCCATACTGGGATACTCAAAAGCAGGCAGGCTCACCACAGAGGGTGGCTAGACCCACCACTGGGGGGCATCCCAACCCTGCTGAGGGGTCACCTAAGCCTGCTATGAAGGAGGTGATCTGTTGGTGATGTCACAATCCTGGACACATCGTCGACCGGTGTCATATATCCCCTGAGCTTATGGACTGTAGTTTAGGCCGGTGCTGCTCCTCCTATGCCTACCCAGCCTGCAGTGTGGACTGTCAACCCAGCGAGGGGCCTCATTCATGTGCCATGTCTGTCAATGGTGTAATGGTTCTAGGACTGTTGGACTCTGGAAGTTTGGTGACCCTAGTCAGCGCTGTGCTACCTCACAAGTTAAACCCTAATGTTTGTGGGCATCCACAGCATACATGGAAATGCCAAGGACTACCCTGTAGATAAAGTGACCAATGGAACAGACTGTGGTGACAAGTCCCATGAGGTTGAGGTAGTAAAATACTTAATCCATCCGGTCATACTGGGGCGGGATTTTCTGCTATTTTGGAATTTGTGGGGAAAGGGGGCTGCTCAGAGTGTCATGTCAGGTCCCTCTGGAGGAGGTTCCAACAAAACTAAAGATGGGGGAGTTTCTCTTATGTGTCCTTGCAGGAGAAGGAGAGGAGGACGAGACGGTGAAAGAGGTGACTTAGAGGTGCTTGGATAGAAGTTCGGGACTGTTCAGCCTCGAGACCTCACATTGAAATATACTTTTGAAAATGTCACTGTTTGTAATAAGGTTGCTCAAAAGCTGGGGCTGACACCAGGATCCCTCATTTGGCTGTGACTAGAGAGCTACAGTATCGGGTGACCAAATTGAGAGGTGGAGAAATTGTGGAACAGCTGTTAGTTCTGCAGAGGGTTCTAGATATGGCCCATGCAGGGTAGCATGGTGGCTCAGTGGATAGCACTGCAGCCTTGCAGCGCTGGAGTCCTGGTTTCAAATCCCATCAAGGACAACATCTGCAAGGAGTTTGTATGTTCTCCCCGTGTTTGCGTGGGTTTCCTCCGGGTACTCCGGTTTCCTCCCAGATTCCAAAGACTTATTGATAGGGAATTTAGATTGTGAGCCCCATCGGGGACAGCGATGATAATGTGTGCAAATCTGTAAAGCGCTGCAAAATATGTTAGCACTATATAAAAATAAAGATTATTATTATTATGCACATATACTCGGTGATCACCTAGGGATTAGTGTTGAGCGATACCGTCCGATACTTGAAAGTATCGGTATCGGAAAGTATCGGCCGATACCGGCAAAGTATCGGATCTAATCCGATACCGATACCCAATACCAATACAAGTCAATGGGACTCAAGTATCGGATGGTATCCCTGATGGTTCCCAGGGTCTGAAGGAGAGGAAACTCTCCTTCAGGCCCTGGGATCCATATTAATGTGTAAAATAAAGAATTAAAATAAAAAATATTGCTATACTCACCTCTCCGACGCAGCCTGGACCTCACCGAGGGAACCGGCAGCGTTCTTTGCTTAAAATGCGCGCGTTTACTTCCTTCCATGACGTCACGGCTTGTGATTGGTCGCGTGCCGCCCATGTGGCCGCGACGCGACCAATCACAGCAAGCCGTGACGTAATTTTCAGGTCCTCAATGCCTAATTCTAGGCATTCAGGATTTTAAAATTACGTTCCGGCTTGTGATTGGTCGCGTCGCGGTCACATGGGCGACGCGACCAATCACAAGCCGTGACGTCACGGGAGGCAGGAAACGCGTGCATTTTAAAATTATGTCATGGCTTGTGATTGGTTGCATGCCGCCCATGTGACCGCGACGCGACCAATCACAGCAAGCCGTGACGTAATTTTCAGGTCCTGAATGCAGAATTATGCATTCAGGACCTGAAATTCTGTCACGGCTTGCTGTGATTGGTCGCGTCGCGGTCACATGGGCGGCACGCAACCAATCACAAGCCGTGACGTAATTTTAAAATGCGCGCGTTTCCTGCCTCCCGTGACGTCACGGTTTGTGATTGGTCGCGTCGCCCATGTGACCGCGACGCGACCAATCACAAGCCGGAACGTAATTTTAAAATCCTGAATGCCTAGAATTAGGCATTGAGGACCTGAAAATTACGTCACGGCTTGCTGTGATTGGTCGCGTCGTGGCCACATGGGCGGCACGCGACCAATCACAAGCCGTGACGTCACGGAAGGAAGTAAACGCGCGCATTTTAAGCAAAGAACGCTGCCGGTTCCCTTTGGTGAGGTCCAGGCTGCGTCGGAGAGGTGAGTATAGCAATATTTTTTATTTTAATTCTTTATTTTACACATTAATGTTGTTTCGATACCGATACCCGATACCACAAAAGTATCGGATCTCGGTATTGGAATTCCGATACCCGCAAGTATCGGCTGATACCCGATACTTGCGGTATCGGAATGCTCAACACTACTAGGGATAGAGAAAATCCAGAAGAGAGTACTGCAGAGATTCTATTGGCCAAGTTGTTACCGTGAGATTCTAGATTATTGTAGGTCTTGTCCCATCTGCCAGATAACTGCCTTTATGTCTCACTTCTGAAGCCGCTTAATGCCTTTGCGGTGATAGAAATTCCTTTCGAGAGAATCGCTATGGACCTGGTGGGTCCTCTTGTTAAGTCGTCATGCAGCCACCTATACATCTTGGTTGTGATGGATTATGTGACCCGATACCCCGAAGCAGTGCCACTGAGGAACTCGTCAGCTAAGAGTATCGCCCGGAGCTGGTACACATCTTTGCCAGGACTGGTTTGCCCAAGGAGATTTTGACGGATCAGAGAATGCCGTTTATGAGCAAGGTGATGCGGGAGCTGTGTACAGTCCTCCAGATCGCTCAGCTGCAAACCTCCATGTACCATACACAGACCAATGGCCTGGTGGAGCACTTCAACAAGACCTTAAAGGCCATGCTTAAGAGTGTCATTGAGAAGGACGGTCGAGACTGGGACTGGGACTATCTGCTCCTGTTCTTGATTCTCTCCATTAGAGAAGTTCCACAGGCCTCCACAGGGTTCTTGCCGTTTGAGCTTCTGTACAGCCGACATCCACAAGGGCTCCTGGACATTGCCAAAGAAACCTGGGAAGCCAAGGTCACACCATACCGAAGCGTGATAGAGCATGTCACCCAGCTGCAGGAGAGGATGGCTCACGTAATGCCTATCATATAGGTACATCTGCTCCATGCGCTTCCATTACACCAGTATGCCATTCGGTCTGCAGGAAGCCCCCGCTGGATCGGATCTTGGCACCACATAGGAAGTATGCCACCACTTACTTGGATGACATCATCTTCCCAAAAGTACAGGTGGTCCTCGATGCCATGAGGAAAGCGGGGTTTATGGTAAACCTAAAGAAATGTGCCATTGGGAAAGAGGAGGCCAGGTATTTGTGCTACATCGTTGGGCGAGGAGTAATCAGGCCCCAATGGAATAAGATAGAGATAACACAGGAATGGCTTCAACCGCCGTCCAATAAGCAAGTGAGGGCATTTCTTGGGATTGTGGGATATTACCGGTGGTTTATCCTGAACTTTGGCATGATTTCCGCACCATTAACGGAACTCCCCGGCGGAATGAGGCCGTCTGTGGTAAAATGGGCTCCTGACACAGCGAAGGCATTTCATGAATTCAGGCAGGCTTTGTGTAGGCATCCGGTCCTGGTTGCACCAGACTTTAAGAGTGATACTTCAGAGGCTGGATCAGGAGCCATACTCTCACAAGAAATAAATGGAGAAGAGCATTCCATCCTATATCTGAGCCGGAAACTCTCTTCTTGTGAGAAGAATTACGCCATAGCGGAGAAGGAGTGTTTGGCTATAAAATTGGCCATAGACACTTTGAAGTACTATCTGCTAGGCCATAGATTCAAATTAGTGTCAGACCATGCCCCACTGAGATGGTTGAGTGAGAAAAAGGGTAAGAACGCCAGGGTGACTAGGTGGTTCTTAGCTCTTCAGGGCTTCTCGTTTCATGTCGAACACAGGCCAGGGAAGTTACATGTCAACGCGGATGCCCTCTCCCGGATTCCCTGCCTAGTGTCTTATGGGGCCAAACCCGCCAGCTTTGGGCAGAGGGGGGGGAATATGTGACAGAGTCACTGGCTTTGTAGAGGAAGGGAGGTATGTGTCAATGCACATGCAGCGGTCAGTGATGTGAATCTGGAATGTTTTTGTGTTTCCAACACACTAGATGCTGAGAGGCCATGTACAGAGCTCAATGGGCCAGTTTTAGTTGAACACATATATATGTAGATGACTGAGTATAGCACATTGCTTTTTCTGGCAGTTCCATATACAATAAATGGGATAGTGCTCTGCTCCACTCAGATGGGTGTCTGCAGCGCTCTGTTCTCAGAATCACCGGGCGTCCCAGCAGACAGGTTCACTCCGCTGTTCAATAAGTTATCATTTATACTATACAAATTTTTTAAGTTTTGAAAACTTCTTTAATGGCCCAACTGTCTAATAGTAGATGACTATGAAGCCAATAACTACCTACTAGAGCAGGGGGGAACAACCTGCGCCCGGGGCCATAAACTGATGTCACTTTTTGTGGCACCCGGTCACCTCTGAGTCCTCCTTGTTCAGTAACTCTCAGAAACTATGGGCATAGTTGCACTCATTGTATGGTCATCTTATCTTCTTATTTCTTTACTGTTAAAAAGAGAAGCAAGAATAATTAACTTTGTTTGACCAAAAATTCCCAAGAATGATTCTCTTCTCCTGCATACTATGATTTCTGCATCAGACAAAAACAAGCTACACTGTAAATTTACGCAAAGATATATGGGTTCCCAAGGTTGGATTCACAGTGACCAGTAAGTAATGGCATATTCTAACGATATGTCATCACTAGTGATGAGCGAGCACTTAAATGTTGGGTACTCGTTAATCAAGTAGAAAAAATCATAATGCTTGTGTGCTCGACCTGAGTAACGAGTATAACGGAAGACAATAGGACACTGAATCAATTTTTCATTGGCCCCCCCAGAGGTCTGGAGATCTGGAGGGGGTCTAAGAATTGCTGAAAACAATGAAAACAGCCCTGAAATGGCATGTGAACAGCACGCAGAAGACCCCTGGAAGCATCTCTGAATCCCAGGTCGCTGCTGGGAACAATGTTATCAGAGTATTACGCCAGTTTTACAGACTGACAATAAAACATAGAAAACAGCAGTTAACATGGGTTTGACTGGAAAAATGTTAAAAAACATTCATTCCTGGATAATGACTTGTATATAAAACAAAAAATATATAAGAGAAAAAATGCTCCTCAACACCTTGGGCTATGTTCACACGAAGGAATTTTTTTTTCATGGCCCTCAGGTGGCCCTTACTATTGTCAGGCAGCCCTCACTCTAAGGGTATCGTCTCACAAAACGATTTACCAACGATCACGACCAGCGATACGACCTGGCCGTGATCGTTGGTAAGTCGTTGGGTGGTCGCTGGGGAGCTGTCACACAGACAGCTCTCCAGCGACCAACGATGCCGAAGTCCCCGGGTAACCAGGGTAAACATCGGGTTACTAAGCGCAGGGCCGCGCTTAGTAACCCGATGTTTACCCTGGTTACCATCGTAAATGTAAAAAAACCCAAACAGTACATACTCACCTTCTGATGTCCGTCAGGTCCCTTGCCGTCTGCTTCCCGCACTGACTGAGTGCTGGCCGTAAAGTGAAAGCACAGCACAGCGGTGACATCACCGCTGTGCTCTGCTTTCACTTTACGGCCGGCAGTCAGTCAGTGCGGGAAGCAGACGGCAAGGGACCTGACGGACACCGGAACGTGAGTATGTACTGTTTTTTTTTTTTTTACATTTACGATGGTAACCAGGGTAAACATTGGGTTACTAAGCGCGGCCCTGCGCTTAGTAACCCGATGTTTACCCTGGTTACAAGCGATCGCATCGCTGGATCGGTGTCACACACACCGATCCAGCGATGAGAGCGGGAGATCCAGCGACGAAATAAAGTTCCAAACGATCTGCTACGACGTACGATTCTCAGCGGGGTCCCTGATCACTGCTGCGTGTCAGACACCGCGATATCGTATGGATATCGCTGGAACGTCACGGATCGTACCGTCGTAGCGACAAAAGTGCCACTGTGAGACGGTACCCTAACTTTAGAGGGCCAACAGACAGTCAAACTCTGAATAGATACATTAAATTAGTAAATTTTGCCTGCTTTGATGAATTTGAGTACAGAACACCATGAAAAACATGAATCGGTCAATGAGTCCATGGCAAAAAGCAGCAGCAGGACTTAGAATTTATAAGGCAATAATCCCTGACTAGATTCCTGTAATTCACTATACCTACTGCCATACCTCACCCTCCATGAATTGCAGATAAGAGTGGTATTATTGTGCAATAGAGAAAGAATTATAACCGACTCTGAAAAGATATTTCCTTGTACATAGCAGCAACGTACTCTGGGGGAATGCAAGTAACACTGCCACCTTTGATGAATTTCTGAGTACAGATCACAGAAAAAACATGAATCTGTCAATGAGTCCATGGAAAAAAGCAGCAAGGCTTAGAATTTACAAGGCAATAATCCCTGACTAGATTCCTATCATATGGTATACATACTGCCACACCTCACCCTACACGAATTGCATATAAAAGCGGTATTATTGTACAATATAGAAAGGATTTTAACAGGCCTTTAAAAGATATTTTTTGTACATGGCAGCAACAAACTCCGGAGGAATGCAAGTAACACTGACAGCTTTGATGAATTTCTGAATACAGGTAATAAAAAACATTAATCGGTCAATGAGTCCATGGGAAAGAGCAACTGCAAGGCTTAGGATTTGTAATTAATTAATCCCTGACTAGAAGCCTTTCATACGCTATCCTTACTGCCACACCTCACTGTAGGCAAAGTGCATATAAGAGTTGTATTAGCATAACAGAATATAATCTATTTTAATTACCCCTGAAAAAGAGATTAGTTTAATGTAGCATTATCAAGGACTGTTATTTCATGAACAATGCTGGGGAATATAGTTGAGCATTTTGCTTCTACTCAGCCTGAGGTGAAGGAGACCAGGATCTTCTGTACTTACTATACAAAGTCTCCTGTCCCGGCTGTGAAATCCAGTATGCAGTGTGAGAACTCCCTATGTGACAATCACTTTGCAGCCTACATCAAGGCACTGGATCATATACTAATAGAACCCACTGGCTCTTTTTGGTTCAAAAAATGTTCCCTCAACTAGAAGGTTGATCCTCAAAAAAGCACTTTTTCCCATTACTAAGGAGTGGGTCTCCTAAACTCCTAAACTGGTAAAGCATAAGCACTAAGTGCAAGGGATGGAAAAAAATAGAAGAAGACACTCCAATACCCCTTTGAAGAAATGTAGTGGAGGGTCTCAGAAAACATTTTTTCCCATTATTAAGGAGTAAATATCCTAGACTGGTAAGTACATGGGCTAAAAAAACACTTACACATAGTGGGTATACATATATACAAATACATATATATATAAAAGAGTGTTCTAGGTAGGACTCTAAAAATTGTTAATGATGGCATCATAAACACCCTTAAAAAATGTAGCAAGGGTAACATGATCACCCTGTTGATGTTGATATGGTGGTGGAGGAGGAGGAAGACACAAAAACATGAAATCCTGAAGCGTATACCCATGTTTGCATGGCAAGGGTTGCATGGGAATATACCGCAAAAAAGCAAAAAACCCTACATTAGAGTTTCCCTTGCTGTCATTTGGTGGTGAAGTCTGGCCCAAACCAGCACTTGATCATTTTGATAGGAGTAAGCCTGTCAGCATTTTCAGTTGAAAGGCGGATGCGCCTATCAGCAATAAAACTCTGACAGAACACTGATGGCATGGTAGGACTAGCTTGGATGCTCAATAGTTGTAATGCACAGAGGAATCACGGAGGACACTTGTACAGTTGGAAAAGTACTCCTTCAGCATCTTCCAAACCTTTTCCCTCCTTGTCATAGTACACTGCGCATCAGGGCATGGGCAATAGGAGGGTCTAAGAAAACTCTCTCAGACCATTGAGAGTGTTCCCCTGCCTCTGATACATCTGGTGTGTGTCTCCATAGTCTCCACCTCTTGGTTGTTCACAGAAATGTGACCTCTGCCGCCAGCATTTTCAGATGGCATTTTTTTAATAATCATTCAACTAGGACCTTCTGGTACTGCAAAATTTTATAAGACCTCTACACTAATGAAATGAGAGATGTAAATTTCTCCTTGTCACATGAGTCTAGAAGGGTGACCAACCAGTAATTAGTGTAGGCCAAAATGCATACAATGCGAGGGTCACAGGAAAGGCAGCAGAACATACACTCAGCCATGCATGCCAGACTGCCAACAACCAAGACTTCCCTGTCCCCACCAAGAGGACGACTGTCCATGTTGTCTTCCTTGTCCTTCTCCTGATTCTCTTCCTCATCCTCCCTCTCCTCCTCATGTTCAGGCCATCCATGCTGAACAGACGGGATGAAGGTGATGTGGGTACTACCATCTGTAATGCAGGCAACCAGCTCCTGTTCCTCCTCCTCCTAATTATCACCCAATCTGCGCTAAGAAGATGAGATGAGGCTGGGCAGAGTAGCATCACCCAGTATAGTTTCTTGCTCTATCTCAATTTGTTCTGCCTGCAAAGCCTCCTCTTTAATTGTGAGCATAAAGCGTTTCCGTAGACAGAGAAGCGGGATAGTGATGCCGATTATGGCGTCATGGACGCTCACCATTTTGTTCAAGAACTCAAAGTTTTGGAGAACCGCACAGATGTCAGACATCTATGCCCACTCATCAGCTCTTATGAGTGGAGGCGGACCGGAATATCAATGTACGGTACATCGTGTAGCTGGGATTCAACTACTACACTCTGCTGCTCACAAATTCTTCCCAACATATGTAACGTTGAGTTCCAATGCATTGTGACATTGCAAACCAGTCAGTGAGCTGGAAGTTACATACACTGCTGCTGCACTGCCAAGGCCGTGGCAGCTGTATTTGATTTATGAAAATGGGCACACACACTGTGGACTTTCACAAGTAGCTCAGGCAGATCTGGGTAGGTTCTGAGAAAACACTGAACCACTAAGTTGAGCATGTGGGCCAGACATGGTACGTGTGTGAGGTTGCCAAGCTTCAGAGCTGCCACCAGGTTACAGCCATTGTCACACATGACCATGCCTGGTTGCAGGTTCAGGGACGAGAGCCACAGATCAGTCCGGTCTATTAGACCTTTCAACAACCCTGCGGCGGTGTGCGGTTTGTCACCTAAGCAGATTAGCTTCAGCAGAGCTTCTTGCCACTTGTCTGAGGCAGTGCTGCAGTGCTTCCAGCTTGAGACTGATGTTGATGTTTCTGAGATTGATGATGAAGAGGAGGTGCAGGAACTCCTGTAGAAGGTAAGGGAACTCTGATTGAAACAGGGCATGCAATTCTTGGTGTTGGAAGCACGTGTGCCATCCCAGGGTCCAACTGGGTCCCGGATTCTTCAATGTTCACCCAGTGTGCCGTCAGAGAAATGTGGCATCCCTGCCCACAAACACTTGTCCAGGTGTCAGTGGTTAAGTGGACCTTCCCAGTCACAGTGTTGGTCAAGGCACAGCTGATGTTATGGGACATGTGGTTGTGTAAGGTGGGGACGGCACACCAGGGGAAATAGTGGCTGGGGACTGAGTACTAAGGGACGGCCACTGCCAGGAGGTTGCAGAAAGGTTCCGTCACCGCAAGCCTAAATGGCAACATTTCCAAGGCAAGCAGTCTGGAAATGTGGCCATTTAGTATTGTAGCCTGCAGGTGGACAGCTGCGTATTTAAGCTTGCGTTTCAAGGAATGGGATAGGAACAACTGATCCCTGAGCTGGAACAAGGATGTGGTTGCTGACAGTGGTTTCAAGCGTGCAATGACAGGAGCAGGGTGTGAGTCATCTTTGCCTACATCATGGGCAAGGGATTGGAGTGTACATAGAGCAGGGGAAAAGGTAGTGGTGTCACCCACAGACACTGGTTCTTGACCCTGGCGTTCGGCCAAGTTGTCGGGTGCTCAGCATGCATGTGCCTGAGCATGCTGGTGGTGGTAAGGCTGGTAGTTGTGCTGCCCTGCTGATGCTGGCATGGCAGATGTTTCAAATGGCCTTTTTTTGGGTTGACTGGACTGTTTTTAAAAAACCACCACACTTGTAAACACCTGATGCTTGGCTTGGCAACTTCTGCCGTGTTTGTGCTCTGAGGAACAGTTGCTTGCCTCATGTCTCAGGCCACTCCATTGCCTTTTCCTTCCTGTTGTGGTGCTGCGGATTTCTCTCTCTGTGCCCTGCTGTCCTTGCTCTGCATGGCACCTTCCCAGGTTGGTAAAGACAAAACACATGGCACTCAAGGATCCTGTGTGGTGCCCAAGTCAGGTTTCCAGCCCGTCAATCCAATAGTAATAAATCACTTGGCACTCAAATGGTTTCTTTCAGATGAAAAAAGTGAACATCCCATTTATTTGTGCATCCAGTTCAAAGATTATTTAAACGTTTTCGGTCAAATCACAAGACCTTCATCAGAAATATCCTTAACAAAACTGGAAGCATAAGACAATGAGGTATATGAGCCTAGGCAACCCGGGATGGAAAGCGCACCTGGAGCGTCTCAGATCCTTGAAGAGAGAAGGAGGGCGTGTATCCGCCGCTGCATATGGCATTTATAGACGTCCGGTCCGTCACGCTGTGTGGAGTGATCCCAGGGGCTGCGGAGGAGTTTAGGACCTTCGATGACATCGCGGCTTGTGATTGGTCGCGTGACCGCTCATGTGACCGCTCACGCGACCAATCACAAGCCGCGACGTCATCGCAGGTCCTAAACTCATTCTTAGGAACGGAGGCTCCCGGTTACATCGGTAAGGTCCAGGGGCCGCCGGAGGGGTGAGTATATCCATATTTTTTATTTTAATTCTTTATTTTTACATGAATATGGATCCCAGGGCCTGAAGGAGACTCTCCTCTCCTCCAGACCCTGGGAACCATACACTGGGAACCTCCAATTCCGATTTCCGATATCACAAAAATATCACAGCAAATATCCGCCGATACCTGATATCGGAATGCTCAACACTATCCACCACCTCATCTTTCACTTCCACACTCTAATCCTTCTCCTGACTTGCTGACTTAACAACACCATTTGTTGGCAATTGTGTCCCATCATCATCTAGCTCTTGCTCCAGTAATTGCATTTTCCTACCACTGCCTTCTTGTGAGCATGGCTCAAATATTTGGGCATCGCAAATGCGATATCCTCATGTCCCACTTGAAATGGGCAGGGTGAGAGGCCAGGATCTATAAATGGAAATGTGAATAGCTCTTTGGAGTGTCCAAGTGTGAGATCACCCTTCTCTGGGTACTCGGCATGGTAGGAGCAACGAGAACCAGGGTGAGGATTATGTGGTCCAGAATCATGGCTACTGAGATTGAACCATGTGGAAGACAGGGTGGTGCTGGCAAAGTGACTGTAAGCATTATCTGCTATCCATCCAACAACATTTTCACACTGGTCTGGCTTTAAGAGTGGTGTTCTGCTCCCCTCTACAAAGTGGGACAGGAAGCTATATTGGCATGATGTTTGTGTTTGTTGTGCTACCACAGCAGGCACAGTTTCATCTTTCCCACAGCCTCAGCCTCTGCGCTCACCATTTGCATTACGTCCACTTCCCCATTCCTTACCACATGCCCTGTCCAATTTTAATTACGTATGATACATCCCTGTTGAGAAAATATTGCAGTATTGCAATGGCAGGAAAATATGCACACTTCAGATGGACATCTTAGGCTACAGTATCAATAAAGCAATGCTATTTGTAACCAAAAAATGTTTTTTTTTGTTTTGGAGGCACAACTGTAGCATTATAAATGCTTTATAAAATTTGTTGAGAAACAATTGCAGTATTACAATGCCAGGAAAATGTATGCACTTCAAATGGACGTATAAGACTGCTGTATCAATATAGCAATGCTATTTGTAAAAAAGGATTTTTTTGTGTGTTTTGAGGCTCAACTCTAGCAAGATAAATGCTTTATAAAATTTCACTGCTGAAAAAAAATTGCAGTATTACTGTTGCAGGAAAATTTGCCAATTGAGATGGACATATGATATTGCAGTATCAATATAGCGATGCTATTGAGATCCAACCAAGTCTGGCTGTATGGATTTGATGCACAACTGCCGTATTAAAAATGGTGTATAATATTTCCCTGCTCAGGACAATTTGCAGGATTTAGAACAAAAAGAATATGATTAGCCCTGAGAAGGGTTTTGTTATGAGTTGCAGGCTGCAGCTTAAAGAACTTGCAATTCACCCTATCCTGTCCTACAGATACCTTCAGCACAATCTCTCCCAAAGTGCTGCTAACAGCAGCATTAATATGAATTATAATTATCCCTAAGACTGGTTGTTGTTGTACTTACAATAAATGTTAATGTGATTTAATCCCTGGCTAATATACAGCTACAATTCTGTCCCTCTTTCTCTTGCTCTGCCTGTTTCCGAGGTACAGTGTGCCGAGCATAGCGTCACTGATCTTATGTAGACCTGATGACGCTATGTGGTCAGCCAATCACAGTAATGCCACAACCAAGATGGCTTTGCTTGTCTGTCCTCCAACAAAATTACATATTCTTGCCACAAGTTCCCTAGTAATAAAATATGTTCTGTTACTATAAATGTCTTCCTTTAATATTTTCCTTTCTGAATATTGATAATTTGCCAATAATGTCCAGGAATACTGAGGCTCAGTAATAAATGTACTGCTCCTAAGAAAAACATGTGTTTTTCACCAGGATAAAGTTACATGAGATATCTGGATGCGGAAAAGGTTGTATTTGAGCTTGGAAAAAAGGAAAGGGGCTTATATAGAGTAAGCATTCTGTTAGCAATCAAGATGTATTTTCAATTTCAGGTTCCTTGTTTTTTTCCTAACAATGTGTTGAGTCCTTCTCGTCCCTGGCTTCCTGAATGTAGGTAACCAAGTAAATGACACGCAGCACAGAGTTTGTGTGATCATATACAGAGGTAGCCCAGGAGCATGTCTGTCTCACTGGGCTCTCCCCCTCCTTTATATAGTAAAGAGTTAGACATTTTACAGACATGCGCACAAGCAATCATATTTCACATTCTTTTACAAAGCAGATCTATACTGTGATAAGTTTCAACCTCTGGTATGTAGGTGAAAGGCTACAATATCAAGAAGGAATGCGTGCGTAATTATTTCCATAAAAGGAAATGTCAACTTTTGCTCAAGTTTCCTGTTGTAAGCCAGATTTAACAGGAGAAAGACACGATAGATTCTTTTGGTTCAGTCTGATCTCCACAATTCCCCCCTTTGACATATTCTTTTATTTTTATTACCACAGGGCCAAAGACAAAGCCTTTATTTGGTATTACACATGTACACGCTTGTATTCAATAAGAGAATCAAATCTAGTATTAATTCTTCCGTTTAACTCTCGCAACCTTTTCTTTGTTTTGCAATAAGTACAGATGTTACAAAGAGATAGCAAAATAAGCGCAATAATCAGTATTAGCAAAGGATAACATAATGCTTGTAGAATGCGTTGTGCAGTAGGAGACCATCCTAAGAAAATATCATACCAATGGTGTCCGGTTAACTCCTGGAGTCCAACTGTTACATAATCTGAATGTTAGTGTCCATAAGAAGATTATGGTCGAGACTTCTTGCAATGACTTGCGTGTATCCATGATGCCTTTCCTTCAAGCTTGACTGATGTAGGTGTTGTCAACAGGACTTGGAAGGGTCCGTCAAATCTTGGTTCAAGAGCCTTTCTGGTGTGTCTTTTTACATAGACTTGATCACCTGGTTCCAACTTGTGACTCCCTTCAGTGTTGTCAGGATCTGGAAGGGAAGCAAAAACTTGTGCATGCACCTTAGTTAATTGTTTCTGAAGATTTTGCACATAAGAAGTCAATGACTCAATATTTAATACAAGTTGCTGTGGAAAATAGCATCCTAAATTGGCAATCCTGCCAAACAAAATTTCATATGGAGACAGTTTAGTCTTACCCCTTGGGGTATTGCGTATTGAGTAAAGGGCCAGTGGAAGGCATTCTGTCCAAGGCTTTCCTGTTTCAGCCATGGCTTTCTGTATTTTTAATTTTAAAGTTCCATTCATGCGTTCCACCTTTCCAGAACTTTGAGGATGGTACGGAGTGTGTAACTGACTTTCAACACCTAACATTTTCAGTACATTTTGAAATATTTCTCCAGTGAAATGAGTACCCCTATCTGACTCGATCACTTCAGGGAGACCGTAACGGGGTATCAGTTCGGCAACTAGCTTTACAGCAGTGTTTTTAGCTGAAGCCTTCCGAACTGGATAGGCCTCTGGCCACCCCGAGAACATGTCCACACACACCAACACATACTCATACCCATTACTTTTTGGCAGCTGGATAAAGTCTATTTGTAATCGCTGAAACGGGTAGAGAGGTCGGACGTGGTGCTTCATAGGGGTCTTTGTTGTCTGTCCGGGATTATGTGCCAGGCATATAACGCATGCAGCACAATAGTCTCTTGCATAGTTGCCAAAACCTGGAGCCAACCAGACTTGCTTTGCCAGTAGTGTCATTGTATTTGCAGACACATGAGTAGGGTGGTGCAGTCCACCAACTACAATCGGGTACCAGGCTCTAGGTAGACATATTAGTCCATCTTTCTTCCAAATTCCTGCTTGTTCTTCTGCCCCTTCCTTTTTCCACCTGTCCCTCTCCTCTTCTCCTGCATCTTCCTGTGCTTGTCTCAGTCTATCTTCAGTATTTTCTGTGGGGTTTACAGTATGAACCTGTTGTAAGGGTTTGACTGCTGCTGCTTTGGCTGCTTTATCAGCCCTATCATTTCCCCTAGATTCCCTAGTGTCGAGTCTCACATGTGCAGCTACCTTAATTACTGCTACTTCTTTTGTTTCTTGTGCAGCCTCTAAGATCTGTTTGATCAGAGAAGCATGTTTTACAGGTTGTCCTGACGCTGTCATGTAACCTCTAGCTCTCCAGATTACTCCAAAATCAAACACAATACCATATGCATACCTAGAATCAGTGTATATTTTAGCTGTCTGATTCTCAGCTATTTTTAGCGCTTCAATCAATGCTGTTAGTTCTGCTTCTTGTGCAGACTGTTTCGGTGGAAGTGGTTCTGCTTTGAGAGTTTCAGATTCTGACACAACTGCATACCCTGTATGGAAGTTACCTGTGTCATCTGCAAACCTACTACCGTCTATAAACAGCTCTAAATCTGGATTTTGAAGTGGTGTTTCGGATACATTGGGTAAGCCTACCGTTTCTTGTAAAATGAGCTCTGTACAATCATGTGTGTCTGTAGGGAAAAAATTTGCGTGTGGATCAGTGTCCTTATTCCCCCCTTCAGACTCGAGAGGTAGCAGTGTAGCTATATTGAGAGTCTGAAGCCTAGCAAATGTGATAGTAGAGGGGAGCAGCAAAGAACACTGCAGCCGCAAATGTCTGGCCATGGAAATGTGTTTTGGTTGGACCTGGTTTAATATCCCATAAACATCATGTGTAGTTTGAACTGTGAGTGGATACTCTAGGACAATTTCTGATGCTTTGTCCAACAATAGTGAGACAGCAACAACTACACGTACACAGGTTGGCGCTGCTCTAGCTACGGGATCTAACCTTGCTGAAAGATATGCAATTGGTCTTTGTTTCCCTGCATGCTTCTGGGTAAGAACTCCTGTAGCATGGGAATCAACTTCTGCAGCCATAAGCTGAAATGGTTTAGTGTAGTCTGGTAGCCCTAACGCTGGAGCTGAAACAAGGGCATCTTTTAATTGTTGGAACGAAATTTGACCTTCTTTTGTCAACAAATAAGGTTCACTTTTTACACAGTCATACAGTGGTTGCATTAGTTGACTGGCATGTATAATCCATTGTCTACAATGGGACACTATTCCTAAAAATGCTCGTAGCTGTTTATGATTTCTAGGCTCATTCATCTGTCTTATTGCTTCAGTTCTTTGAGGTGTAAGATGCTTTTTACCTTGAGAAATGCAATGACCTAGAAAGACCACTTTGGTCTGACAAGTTTGTAGCTTTTGTCTATTCACTTTACACCCTTCTTTTTCTAGAAAACATAGTAAACTCACAGTGGACCTTTCTGCGGTTTCTAGATCTGGGCAGCAAAGTAGTATGTCATCCACATACTGCAAAATTACTACCTGTGGTTCGGGTTCAAACCTCTGAAGGACTGTTTGTAGGGCATTTGAATAAAGAGTAGGGGAGTGTATCATTCCCTGTGGAAGGCGTGTCCACGCCAACTGTTTGCCCTTAAATGTAAATGCAAACAAATGCCAACTATCTTGGTGTAAAGGAACCGAGAAAAATGCATTTGAAAGATCTATTACAGTAAATACTTGAGAACTGGCTGGTATCTGTGATAGTAACGTATGAGGATTGGGTACAACTGGGGTGATTGGATCTAGAACTTTGTTTATTTCTCTTAGATCATGTACCATACGATATTTGGGCTTAGAACTCTTATCAAGAGTTCTCTTTTTGACTGGATACAGAGGAGTGTTAGCAGGTGATTGTATCTCTACCAAAACTCCTTTCTCTCTATATTTCTCTATCTGTTTTGTAATCGCTAGTTCCTGCTGGGCACTCACAGGGTATTGTCTGAGCTGTGGGAGAACAGTTCCTGGTTGCACAGATAGTTTTACAGGAGAGATATGCAATAATCCCACATCAGTATCACCCTGTGCCCACAGTGTTTCTGGGATCATTGAGAGGTCTAGATCTGTGGTGTACTCTTTTCCTTCAGTATAATCCTCAAAAGCCTGAATTCTAACATATTGTTCTAATGTTTCTGCATCATCAGGGATAGTCAGCATAACTGTGCCATCTTCCCTAAAATTGATGTTAGCTTCTAATTTCTTTAGGACATCAGTTCCTAACAAACATGTTGGGGCACCTCTGGCATACAAAAATCTGGATGCAAAACATTTAGGTCCTAATGAGACCTCTAGGGGCACAGTATATGGCAGTGTTCGAATTACCCCATCATAACCCTCAGCAAAAGTTGTTTGTTGTGAAATATCTTCCGGGTTTGGAAGAAAATCTTGATTCAAAATTGAGGAAGTTGCACCTGTATCTATCAAAAATGGAATCTCTCTCCCCCCCCACATTCACCTGTATCATAGGTCTTCTAGCTGGTAGGGAAGTTTGTAACACATCGAGTCAATCTGAATCTGGTATGGGACCATCTACGATGGTAGATTTCTGCTGGTTGTCCATTTGGGGAGGGTTATTTCTGGGAACAAATTTGCCTGACTTTATATCTGCCAACTTTTTCCTGCATTCTCTCTGAAAATGTCCTGGCTTCTTGCAGTAATGGCAAGGAAAATTGTGTCTTGCTCTCCCTCCTGTTGTGTTTGCTTGCGCTATTCTGACAGGCTTATGATTTTCTCTTAAATCCAACTCTATCCCTACGGCTTTTTGCCTAGCCAAGTGTGGGTCTTCCAAGGTTCTCCAATCAGGAGTTGCGGCCTTAAGTTTCTCCTTCACTTTTGGAGTCAATCCATCTATGAAGGTTTTTGTAATTAACCTCATCATTCCTGGAGTGGTCAGATCTATTCCTTCATCTCTAAAGCTATTTTCTACCCCTAGATAATACTCATCTACTGATTGACCAGGTTTCTGAGCCACCACTCCCGTTGTTCCTCTCTGCCTCTGTTTCTGCCTCATGAAAATTATTAAGTGGTCTATGAACTGATTGCCTGATTCTATCGTTTGTAGGGCACCTTCTCCTGCTTGTCCTACTTGTCCTGCCTGTCCCACTTGTCCTGCCTGTGGCCTATGTCCCTGTAGATATGCCAGTAATTCCTGGAAGAGACCAGGAGTCATTTTCATTCTACATAGTTCCTCTCCATCCGCCCAGACTCCTGCGTGAGTCTGCATAATTTGCTGTATATATTGTGCAAATCTGACTGGAAACTGGGTGGGGTCTGGCGCGTTATGCAAGAGAGACATACCTTCAGCAGGGGACCAAGGGAAATATTGCCGAGTTTGATGATACCTAGTTCTCATTACCCCGTCAGCACCAGGTTCCCTAAAGGGTCTTGGTACTACCCTAACAGGGGCAAGTACAGCGCCATGTCTAGGCGCACCACAGGCTAGGCAATCATTCCTCCAATCTGGATTTTGTTGTCCACAGTGTGAACATTCCCATCCTCCTACCCCACCAAGATTGGGATACAAAGCTGGAAATTGTTTTCCTCCTTCTGCTCCTCCAGATGGTACAAATGATTGGGCTTTTGGATCTAGGTAAGGTGGCGGGATTATGTCACAACATTTTCCCTTCCCCATGATCCATTTGGAAGTGTCTGGATCATACTTCCAATTTTCTTCCTTTGCTGTTTTTGAGACTCTTATCATGCAGTGCACAATATCTTCCCACCCATTATCTTTAACTATTCCTCCTCTTTCTTTATTTACTCTTTCCCATTCTGTACTGAACATAAGTGCTTCTGAAATTCCCAATTTTTCTCTTACCCTCCTAATCTGCCTTCTAACTGTCTTTCCACATCTTTCCTGTATGATATCTGCTGCTTCCACTTGTCCTAAGACGGTTTTTGTCTGTTTATTTCCCATTTTTCTCTTCAATATTAGCTATTTCTACCCCAGGTGACGTTTGGACAATCACTTACTCTATGGTGATGTCTCGTTGCCTTCTCTCCTAGGGAGCTAAAATATTGAAAGGCTTGTCTGCTCCGTTCTTCCTAACGTGCAGAACATACTTAAGTGCTATTATGCACGCAAACAGACCCAGCAACACCATACAGATCACAAAACTTTCTGTCTCAGTTAGCATACTTGTCCCAGGCTCATGAAACCGCGTCCTGGGCTCATTCTATCAAACCTTATCCAGAAATGAAGGAAGTTAAGCACTTAATGAGAGTCAAGCATGGGCGGAGGTCTCCCCGAAAGGACGCAACCACATGACCCAGTTAGGCTGACTTCCGTGTATAAGGCTTATACCCCAACTATTTCGGCTTATTTTTCTACGCACTTTTGCTCTTCTTTCACAACATGCCACAACCTCCACACTGCTCACACACTGCCAGGGACAGGACTCATAAATCTATACAATATGGTAACCCGAGTTTTATAGGTATCTACTCACTACTAGACTAACCCAGCGTGACACGGCTCATAGAGATCTTTCGGATAATACAAGGCAGATAAAAGAGAACTAATAATGTCTCTTACCTGGCCAGGTTTTTTTAGTTCATTTGCCGTCCATTATCCCAGATCTCCGTTGTCCGTATCCGCAGGTGAATCTTGAGCAAATACTCTCGCCTCGGGTCCCTGTTCGGTGCGCCAAAGAAATGTTGAGTCCTTCTTGTCCCTGGCTTCCTGAATGTAGGTAACCAAGTAAATGACACGCAGCACAGAGTTTGTGTGATCATATACAGAGGTAGCCCAGGAGCACGTCTGTCTCACTGGGCTCTCCCCCTCCTTTATATAGTAAAGAGTTAGACATTTTACAGACATGCGCACAAGCGCTCATATTTCACATTCTTTTACAAAGCAGATCTATACTGTGATAAGTTTCAACCTCTGGTATGTAGGTGAAAGGCTACAATATCAAGAAGGAATGCGTGCGTAATTATTTCCATAAAAGGAAATGTCAACTTTTGCTCAAGTTTCCTGTTGTAAGCCAGATTTAACAGGAGAAAGACACGATAGATTCTTTTGGTTCAGTCTGATCTCCACAAATGTAATAAGATTGTTATTGTCGAGAGAGAGAAAAAGTTCGAAAGGAAAGGATCTCAGCAAAGACACATGAAAGGTATTTGAACAGAGGACAGTTAGGCCACTACAATATAGATATCATTAAGATAAAGTATAAGAGACTGTAGTCAAAAACATAGGCAAGACATGAGCATACCCCGTATATAATCGAGTATAAGCTGACCCGAGTAAAAGCCGAGACCCCTAATTTTGCCACAAAAAGCTGAGAAAACTTAATGACTCGAGTATAAGCCTAGGGTGGAAAATGCAGCAGCTACCCGTAAATGTCAAAAATAAAAATAGATACCAATAAAAGTAAAATGAATTGAGACAGCAGTAGGTTAAGTGTTTTTGAATACCCATATTGAATCAGGAGCCCCATATAATGCTCCATACAGTTTATGATGGGCCCCATAAGATGCTCCATACAGACATTTGCCCAATATAATGCTGCACAAATGCTGATTATGGCCCCATAAGATTCTCCATAGAGATGTTTGCCCCATATAATAATGCACAAATGCTGATTATGGCCCCATAAGATGCTCCATAGAGATATTTGCCCCAATATAATGCTGCACAAATGCTGATTATGGCCCCATAAGATGCTCCATAGACTATTATGCCCCATATGCTGTTGTAGCAATTAAAAAAAAAAATGACATACTCACATTTCGTCGCTCAGGCCCCCGGCACTTGCTATATTCTCCTGTCTGTCGGCACCGCTGTGTCTTCCGCGTCCTCTGCACTGACTGTTCAGGCAAATGGTGGCACGCACACTAATCGCGTCATCGCACCCTCTGACCTGAGCGTCACTGCAGAGGATGCAGAAGACACAGCAGCGCAGACAGTGGAACGGGGGACAGGTGAATATCGCGCACTGCCCCCCGTCATACTCACCTGCTCCCGGCGCGGTCCCTGCACGTCCCTGGTTCTCCAGTCGCCAGCAGCTTCTTCCTGTATTGAGCGGTCACATAGTACTGCTCATTACAGTAATTAATATGCGGCTCCACCCCTATGGGAGTGGAGTCGGGTCCATATTCATTACTGTAATAAGCGGTACCATGTGACCGCTCAATACAGGAAGAAGCTGTCAGCGCCCAGAGAAGCAGGGACGTGCAGGGACCACACCAGGAGCAGGTGAGTATGATTAGACAGCTGCCGCTCCCCCTCCCCTTCCCCTGCAGACCCTTGGGAATGACTCGAGTATAAGCCGAGAGGGGCAATTTCAGCCTAAAAAAATTGGCTGAAATTCTCGGCTTATACTCGAGTATATACGGTATATTAAAATACAGTACACTTATGACTTTTTCTAGGTCAAAGTAATTAGTTTTTTATTGCTTTCATGGCCCTTACATCCATCCATTGTAGATGAACTCTAGAATTAAGATATGGTGGTGGTGCTGGTAGGGAGTGGATCTTGTGGATCTGCAGCCATCAGAACCTGTCACTTAAAGTTTAGTGTCACATGACCATATTTTCCACATTTGAGAAAAATGGTCGATCATTCTGATCAGACTTTTGTTAGACTTTGATCAGAGAGGTATCAATTTTTCTCTGAGGTAGAGAAAACAAATTTTCTTTGTTCTGTCGTTCTGTGAAAAGATATGGTTCCATCGACTTGCATTGTCAATATTGATTGGACACTAGAATCAAAATCGGACATATGCCCATAGAGTATGTAGAGATTGTATTCACTCAGATGCGGCAGGAGGAAGACAGGAGGTGCGTTTCTTTAAAATGTCTGTGCGGGTTTATTTGCTCCATAAACCCCTAAGCAAGAACTAAAGGTAAACAGTCTTTAGAGCTGGCAAAACAACACAAAATGTCCTTAGTCGGACTCTGCTCCCTCAGGCCTGTGGGCACACAGGCTGGGCAATGTCCAGCACGCAGGCTCGCTCAGGAGCCAGACACACAGGAGGGCTATTCCCTCCCCAGACACAGCACATCTGCCAAACAACAGCCTCCATTATTTAGGCTTTAACCACACCCACAGTTGAGGTATTTGGGTAGCCAGACCCACCCATCTCTCATAGCTACCCGCAACCCAGACCCAGGTGCACCAAACAACATCCTAGTGTTACATGCACTAGAGAAAAACACTCCAGGTTACATCACAGGGAGCAGCCATCCCTGTGATACATACCTCCCATTGATTACGTGGACATTAAACTCCTTACAGTACCATAGGTACAAGCGGTATTGGTGAAAACCATGGATAGCCCTCGTACGAGAAAATTGGTCAAGTGCATGAACCGTAATGATTGCTGAAAAATTTGTGACCGCAACGTGTGTACACATAGGTATTGGGTTGTATGGGGAGATGCTGGAGATACAATCTATAAGGTTATCAGTTTGAGCCTAGTGTTTGCATCTGAGTGCAGAATAAAAAGTCTCTGTGTGATATATGGTCAAGACAATCGAAAAGAGAGTGCGTGGACTGACCACAGAGGAGAACAGTAGTGTTGAGCATTCCGATACTGCAAGTATCGGGTATCGGCCGATACTTGCTGTATCGGAATTCCGATACCGAGATCCGATATTTTTGTGATATCGGGTATCGGTATCGAAACAACATTAATGTAAAAATGTGTAAAAGAGAGAATTAAAATAAAAAATATTGCTATACTCACCTCTCCGACGCAGCCTGCACCTTACCGAGGGAAGCGGCAGCGTTCTTTGTTTAAAATTCGCGCTTTTCTTTCCTTTACGTGAGTCCCGGCTTGTGATTGGTTGCGTGCCGCCCATGTGACCGGGACGCAACCAATCACAGCAAGCCGTGACGTAATTTCAGGTCCTTCAGGATTTTAAAATTACGTTCCGGCGTTGTGATTGGTTGCGTCGCAGTCACATGGGCGACGCAACCAATCACAGCAAGCCGTGACGTAATTTCAGGTCCTTAAGGATTTTAAAATTACGTCCCGGCTTTGTGATTGGTTGCGTCACAGTCACATGGGAGACGCAACCAATCACAAGCCGTGACGTCACGGGAGGCTGGACACGCGCGCATTTTAAAATGGGCGCGTGTCCAGCCTCCCGTGACGTCCCGGCTTGTGATTGGTTGCGCCGCGATCAACCAATCACAAGCCGGGAGGCTGGACACGCGCGCATTTTAAAATGGGCGCGTGTCCAGCCTCCCGTGACGTCCCGGCTTGTGATTGGTTGACCGCGGCACAACCAATCACAAGCCGGGACGTCACGGGAGGCTGGACACGCGCCCATTTTAAAATTTTAAAATGCGCGCGTGTCCAGCCTCCCGGCTTGTGATTGGTTGACCGCGGCGCACAAAATGAGTGAGGATGAACTAAACCAAACAAGGGGAAACTGCCAATGTTGTCAAAACATCAATTATTGCATAATAAGTTTGGTCGAATTTGCAGGATGTGTCTCACATTCCCATGTATCACCTCTCAGCTGATGTATTATACAAGCCTCCCGGCTTGTGATTGGTTGACCGCGGCGCAACCAATCACAAGCCGGGACGTCACGGGAGGCTGGACACGCGCCCATTTTAAAAAGCGCGCGTGTCCAGCCTCCCGTGACGTCACGGCTTGTGATTGGTTAATGGCGGCCATGTTGCCGGGACGCGGACCAATCACAGCAAGCCGTGACGTAATTTCGTCACGGCTTGCTGTGATTGGTCCGCGTCCCGGCAACATGGCCGCCCTGACCAATCACAAGCCGGGACTTCACGTAACCAAGTAAAAGCGCGAATTTTAAACAAACAACGCTGCCGGTTCCCTCGCTGAGGTCCAGGCTGCGTCGGACAGGTGAGTATAGCGATATTTTTTATTTTAATTCTTTCTTTTACACATTTATATGGATCCCAGGGCCTGAAGGAGAGTTTCCTCTCCTTCAGACCCTGGGAACCATCAGGAATACCGTCCGATACTTGAGTCCCATTGACTTGTATTGGTATCGGGTATCGGTATCGGATTGGATCCGATACTTTGCCGGTATCGGCCGATACTTTCTGATACCGATACTTTCAAGTATCGGACGGTATCGCTCAACACTAGAGAACAGTGGTTGGCTGGACCGATAGCTTCTGATAGGAGATCTGCGCAAAGTTAGATGTTCAATGGAGACAGTGTTGTGTAAGGAGTGACCCAAAAGCCTAAATCTAATGAGAGGAACATGGAGTCTTGCCAGGGCAACAGATGTGTGATGATAACAAGACTTCATATCAAGACTTCATATCAAGATGTATTGGACAGTGAATTGTTATCTTAAGTTGAGTACTCAAATCTGGTATCAGTGAATGCAACAATCTTCCAGGTGAGCAACCCCATTGCTTACAGAATTTATTCAACAGGAGGTGAGATCTAGTTTATCAAAGAGGTATTTAGGAGACATTTCTCAATTGTTGTTGTGCCTCCACCTGAAGTTGAACCACCAAGCTTTGTACGACAATCTTACATATCTATGAAATGGGGTCCATCAGGAATCGGTTGTAAACTATGGGGGGAGACAAGCTAGAAAGTGCTAAATTGTACTGCAGTGCCATCATGGAAAAGATTATACCATGATAATATGTCAATGGGCTGTCTGGATTCTTCTGTGTGAAAGGTGGTCTCTGTAGCGACCCTCCTGTTCTGGTCAATAAAAGAATGTACTAAACTTGTAACTCCAAAATGGAGCATAATTCCTTAAAATGGCTGTCCGATGTTAAAAAGAAAACTTATTTGCAATATATTATTACAAAGATATCCAACACAGTGATAATCATCCGCTGTCGCCTTTGAGGATCCAGATTCCGGAAGCGCATCATCAGAGAAATCTGCAAATGCACTGTTCCAATCACCTGACCCTGCCATCAAATCACATGGATCAAAGGTCATGTGAGCCTTGTCATTGCTCCTAGAGCTGACACCAACCAGTCGAGTGATCCACAGAGGAGAGGTAGGAGGCAGCAGACAGGTATCCCTTCCATGCCTAAAGGAACCTTTTTTTGAGCATAGGAAATCCCTGTAATAGATTTTATAAAAATAAGTTTTCTAAAACCAGACAAGAACTTTAACTCATTATTACACAGTACTGTTTATCAATTAATTTTGCGTGGTAATTATTTTTAATTTAGTCCCTGGGCCCTTGCCTATAGAATTTGAACCCTTCGATTATTTCAGCACTTGGCCTCAGATAATGCTTTTTATTTTTTACAGAATATGGCATAATTTAAAGGTTATTACTCTTGTATTTTAACGCTTGCAGTGCTGAGACAGCATGGTGACCCATTATTTACTAGAAGTACTCGTCGTTATTGCCAGAGTTGCTGAGTAGAACTAAATTACCGTTGCTTGCCATGTGGCTGGGGTTAAATTATAGTCAGTTAAATGAGTTTTATTTGTAACTGCCTGAAGAATTAATGATATGTTTTACATTAGCTCTTAGTGTGGCTAATGAGATTTCATATACCATAATGCAGAACACTAATAAGATCGTTATGTCAAACTGAGCTAAATTGGGTTTTTATCTGTTGTTTGATCTTAACCAATTGAACCGTTGCATGTATTAAATTATGAAGCTATCGGAACATCACATGATGCCCTGGAAATGGAACATTACAGTCTCGTTGGCTCTGATTGTAAGAGATTAGTATATGCCAAAGATTGCAGAGTGGAATCAAACATCACCATGCAATTTCACCATGTTTAGTTTTGAATTAGAGATTGTTCATTCATTGTGTCCAGATAAGGTTTTCAGGGATAGCATCCCATCGTCTTAGTCAACCAGATTCAATGTTGAGTATAAAATTATATTTTCTCCCTTTTCCAATAAGGTCTCCTTCAGTTCTACAGACATGTCCACCTTTAGCTTTCTGAGAACTCCATTAGAGAGGACCTGTCAGCAGAACAAAAGTGGCCTGGTTTTGCTTCTATTATATTCCTGCAGCTCCCACATTTTTTTTTTTAATCTACTATATGGTTTCAGATATATGGACCTTTTCATTTTCTGCTAATTTTTATCATCATTACCAAGAGGGCATTGCTTATAGGGTAATGATGCAGAGCATGGTAAAGACTGGTCCCAGAGAATATTTAGAGGCAAGCCCTTTTGGTAAAGACCATATAAATTAACAATAAAAAAAAGTCCCATATCTCTAGAACTGTATAAAGAATTAGAAAAAAAACAAAAGAAACAACAACAGAATACTCGGAAGGAGCAGGAATAAAAAAAGAGCAAAAACTGATTACTTTTTACTTCTAGACAGGTCTTCTTTTAAGGCCGAGGTCACATTAGCATAAAGCATCCAATGAGAGCGCATCTGATGTGAAATACTATAATGACACTTGTCTCAAACTCTGCTGCAAGCGTGAACTGAGTATCAGTGCACTGTGCTCTGATCCCCTCGCACGAGACAATAGCAGCACAGGTGCGGAGGAGATGGAGGAAGTAATTCTTTCATTTCCCCCATTGTTGTCATCCACAGTAATCGCACTGCACTCGCATGACATACAGTATACGCTGCCAATCGTAGTATGCAGCGATTTTTTTCTCATGCCGGCTCGCCATGAGAAAATAGACACGAGTCGCTGCTGCTCCGTAGTATAACAGTGGAGTGATTGATATCTGATGGAACATCGGATAGCACGTGTCTGAGTTATATGCTGGCTATATGCTAATCTGAGCGAGCCCTAAGTCCTTGTCTGGCCTTGGGGTTCAAATCTGTAGTCACTCTGTGACAACAGACATGTGAATCATCACAGCCCGCGCACTAAACACTTTGAATACTCTCTGGTACCAATACCGGAACTGTGAGCGGGCAGACATGTGACTGCAAGTATGTGATTTGCATACTTCTGCCCGTCAAGATGGTACATGACCACGTGTATGTAAATTGCGTTCTTGCAGTCACGTGCCGTCGCTCCCGATGCCGGCACCAGAGAATACTCACAATGCATAAAGCACGTGCTGAGGATTCACAAGCGTGCTTTCAGAGAATGAATACAGACTTATACACCAAGGCTGGACAACCCCTTTAAGAACTTCATTTGCTCATGAAACAATTTAAATACATTATAGAGAAATGATTCAAAATCCTTGGGGGACTGTAACCCACATCACAACCACTGGGTGGTCACACATAAATACATATAGCATAAGAATCTCCCAATGGAGTATTACAAAAACCGGTATATATTTTTTAAAAGTGGACAAACCGTGTCACATATCTTGAAATATGAGAAGCCAAGAGAAAGGTATTAATGGACACATTGTGTTACATCACCACTATACACCTGTAAAGCATTGCCCGCTAAAGTTCTGTGCTCGGCTACATGCTATGCCAAGTGATGCAACTCAGTATCACTAATCAGTATAGGAAAATCATCATTCATGCCTGACATTAAGTTTGTGATTTTATCTTGGTGCCATAGTCTCGATCCTGTTTCCACAGTTACAGCTACATTCTGCATATACTCCAGGACGTATTCTTTAGTATCTGTCAGGGCCGGGACCAGGGGTAGGCAGTGTAGCCATCTGCCTGGGGTGCCACTTCCTGCCTACCCAAGGGAGGCGCACTTTGAAAAAAAAATTGCTGAATGTCTGCAGTCACATGGGATCTTCCTGCGGCCGCACACATTCACAGGGGCACACAGGAGAGCAGTGTCAGTCACTGACACCACTGATCCCTCTCTCTGCCTGCGCTCCGACCGTTGCTACCTTCCCACACTCAGTTATATTCGCGTCTGCCAGATGCAAATACAGTTTCTGTGTGCGCCGCCCGGGACAGTAGCAGAGGGGCTGTCACCACTTCCAGTCTGTGAGGCGCATGCAGGGGACATCAGGCATCGCAAAAGAATGACAGGGGCTGTGCTGATGGGGGAATAACCTGAGGTTGTGCAGATGGGGAAGAATAAACACTGGAGTTTTGCAGAGGGGTAGAATAAACAGAGGGGCTATGCAGAGGCAGGGAATAAAATGAGGGGCTGTGCAGGATGGCATAAAATGAGGGGATGTTCGTTTTTGGGAATGAAATGAGAGGTAGTGGGGAGGACCATAAAATGATGGGCTGTGGGGGGCTGTTGTGAATTCTGTTCTCGAGCTCCCTCCTGTGGTTATGAATGGTACTTCGGCGAGTTCTGTTCATGGACTCCCTCTGGTGGCTGTGAGTGGAGCTGCTGGTTCTGAGGTTCCTTCTCCAGCTGATCTCGTTTAGGCCTTGGCTGGCTGCTCTATTTAACTCCACTCAGATCGTTACTTGATGCCAGCTGTCAATGTCCTTGTACTGGTTCAGTTCTCTTGGATCTTTCAGATGACCTGTCTACTTCAGCAAAAGCTAAGTCCCTGCTAGCTTATCTGTTACCACTGTGTTTTTGTCCAGCTTACTATTATGATTTAATCTTGTTAGCTGGAAGCTCTGGGAAGCAGAGTGGCACCACCGCGCCGTGAGTCGGTGCGGTGGTTTCTTTTGCACACTCTGCGTGGTTTTTTGTTAGTTTTTTATGCTGACCGCAAAGATACCTTTTCTATCCTCAGTCTGGGTTAGTTAAGTCTGGCCTCCTATGCTGAACCTATTTCATTCCTGTGTTTGTGACTTCCATCTTAACTCACAGTCAATATATGTGGGGGCTGCCTATTTCTTTGGGGAATTTCTCTGATGCAAGGTAGGCTGTATTTTCTATCTTTAGGGGTAGTTAGCTCTTAGGCTGTGAAGAGGCATCTAGGCAGAGTCAGGAACGCTCCACGGCTATTTCTAGTTGTTGTTGATAGGATTAGGGGCTGCGGTCAGCAGAGCTCCCACTTCCCAGAGCTTGTCCTGTATTGCTAGTTTGCTCATCTGGTCATTTCTAGTGCTCCTAACCACCAGCTCAACATAACAGTACAGCTGGCCCATAAAGTGTTAATGCATCTCAATAGAGGGATAAGAGAAGTTCTGAGACCATTTTTTTTTCCTCTGCAGTGTGTTTTGTTTCTCTTTTCCCCTAAATCTCTGGGTGGTTCAGGACACAGGTGTAGATATTGACATTCAAGGTCTGTCCTCTTGTGTGGATCAACTCACTGCAAGGGTACAAAGCATTCAAGATTATGTAGTTCAGAACCCGATGTTAGAACCCAGAATTCCAATTCCTGATTTGTTTTCTGGGGATAGATCTAAGTTCCTGAATTTCAAAAATAATTGTAGACTGTTTTTTGCTTTGAAACCCCGCTCCTCTGGTGACCCCATTCAGCAAGTAAAAATCATTATTTCTTTGCTGCATGGCGACCCTCAAGACTGGGCATTTTCCCTTGCGCCAGGAGATCCTGCATTGCGTAATGTAGATGCGTTTTTTCTGGCGCTTGGATTGCTTTATGATGAACCAGATTCAGTTGATCAGGCAGAGAAAATTTTGCTGGCTTTGTGTCAGGGTCAGGATGAAGCAGAGGTATATTTTCAGAAGTTTAGAAAGTGG
This sequence comes from Ranitomeya variabilis, assembly GCF_051348905.1. Lineage (NCBI taxonomy): Eukaryota > Metazoa > Chordata > Amphibia > Anura > Dendrobatidae > Ranitomeya > Ranitomeya variabilis. The sequence goes on from NC_135236.1 coordinate 92,145,658, forward strand.
TCTGTGCTTACTCAGTGGAATGAGTGTGCCCTGGCGGCAATTTTCAGAAGGGGTCTGTCTGAAGCCCTTAAGGATGTTATGGTGGGATTCCCCACGCCTGCTGGTCTGAATGAGTCTATGTCCTTGGCCATTCAGATCGATCGACGCTTACGTGAGCGTAAAAATGTGCACCATTTGGCGGTGTTTTCTGAGCAGAAGCCTGAGCCTATGCAATGTGATAGGACCTTGACCAGAGCTGAACGGCAAGAATACAGAGGTCAGAATGGGCTGTGTTTTTACTGTGGTGACTCCACTCATGCTATCTCTGATTGTCCTAAGCGCACTAAACGGTTCGCTAGGTCTGCCACCATTGGTATGGTACAGCCAAAATTTCTTTTGTCCGTTACTCTGATTTGCTCTTTGTCGTCCTATTCTGTTATGGCATTTGTGGATTCAGGCGCTGCCCTGAATTTGATGGACTTGGAGTTTGCCAGGCGCTGTGGCTTTTTCTTGGAGCCCTTACAGTATCCTATTCCATTGAGAGGAATTGATGCTACACCTTTGGCCAAGAATAAGCCTCAGTACTGGACTCAATTGACCATGTGCATGGCTCCTGCACATCAGGAGGATATTCGCTTTTTGGTGTTGCATAATCTGCATGATGTGGTCGTTTTGGGTTTGCCATGGCTACAGGTCCATAATCCAGTATTGGATTGGAAATCAATGTCTGTATCTAGTTGGGGTTGTCAAGGGGTACATGGGGATGTCCCATTGTTGTCTATTTCGTCTTCCCATCCTTCTGAAGTCGCTGAGTTCTTGTCAGATTACCGGGATGTATTTGATGAGCCCAAATCCAGTGCCCTACCTCCTCATAGGGATTGTGATTGTGCTATTAATTTGATTCCTGGTAGTAAGTTTCCGAAGGGCCGACTGTTCAATTTATCTGTGCCAGAACATGCCGCAATGCGGAGTTATATAAAGGAGTCCTTGGAGAAAGGGCATATTCGCCCGTCGTCGTCACCGTTGGGAGCAGGGTTCTTTTTTGTGGCCAAGAAGGATGGTTCTCTGAGACCTTGTATAGATTACCGCCTTCTCAATAAAATCACCGTCAAATTTCAGTACCCTTTGCCGCTACTGTCTGATTTGTTTGCTCGGATTAAGGGGGCTAGCTGGTTCACCAAGATAGATCTTCGAGGGGCGTATGATCTTGTGCGTATTAAACGGGGCGACGAATGGAAAACAGCATTTAATACGCCCGAGGGCCATTTTGAGTACTTGGTGATGCCATTCGGGCTTTCTAATGCTCCATCTGTGTTTCAGTCCTTTATGCATGACATCTTCCGAAAGTACCTGGATAGATTCATGATTGTATATTTGGATGATATTTTGGGTTTTTTCGGACGATTGGGAGTCTCATGTGAAGCAGGTCAGAATGGTGTTCCAGGTCCTTCGTGCTAATTCCTTGTTTGTGAAGGGGTCTAAATGTCTCTTTGGAGTCCAGAAGGTTTCATTTTTGGGCTTCATTTTTTCCCCTTCTACTATCGAGATGGACCCTGTTAAAGTTCAGGCCATTTATGATTGGACTCAGCCTACTTCTGTGAAGAGCCTTCAGAAATTCCTGGGCTTTGCTAATTTTTACCGTCGCTTCATCGCTAATTTTTCTAGTGTTGTTAAACCATTGACTGATTTAACCAAGAAGGGTGCTGATGTGGTCAATTGGTCCTCTGCGGCCGTTGAGGCTTTTCAGGAGCTGAAACGTCGTTTTTCTTCTGCCCCTGTGTTGTGTCAGCCAGATGTTTCGCTCCCGTTTCAGGTCGAGGTGGATGCTTCTGAGATTGGAGCAGGGGCTGTTTTGTCTCAAAGAGGTTCTGATGGCTCTGTGATGAAACCATGTGCTTTCTTTTCTAGAAAGTTTTCGCCTGCTGAGCGCAATTATGATGTGGGCAATCGAGAGTTGTTGGCTATGAAGTGTGTCATGTTCTCAATGGCAAGAGAACATAGCATAAGCATATATAGAAACTAGCTCTTGGAAGATGGGAACTGAGCTGACCATGAGCTAAACCTAACGCACAACTAGCAGTGGCCGGGTAGCATGCCTACGTTGATTCTAGATGCCCAGCACCAGCCGGAGGACTAAATAATGCTAGCAGAGGAAAATATTAGTCCTAGCTCACCTCTAGAGAAATACCCCGAAAGGAGACAGAGGCCCCCCACATGTATTGGCGGTGAATCAAGATGAAATAACAAACGTAGTATGAAAATAGGTTTAGCAAATTTGAGGTCCACTTACTACATAGCAGAAGACAGAAAGGACACTTTCATGGTCAGCTGAAAACCCTATTAAAACACCATCCAGAAATTACTTTAAAACTCTGGCATTAACTCATAACACCAGAGTGGCAATTCCTGTTCACAAGAGCTTTCCAGACACAGTAACGAAACTACAGCTGTGAACTGGAACAAAAATGCAAAAACAAACATGGACAAGAGTCCAACTTATCTAGTAGTTGTCTAGGAGCAGGAACAAGCACAGAGAGGCTTCTGATAACATTGATGACCGGCAAGCAACTAACAGAGCAGCAAGGCTATATAGCGACTCCCACATCTTGATGGGAACAGGTGAACAGAGAAGATGAAAACACCAGTTCAATTCCACCAGTAGCCACCGGGGGAGCCCAGAATCCAAATTCACAACAGTACCCCCCCCTCAAGGAGGGGGCACCGAACCCTCACCAGAACCACCAGGGCGATCAGGATGGGCCCTATGAAAGGCACGAACCAGATCAGAGGCATGAACATCAGATGCATTCACCCAAGAATTATCCTCCTGGCCGTATCCCTTCCACTTGACCAGATACTGGAGTCTCCGTCTGGAAACACGAGAGTCTAAGATTTTCTCCACAACGTACTCCAACTCACCCTCAACCAACACCGGAGCAGGAGGCTCAACGGAAGGCACAACCGGTACCTCATACCTGCGCAATAATGACCGATGAAAAACGTTATGAATAGAAAAGGATGCAGGGAGGTCCAAACGGAAGGAAACAGGGTTAAGAATCTCCAATATCTTATACGGGCCGATGAACCGAGGCTTAAACTTAGGAGAAGAGACCCTCATAGGGACAAAACGAGAAGACAACCACACCAAATCCCCAACACAAAGCCGAGGACCAACACGACGGTGGCGGTTGGCAAAAAGCTGAGTCTTCTCCTGGGACAACCTCAAATTGTCCACCACCTGCCCCCAGATCTGATGCAATCTCTCCACCACAGCATCCACTCCAGGACAATCCGAAGATTCCACCTGACCAGAGGAAAATCGAGGATGAAACCCCGAATTACAGAAAAACGGGGACACCAAAGTGGCAGAGCTGGCCCGATTATTGAGAGCGAACTCTGCCAATGGCAAAAAAGCAACCCAATCATCCTGGTCAGCAGACACAAAACACCTCAGATATGTCTCCAGGGTCTGATTAGTCCGCTCGGTCTGGCCATTCGTCTGAGGATGGAAAGCGGACGAAAAAGATAAATCTATGCCCATCCTAGCACAGAATGCCCGCCAAAATCTAGACACGAATTGGGTCCCTCTGTCAGAAATGATATTCTCAGGAATACCATGCAAACGAACAACATTTTGAAAAAACAGAGGAACCAACTCGGAAGAAGAAGGCAACTTGGGCAGAGGAACCAAATGGACCATCTTAGAGAAACGGTCACACACCACCCAGATGACAGACATCTTCTGAGAAACAGGCAGATCTGAAATAAAATCCATCGAGATGTGCGTCCAAGGCCTCTTAGGAATAGGCAAGGGCAACAATAATCCACTAGCCCGAGAGCAACAAGGCTTGGCCCGAGCACAAACGTCACAAGACTGCACAAAGCCTCGCACATCTCGTGACAGGGAAGGCCACCAGAAGGACCTTGCCACCAAATCCCTGGTACCAAATATGCCAGGATGACCTGCCAACGCAGAAGAATGAACCTCAGAGATGACTCTACTGGTCCAATCATCAGGAACAAACAGTTTATCAAGTGGGCAACGATCCGGTCTATCCGCCTGAAACTCCTGCAAGGCCCGCCGCAGGTCTGGAGAAACGGCTGACAATACCACTCCATCCTTAAGGATACCTGTGGGCTCAGAGTTACCAGGCGAGTCAGGCTCAAAACTCCTAGAAAGGGCATCCGCCTTAACATTCTTAGAACCCGGTAGGTATGACACCACAAAATTAAACCGAGAGAAAAATAATGACCAGCGCGCCTGTCTAGGATTCAGGCGCCTGGCGGTCTCAAGATAAATCAAGTTTTTGTGGTCAGTCAATACCACCACCTGATGTCTGGCCCCCTCAAGCCAATGGCGCCACTCCTCAAAAGCCCACTTCATGGCCAAAAGCTCCCGATTCCCAACATCATAATTCCGCTCAGCGGGCGAAAATTTACGGGAAAAGAAGGCACAAGGCCTCATCACGGAGCAGTCAGAACTTTTCTGCGACAACACTGCCCCAGCTCCGATCTCAGAAGCGTCGACCTCAACCTGAAAAGGTAGAGCAACATCAGGCTGACGCAACACAGGGGCAGAGGAAAAACGGCGCTTAAGCTCCCGAAAGGCCTCCACAGCGTCAGGGGACCAATCAGCAACATCAGCACCCTTCTTAGTCAAATCGGTCAATGGCTTAGCAATATCCGAAAAACCAGCAATAAATCGACGATAAAAGTTAGCAAAGCCCAAAAATTTCTGAAGACTCTTAAGAGAAGAGGGCTGCGTCCAATCACAAATAGCTTGAACCTTGACAGGATCCATTTCAATGGAAGAGGGAGAAAAAATATATCCCAAAAAGGAAATCCTCTGTACCCCAAAAACACATTTAGAACCCTTCACACACAAAGAATTAGACCGCAAAACCTGGAAAACCCTCCTGACTTGCTGGACATGAGAGTCCCAGTCATCCGAAAAAATCAGAATATCATCCAGATACACAATCATAAATTTATCCAAATAATCGCGAAAAATATCATGCATAAAGGACTGGAAAACTGACGGAGCATTTGAAAGACCAAAAGGCATCACTAAATACTCAAAGTGGCCCTCGGGCGTATTAAATGCGGTTTTCCACTCATCCCCCTGCCTGATTCGCACCAAATTATACGCCCCACGAAGGTCAATCTTAGAGAACCACTTGGCCCCCTTTATGCGAGCAAACAAATCAGTCAGCAACGGCAATGGGTATTGATATTTTACAGTGATTTTATTCAAAAGCCGATAATCGATACATGGTCTCAAAGAGCCGTCTTTTTTTGACACAAAGAAAAAACCGGCTCCTAAGGGAGATGACGATGGACGAATATGTCCCTTTTCCAAGGACTCCTTTATATATTCTCGCATAGCAGCATGTTCAGGCACAGACAGATTAAATAAACGACCCTTTGGGTATTTACTACCCGGGATTAAATCTATGGCACAATCGCACTCTCGGTGCGGAGGTAATGAACCAAGCTTGGATTCTTCAAAGACGTCACGATAGTCTGACAGGAACTCAGGAATTTCAGAGGGAATAGATGATGAAATGGAAACCACAGGTACATCCCCATGAGCCCCCTTACATCCCCAGCTCAACACAGACATAGCTCTCCAGTCGAGGACTGGGTTGTGAGATTGCAGCCAAGGCAATCCTAGCACCAAATCATCATGTAGATTATACAGCACCAGAAAGCGAATAATCTCCTGGTGATCCGGATTAATACGCATAGTTACTTGTGTCCAGTATTGTGGTTTATTATTAGCCAATGGGGTGGAGTCAATCCCCTTCAGAGGAATAAGAGTCTCCAAAGGCTCTAAATCATACCCACAGCGTTTGGCAAAGGACCAGTCCATAAGACTCAAAGCGGCGCCCGAGTCGACATAGGCGTCCGTGGTAATAGATGACAAAGAGCAAATCAGGGTCACAGATAGAATAAACTTAGACGGTAAGGTGCAAATGGAAACAGATTTATCAAGCTTTTTAGTGCGCTTAGAGCATGCTGATATAACATGAGTAGAATCACCACAATAGAAACACAACCCATTTTTCCGTCTAAAATTCTGCCGCTCGCTTCGGGACAGAATTCTATCACACTGCATACTCTCTGGTGACTTCTCAGTGGACACCGCCAGATGGTGCACTGGTTTGCGCTCCCGCAAACGCCTATCGATCTGAATAGCCATTGTCATGGACTCATTCAGACCCGCAGGCACAGGGAACCCCACCATAACATCCTTAATGGCATCAGAGAGACCCTCTCTGAAAGTCGCCGCCAGGGCGCACTCATTCCACTGAGTAAGCACAGACCATTTACGGAATCTTTGACAGTAAATTTCCGCTTCATCTTGCCCCTGAGATAGGGACATCAAAGTTTTTTCTGCCTGAAGCTCCAAATGAGGTTCGTCATAAAGCAACCCCAAGGCCAGAAAAAACGCATCCACATTGAGCAACGCAGGATCCCCTGGTGTCAATGAAAAAGCCCAGTCTTGAGGGTCGCCCCGGAGCAAGGAAATCACAATCCTGACCTGCTGTGCAGGGTCTCCGGCAGAGCGAAATTTCAGGGACAAAAATAATTTGCAATTATTTCGAAAATTCTGAAACCCAGATCTATTCCCCGAGAAAAATTCCGGCAAAGGAATTCTCGGCTCAGATACAGGTGCATGACAAACAAAGTCTTGCAAATTTTGTACCTTCGTGGCGAGATTATTCAAACCTGCAGTTACACTCTGAAGATCCATTACAAACAGGTGGACACAGAGCCATTCAAAGATTAGAAGGAGAAAGAAAAAAAAAAAAAAAAATTCTCAGCAGACTTCTTATTTCTCTCCTTTCTCAGCCAAGGATTTTAACCCTTTAGTGGGCCGGTCAAACTGTCATGTTCTCAATGGCAAGAGAACATAGCATAAGCATATATAGAAACTAGCTCTTGGAAGATGGGAACTGAGCTGACCATGAGCTAAACCTAACGCACAACTAGCAGTGGCCGGGTAGCATGCCTACGTTGATTCTAGATGCCCAGCACCAGCCGGAGGACTAAATAATGCTAGCAGAGGAAAATATTAGTCCTAGCTCACCTCTAGAGAAATACCCCGAAAGGAGACAGAGGCCCCCCACATGTATTGGCGGTGAATCAAGATGAAATAACAAACGTAGTATGAAAATAGGTTTAGCAAATTTGAGGTCCACTTACTACATAGCAGAAGACAGAAAGGACACTTTCATGGTCAGCTGAAAACCCTATTAAAACACCATCCAGAAATTACTTTAAAACTCTGGCATTAACTCATAACACCAGAGTGGCAATTCCTGTTCACAAGAGCTTTCCAGACACAGTAACGAAACTACAGCTGTGAACTGGAACAAAAATGCAAAAACAAACATGGACAAGAGTCCAACTTATCTAGTAGTTGTCTAGGAGCAGGAACAAGCACAGAGAGGCTTCTGATAACATTGATGACCGGCAAGCAACTAACAGAGCAGCAAGGCTATATAGCGACTCCCACATCTTGATGGGAACAGGTGAACAGAGAAGATGAAAACACCAGTTCAATTCCACCAGTAGCCACCGGGGGAGCCCAGAATCCAAATTCACAACAGAAGTGGGCGTTTAAGGAGTGGCGACATTGGCTTGAAGGAGCCAAACATCGCGTGGTGGTCTTGACGGATCACAAGAATCTGACTTATCTCGAGTCTGCCAAGCGGTTGAATCCTAGACAGGCTCGATGGTCGCTGTTTTTCTCCCGCTTCAATTTTGTGGTTTCGTACCTTCCGGGTTCTAAGAATGTGAAGGCTGATGCCCTTTCAAGGAGTTTTGTGCCTGATTCTCCGGGAGTTCCTGAGCCGGCTGGTATTCTCAAAGAGGGGGTAATTTTGTCTGCCATCTCCCCTGATTTGCGGCGGGTGCTGCAGGAGTTTCAGGCTGATAGACCTGACCGTTGCCCAGCGGAGAAGCTGTTTGTCCCTGATAGATGGACTAGTAGAGTTATCTCTGAGGTTCATTGTTCAGTGTTGGCTGGTCATCCTGGAATCTTTGGTACCAGAGATTTGGTGGCTAGATCCTTTTGGTGGCCTTCCCTGTCACGAGATGTGCGTTCTTTTGTGCAGTCCTGTGGAACTTGTGCTCGGGCTAAGCCCTGCTGTTCTCGTGCCAGTGGGTTGCTTTTGCCCTTGCCGGTCCCGAAAAGGCCCTGGACGCATATTTCCATGGATTTTATTTCAGATCTCCCTGTCTCTCAGAGGATGTCAGTTATCTGGGTGGTTTGTGATCGCTTCTCTAAGATGGTCCATTTGGTACCTTTGCCTAAATTGCCTTCCTCCTCTGATTTGGTTCCATTGTTTTTCCAGCATGTGGTTCGTTTACATGGCATTCCGGAGAACATCGTGTCGGACAAAGGTTCCCAGTTTGTTTCAAGATTTTGGCGGTCCTTTTGTGCTAAGATGGGCATTGATTTGTCTTTTTCTTCAGCTTTCCATCCTCAGACAAATAGCCAAACTGAACGAACCAATCAGACTTTGGAAACATATCTGAGATGCTTTGTTTCTGCTGATCAGGATGATTGGGTGTCCTTCTTGCCTTTGGCTGAGTTCACCCTTAATAATCGGGCCAGCTCGGCCACTTTGGTTTTGCCTTTTTTCTGTAATTCTGGTTTCCACCCTCGTTTTTCTTCAGGGCAGGTTGAGCCTTCGGACTGTCCTGGTGTGGATTCTGTGGTGGACAGGTTGCAGCAAATTTGGACTCACGTAGTGGACAATTTGACGTTGTCCCAGGAGAAGGCTCAACGTTTCGCTAACCGCCATCGATATGTTGGTCCCCGACTTCGTGTTGGGGATTTGGTTTGGTTGTCGTCTCGTTTTGTTCCTATAAAGGTTTCGTCTCCTAAGTTTAAGCCTCGTTTCATTGGTCCTTATTAGATTTCTGAAATTCTTAATCCTGTGTCATTTCGTTTGGACCTTCCAGCTTCTTTCGCCATCCATAATGTGTTCCATAGGTCGTTATTGCGGAGATATGTGGCTCCTATGGTTCCCTCCGTTGATCCTCCTGCCCCGGTGTTGGTTGAGGGGGAGTTGGAGTATGTGGTGGAGAAGATTTTGGATTCTCGTATTTCGAGACGGAAACTTCAGTACCTAGTCAAGTGGAAAGGTTATGGTCAGGAGGATAATTCCTGGGTGGTTGCCTCTGATGTTCATGCTGCCAATCTTGTTCGTGCCTTTCATTTGGCTCGTCCGGATCGGCCTGGGGGCTCTGGTGAGGGTTCGGTGACCCCTCCTCAAGGGGGGGTACTGTTGTGAATTCTGTTCTCGAGCTCCCTCCTGTGGTTATGAATGGTACTTCGGCGAGTTCTGTTCATGGACTCCCTCTGGTGGCTGTGAGTGGAGCTGCTGGTTCTGAGGTTCCTTCTCCAGCTGATCTCGTTTAGGCCTTGGCTGGCTGCTCTATTTAACTCCACTCAGATCGTTACTTGATGCCAGCTGTCAATGTCCTTGTACTGGTTCAGTTCTCTTTCAGATGACCTGTCTACTTCAGCAAAAGCTAAGTCCCTGCTAGCTTATCTGTTACCACTGTGTTTTTGTCCAGCTTACTATTATGATTTAATCTTGTTAGCTGGAAGCTCTGGGAAGCAGAGTGGCACCACCGTGCTGTGAGTCGGTGCGGTGGTTTCTTTTGCACACTCTGCGTGGTTTTTTGTTAGTTTTTTATGCTGACCGCAAAGATACCTTTTCTATCCTCAGTCTGTTTAGTTAAGTCTGGCCTCCTATGCTGAACCTATTTCATTCCTGTGTTTGTGACTTCCATCTTAACTCACAGTCAATATATGTGGGGGCTGCCTATTTCTTTGGGGAATTTCTCTGAGGCAAGGTAGGCTGTATTTTCTATCTTTAGGGGTAGTTAGCTCTTAGGCTGTGAAGAGGCATCTAGGCAGAGTCAGGAATGCTCCACGGCTATTTCTAGTTGTTGTTGATAGGATTAGGGGCTGCGGTCAGCAGAGCTCCCACTTCCCAGAGCTCGTCCTGTATTGCTAGTTTGCTCATCTGGTCATTTCTAGTGCTCCTAACCACCAGCTCAACATAACAGGGGGCCATAAATGAGTTTTAATGATTTAACCCTTTGATCTTTCTGGAATTTTGATCTAGTGGGCAGTTCTATCAATGACTAACAGCTAACTCTGTATGCACAAATATACAAATAAAGCTTTTGTAACACCCCAGGTAACCGATTGTTACAGTGATATTGCCTTCCTTTTGGGGAGGGCAATATCATGCTTGGAGGCAAGGAGGATTCCCTTTACCAGGTAACGCACCTACATACAACACATTCTGAATCCAAGCCAGAAGGGGGAGCTATGAACCAAGATTCAGGGGAGCTTCCCCAGCTTTAAGTGTCCTAGTCTGGAGGAGGATATAGTTTAGGCTGGATCAGACAGTGAAGGAGTGAGGAGTGAGAGCAGACAGCAGAACCATGCAGCCAGGACTGAGCTGCAGCTCCAGGAAAGGAAGTGAACTCGAGGGATTGAATGTAGTGAAGCATCTGAGGAAAGAAGCACAGGAGCAGGAAAGGGCTCAGAGGGGAACTGTGACCAGGCACCCTCAGAGCCAAAGCGCAGGAACCGGGCACCAGGAGCCCAAGGCTGTGGCATACTCTAGGAGACACGGCAGGACCGGAGAGCATAGAACTGTATGTGATTTGCCCACACCACACCTGGAGGTGAAGCAGCACCTGAAGAGCCCCGGTCATGATAGATACCTTATAAAATGACTCAAGTTGCCCACCATACAAGTAACTGTCCCAGGACAGGAGAGAGAGGACTTTGCCAGCAGCTACAGGCAGCAGGGACCTCGCATACTAGAGCAAGTAGGAAGGCTTACGGACCTCACCTGGGAGAGGGATTCACTATTGCCTCCAGGCTGGCCGGGCCATACCATCACCTGTTCCTGGTACCCTGGACTGTGGACTGCTACTGACAGTAAACCAGATAAAGACTTTACAACTTTATTTCCTCCACTTATTTGCCGGCATACACAATCCATGCCCATACACCTTGGGAGCCCTGGAGACCCCACTTCACCTGTGGGAAGCGTCACCATCTTGCTGCAGCAACATCACCCCAGAGGACCCCTTTAATCAGCATCGGTTCCCTCTGACCGAGAACCACAGGTGGCATCACGAATAAACTTTATTCCAAAATACCCTTTAAAGACTTTCCCCCTTTACTTGAGTGCCCAGGGCATGGACCGGGTCGCTGCCACTGTGACCACCCATTTAATTGTGACTGAACCCGGTGCCGAGTACCCAGGCCCTGGCGGGCGACTCATTTTAAATTAGGACTGCCCACTGGACCAAAAATACCAGAGAGTGAAGAAAATTAAAAGATGAAAACATTGGTTATACTGAGTCTTTTCTCACAAAACTACAGTGTGTCCATAAAGTCATGGTGCACTTTTGACCAATCACTGGAAAGCAACAAAAACAAAAGAAATGTGATATCAGCTCCAAATAAAAGAAAAATTCTCCCAGTTTCATACCTATTCAGTGCAGTTCCACGTGAGCTCCATTTGTTGCCCTAAACACATCCAAACGATAGCATAAGCTTGCGGTTGCATGATGTCACAGACCTTGCAGTGTATTAATCAGAGCAACAGCTTACATGAGCTTGTGTTGTTAGATTGATTCTTGTTATCTCTCCTCATGAACAGGTCTGATATGATTGGGCCAGAGAAAGGGCGCCAAAATGTAAACTATAAATGTGCACCATGACTTTACGGACACACTGTATACATCAATCTGATCTGTGTTTCCTGCTCTACAACATTGAGCCTGCAGATTGGACTGCATTTCATCGTGGCAGATTCCCTTTAATTGGCTTTTCCGCAGGACTTAGGATAATAAGCCAAACCAGATACTCCATTTACAGACAAGTGTTTTGGAGGGTTTGTCCATCATCAGAGCAAAGCTGTGGAGGCATCATACTGTGTGTCAGGAGCCTTGGAGCCCATTTTACTGTGTGTGGAGCTGTGCAGCCATAATACTGTGTGGGCATCACATACTGTGTGTGGGGGTCACTGTTTGGGTATTCTTGCGTGTCTGACACAAGAAAAAAAGCCTATTCTACACAGTCACTAGAAGAGATTTTTTTTCTCCTGCTTCAATCCTGCTATGTGGCTGAGTGACAGATCGGTTATGTTTATTTTATTTATCATACTAGTGCTCAGCCTTACAGTCGAGATGTATCTCTCGAGCAGTGTTTCTCTAGTCTACAACACATACCTAGAATCGGTTGCTGCTTAAAATATGTGACAGTGGCCATTATTATCACATTCTCTGATTACCCTTTTAGTGAATTTGGTGCATCTCACTGCAGCACGCAGATCATTAAGACTGGTGTGCAAAACACCAATCTTGATGAATCGGGCCCAAACAGTTTAAGGTTATGGTGACTTGACTGCAAATTTTTATTGAGCATTGATGGGATGTGCTGGAAAAACAAGTTACAGTAGATCCAAGGCTGATCCTTCCCATATGTACCACCTGCAAAAGCATAAAACTACTGTGTAATAATAGTTATGTGCAGCTGAGATCCTCCATTGAAAATTCTTGATTCTTTGTTTGAGGGCTATATCATACCTTATCACAAGATGGACCGCCAGTGCCAATGGGTTCCATTGAGTGCTGCTTATAACTGTTGTGTGACTGATTCATTGCAGCATTGTGATTTCCGCTTATAACAAATACCAAGACGAAGATTTGATCAAAGCTTTACTTACATGCTTGTTGATATTTACGCAGAACATTCACCTTTGAACAAAGTAGGAATAACAATGAGTATTTATGTTCTTTCCTAAACCTCCTTCTCTATATATATGATTTCTTGTATAAAGGAAGCTTTGTACCGTGTTTTCAATACAACTTTTATACAATGTCTACTTGGGATTCATTCAGCACCTGCACAACATTCTTGTTATATGAAAGGATTGCTTTCCAGCGAGAAATCAAAAGTTCATGATCATAATACTGAGCAAGAAAACTGGGAAAACAAGCAATTAACAAGTGCAATACAAAAATACAAAATAGTACAAATGTAGTAAGTATTGACTATAACTTCATGGGTGATGATTTCATCATGACAGTTTTTGGTTGTGAATATACCTTTAGAGTTTAATATAGTTTACAGCAATAAATTAGGCATTTTACATTAATTTTTGTGGTCTGTAATATTTATTAAAAAGAGTGAGAATTAGACTTTACCGGTACAAAATAAACGTTCAAAAATAATATTACACTAGAGATTTTCTTACTTCTCGCTTAAGGTTGTACACTTTTAATCTCTGGCTTTATCTCTTTTTTTACGGCTTGACCTATTTGGGTCAGGAGACAAATAGAAGACCCATTACATTGGCAAGGTCTAATACATGGTCACCTTTCTTTTAGTTTGTTTACTACAACTTTCCCTCAAGGGAAAAATTGACATTTTTATTTACTGTAAATTTGTTGTTTTTTGTAACCTAGAATTTATACGGGAATTGGTCACATTTTTATTGTTTTTACCTGGAGAAAAAGAAACTGAAAACTATATGGTATCGATAAAATGTGCACATTATGCAGAGTCCATTACAACCTACTTTTTCACATAATGGATTGTGTGAGCCTTATATTTATTACAATGTCCAGCACCTAAGATCAACAAGACCTAAGTCGCCCTTATGTATGCACCTGGTAGGTAATGAAGCAAGATAAAGACTGTATAAAAGTAGGTCAATACTTGCGTTGTCCTCCAACGTATCATGTGCAACCGTAAAAATACTATCACCCAAGGAAATAACAAAATAGACCAATGACTCATAAGCTGTCTTTCCTGACTCATCCAAACTTTAGAGCTTTTTCACCCTTGGTTTACCTTTGAGCTTCCCTAAAAGGTGATTTTTCACAAATTACCAAAAAACATTTAGTCTGTCCCTGAAAGTAAAAAAAAAAACATATTCTGTGTCCACTGAATATAAAAAAATGCACTGTGCCCCTGAATATAAAATGAATACACTGTGCCACCTGAATATAAAGAAAACTACTAGAGATGGGCAAACCCAAACAATAAAGTTCAGGATCGGCACTGAACACTTACTGTTCAGGCACGGACCCTGAACACAGACTTCTGCAGGAAGTCAGTGCTACTGTTTGGATTGGGCACCTCAAACAGCGGGTGTTTCCCACATTGTTATCATTAACACAGCGCTAAAAAAACACCAGCAGCTGTGATTGGTGGTAAGATTATTACCACCGGACAGAGCACTGCGGCTCACACGCTGTCAGATGACAACATGAGTCAGCAGCTGTGACCGGCAGTAAAAAGTCTATCTCCGGTCACAGGCATCGTCTGAAGGAGAGAACTACTTCCATCAGCCTACGCCTGCTGTCACTGATAACAGCGAGAGCAGGCACCGCTGATGGGAATATTCATCAGCCGCCACCTGCACTGTAAATACAAAAATAGATGCGCCTTTCCTGGGGAGGCTGCGGGTTGCTAGTCTTAGGCTGGGGGACTAATATCCAGGTCCCCTTACCAGCCTAAGAATACCAGCTCCCAGCTGTCTGCTTTAGCTTGGATGGTTGTAAAAAATGGGGGGGCCCTCAATTTTTTTTATCACTTATTTAAATAGTTTTAAAAACAGTGTGGAGACCTATTCTTAATTATCAGCCATGATAAAGCTGACAGCTGAGGGTTACAGCCCGCAGCTGTCAGTTATGCCACGCTGATTATCAAAAATAGAGGGGAACCCACGACTTTGTTTAAAATTTATTTGGCCTAACTGTTCAGCCGAACCTGAGCATCCAGGGATTTGCTCATAACTAAAAGCGATGTTTACTGTGCTTCCCGGTCATATATCTAATATATAAAGCTGAATGTGTGTATGTGTGTGTGTATGTATGTATGTATGTATGTCCGGGATTGGCATCTGCACCGTCGCAGCTACAGCCACAAAATTTTGCACAGTCACACATCTGGACCCTGAGAGCGTCAAGGCTATGTTGTGAGGTGACATTTTAACCCCGCGCTTTCCAATTCACCAAACAATTTTGCCCCTATCTACATAATGGGGAAAAAATGAAAGGAAAAGTGTTGGAGGCAAATTAACAGCTGCCAGATGTGAACAAGGGGGACTTAAAGAATGACAGCGATGGCGCCAAAGAGTATATACTGTACAGTTGCTAAGGTGGGGCCCCAACATGGGATAATCACCACACCACCACGGGGATATGAACACACACACAAAATGCGCCACACACTACCACGTGCTCGAACACATATACCACCCTCAGCGCACATTTCACCACACATACACCAACCTCGCCACATAAAAGTCGAAACACAAAAGTCGCCGCTCAAAACTCGCCACGCGCAAAACTCTCCACATGCAAAACTCCCCACACGTGCAAAACTCACCTCATGGAAAACTCGCCACACGCAAAACTTGCACACACAGAAAAATTGCCACATGTACAAAAGTTGCACCACATGCAAAAGTTGCCTCACACAAAACTTGCACATACTCAAAACGCACCACACATAAAACTCGCCACGCGCAAAACTCGCCATGCACAAATCTTGCTGCACACAACTTGCTACACTAACCTGTCACATGCAACTCGACACACAAAAAGTTGCTACACGCATGTCACCACACAAAACACATCTCACAAAAGTCGCTACACGCATGTCGCCACACGCAACTCAACACACACAACTTGACACATGAAACTCGCCCTAAAACACACACAAGTCTGGTATTATCCTTCAAAAATAAAAATCTGATTAATAAGCAGACAAACTACAAGAGCAACAAATGTACCATATAGGAATCCGGCAGCTGTCAGTCACATGACCAGTCTATTATGTGTATGTGTGAGCTAATATATACTGCCAGGGGGTGGGCTTCCTGTTGGCTGGGGATTTATCAGGCTGCCAATAGCAACCAATCACAGCTCAGCTTCTATTTTGCTAGAGTTAATTAATCTGAGCTCTGATTGGTTAATATAGGCAACAAAGACATTCTCAGTATAACAAAGCTAATATATGTTGTGAAATTCTTCTTAGCTTAATTTTTGCCTTTTAATAATTACATTTCTATCTATTTGTTTTGTGGTTTTTGTGTGCAGAATAAATTTGTGTTAACACATTCTATTTTGCTAACAGCAGTCATTAACCCGGGCGAAGCCGGGTAGTACAGCTAGTAAAAAATAAATTTTGATCACTGATTATTCATACAAAGTTTTTTTTAAAAACAAACCTGCAGTGTGAGGGGGGGGGGGGGGGGTACCTGGACTTTTAAAGTCTATGGGTAGTCCGGAAATAGTTAAGGTCTCTTAAGGTTCCTCTAACATGGGCTTGAAATTAAAAAACAGAAGGTGTTTATTAAAACACATACAGAGCATAGGTGATACTAGTATCCCATATATATTTAATGGACAATCTTATGCCTAATTTACCCTGTGGTGTGAAATACTAGAGGGATTAGAGCTGATCAATGGGGGTCCTATCAGTGGACTAATTGGTATGTATCTAACCTGTATTTTAATATTTGGTAGTCAAGTGTCCATCCATAATTTGACTATTGGCAGATGACAAATTTTCATAATATTGCCTGGCGATCAGCTGTAACCTATGGGGTAAGGCTTTAGAAAGTTGTCATTAAGGGCTCATACTCACCTGCGAGAAACTCAGATGAGTCTCGCATGTTAATACCCGGCAGCAGTGTATTCCTATGCGGCCGCACGCTCCGATCTGAGTGCCGGGTGCAGTGCTGGGTAGTGATGAGCGAGTGTACTCGTTGCTCGGGTTTTCCCGAGCACGCTCGAGTGACCTCCGAGTATTTATGACTGCTCGGAGATTTAGTTTTCATCACAGCTGCTGAATGATTTACAGCTGCAGTACTTGCCAGGCTGAGTACATGTGGGGGTTGCCTGGTTGCTAGGGAATCCCCACATGTAATCAAGCAGACTAGTAGATGTAAATCATTCAACTGCCACGATGAAAACAAAATCTCCGAGCAGTCATAAATACTTGAAGGTCTTCCGCGCATGCTCGGGAAAACACAAGCAACGAGTGAACTCGCTCATCACTAGTGCCAGTATTAACATACGAGACTCATCCGAGTTTCTCTTTCTTTCAACCTACAAGAGCCATAGAGTACAAAAGTCCCAATGTGTAAAATATATCAATTTTTATTACACCAAATTAAGGTAACAATAATAGACATTAAGTCACAGAAAAGGTATAAGACAGGTGGTGCACGGTGTCAAAAAGAAACCATTGTGCGGTTTCACAAAAAAAATGATAACAGGCACGGGATAGATCAAAACATCTTTCCAACATCAGTATAACATTGTAAAAATGGGTCTCCTTGTATACAAAATCCACTAGTAAAATGTGCATATAACACGAAAAACGTTTTTTTACACCCAATCAATTAGTCATACAAGTAAGCAAGACATTATTTTTAAGACACTGTCTCACAAATAGGTTGTGCAAAAAATTCAATTCAATAAAGTATACGTATAAATGCACAAGAGATAATCTCACCCATAGTAGCCTGTGTGTGGTCACGCCTAACAATGGACGACAGCCCCAACGCGCGTTTCGCATGGGCTTCCTTCGGGAGGCCGTGACTCCATGTGTGCTCGATGGATGTTATATAGGAGCAGGTTAATCACTTTCATTACCATCAGATGTGGTGTTACGGAGTAGGCAGAGGAATCGACGCATGCGCTGTGTGAGTCACCGCCATAGTGGTGCCGCTTCCGACATTCACAGTGACGCTGAGGGTAGGGGAAATCCCCTAGTGACATAATTTCCCGCAAGCATCACAATCGAGCGCCGTCGGTGGCGCCAACCAGCGTGTGGCCACAGAGTGCATGCGTACGGCCTATACTCCATTAACAAGAAGGGGCGAAACCATATGGTAACATAGCGACAAGGTAAATATAGGATCGGCAAACTCCTGAGCCATACAATACTAACGAAATTGTGTAACATGAGCACAATCAGAATAAAGTGACAGTGCAAAGTGAGCTCATGTTGCCAAATGGCAACCATGGCAACAAAATAAGAATACGAGTAATGACACATTATATAACACATATAGTGACAGTATGCATATAATAAAGTGACAGTGCCTATAAATTCATATAATATAAGAAAATATGTTGGCAAAACATATAATAATAAAACATCAACATAGATAACAGCCAAATATACAGTAATGACTGAGTGACAATAATAGTAATGCTATAAGTGAAGAATTGAATTGCTGGTGCATAGGCCATAAAAACATATTTCTTCTCTTGTATGGTAATACAGAAGCAGCCAGTTCAATACTCTTCCAACTGATGAATAAACGCTCTAAGAAAATAAGGCCATGTGCACACGTTCAGTATTTTTCGAGTTTTTTTCGCTATAAAAATGTGATAAAAACGCGAAAAAAACGCTTACATATGCCTCCCATTATTTTAAGTGTATTCCGCATTTCTTGTGCAAATGTTGCATTTTTTTCCGCGAAAAAATTGCATCGCAGAAAAGAAAGCAACATGTTCATTAAATTTGCGGAATTGCGGGGATTCCGCACACCTAGGAATGCATTGATCTGCTTACTTCCGGCACGGGGCTGTGCCCACCATGCGGGAAGTAAGCGGATCATGTGCGGTTGGTACCCAGGGTGGAGGAGAGGAGACTCTCCTCCATGGACTGGGCACCATATAATTGGTAAAAAAAAAGAATTAAAATAAAAAATAGTGATATACTCACCTTCGATGGCCCCCGGAGTCTTCCCGCCTCTCAACGGTGCACGCTGCCGCTTCCGTTCCTATAGATGGTGTGTGTGTGAAGGACCTGCAATGACATTGCGGTCACATGACCGCGATGACGTCACGGTCACGTGACCGCGACGTCATCGAAGGTCCTGCAAACACCATCTATAGGAACGGACGCCGCTGAGGAGATCGGCTGTCTGCAGAGGGTGAGTATAACCATTTTTTTATTTTTTTATTATTTTTAACATGATATCTTTTTACTATTGATGCTGCATAAGCAGCATCTATAGTAAAAAGTTGGTCACACTTGTCAAACACTATGTTTGACAAGTGTGACCAACCTGTCAGTCAGTTTTCCAAGCGATGCTACAGATCGCTTGGAAAACTTTAGCCTTCTGCAAGCTAATTTCGCTTCCAAAATGCTAAAAAAACCGCGAAAAAAACGGGAAAAAAACGCAAAAAAAAATGCGGATTTCTTGCAGAAAATTTCCGGTTTTCTTCAGGAAATTTCTGCAAGAAATCCTGACGTGTGCACATACCCTAAAGGTTAAAAAAACTAAAGAGCAATAAAAGACAAAAAACACACAATTAAAATAAGGTCCAGGAAAATTGGAGCACGCAAGCAGCTCAAGCACAGAAACTATAGAAAGGAGGAGAAACTAAGTTGTTCATTTAATCCAGCTGATGTCATCGTACCAAGTAATGTGATCCAGCGACATTCTAATTGCGGCAATTTTTTCTTCAGGTCTCCCCTCGAACCTCTCCTCTAATCTTATCAATCCCCCTCACTTTCAATTCAGCAGAATTGCAATGATGGAATAATTTGAAGTGACATGGGATTGTTTTTACAGTTGTAATATCCAAAACATCCTTTGCTGCTGCTATGTCTCTAACATGCTCACGGATTCAATCCGTAACTCCCGTGATGTGAGGCCTATGTAAATCAAATCGCAAGTACATGTCGCATAGTATACAACATAATCAGTACTGCATGAAATGTACTGCGTAATCTTATACTCCCTATTATGATCAGATGAAAAGAAATTAGTGGATCTTATTGTATTCCTACATGCCAGACAATCACCGCAAGGAAAGAAACCCCATCTTTGTTTGCCTGCTCCAAAGGGGTTTCTGGGCTTACTGACATAGTGGCTATGTACAAGGATGTCACGGAGATTTTTTTCTTCTCCTGGAGGTCATAAGGGGCATTTGGAGCAGAGATTTAGATAAAGTGGGTTCTGTCATCAGGACAGGCCAATGTCGATTCAGAATTTTACGCATTGTCTCCCACCGATGATTATAGGTGGAGACAAAGCGTATTGCCGAATTTTCCTTTTTATTGTGTCTTGAAACAGCCAATAGATCAACCCGTTTGTTTTCTTTAGCGCATTGATAACCCTTATTAATAGATCTTTTGCTGTATCCTCTATCCATAAATCTCCCAATATCAGAGGCCTGCTGTTCAAATTTCAAATCCGATGAACAGATCCTCCTATCTCGGAGGAATTGTCCAATAGGTATTGCTTTGATAGTAGAAATAGGGTGAGCTGATGTGGCGTGTAATAAGGCATTCGTAGATGTCTCCTTGCGGTAAAGGTTTGTCTCTACATATCCATCTCCACGAACACTAAGATGAATATCTAAAAATGAGATCTCTTTTTGATGGAAAGTATAAGTGAGTTTGATGTTGGACTCGTTGCGGTTCAGTGCCGACATAAATGTATGTAAATCTTGGATTGAACCTTGCCAAATAAACAAAATATCGTCAATGTAGCGGTACCAACCAACAATCTGGGGAGCAGAATGTGCGTCCCTCTGGAAGATATCTCTTTCCCAATAACCCATAAAGAGGTTTGCATATGAGGGCGCACATGCAGCCCCCATTGCGGTACCGTGGCATTGTAAGAAAAGACAATCTTTAAATGTAAAAAAGTTGTGAGTCAGCACGCAACACGCAACAAGACCAACACCAAATCACAGATCTCAGTCCGAATGTTACTTGACCGTAAATAAAAGTTTGTGGCTTCAAGGCCAATATCATGATTGATGGACGTATACAAAGACTCCACATCAGCAGTCACCAAATACATATCTGATTCAAGATATAAGCCATCCAAATGCCTCAGGATGTCTGTAGTGTCTCTGACATAGGAGGGCAGCGTCTCAACCTGTGACTTTAAATAATAATCTATATATTTGCAGATAGGGTCACATAGCCCCCCCATGCCAGAGACAATCGGACGCCCAGGAGGGTTGGAGGCATCTTTGTGTATCTTTGGGAGAAGATACAGGGTAGGGACCACAGGAAATTCAACTATGAGACCCTTAAAGCATTTTTTTATCGATAATACCATCATCTAAAGCCTTCTCCAGAATGCTTCTAAGTTCTACTGAGAAAGTAGTTGTGGGGTTATATGACAAAGGTGTATAAGTATCACGATTAGTGTTGAGCGATACCGTCCGATACTTGAAAGTATCGGTATCGGAAAGTATCGGCCGATACCGGCAAAGTATCGGATCCAATCCGATACCGATACCCGATACCAATACAAGTCAATGGGACTCAAGTATCGGACGGTATTCCTGATGGTTCCCAGGGTCTGAAGGAGAGGAAACTCTCCTTCAGGCCCTGGGAACCATATTAATGTGTAAAAGAAAGAATTAAAATAAAAAATATTGCTATACTCACCTCTCCGAGGGAACCGGCAGCATTGTTGGCTTAAAATTCGCGCTTTTCTTTCCTTACGTGAAGTCCCGGCTTTGTGATTGGTTGCATCGCAGTCACATGGGCGACGCAACCAATCACAGCAAGCCGTGACGTAATTTCAGGTCCTTAAGGATTTTAAAATTACGTCCCGGCTTTGTGATTGGTTGCGTCGCAGTCACATGGGCGACGCAACCAATCACAAGCCGTGACGTCACGGGAGGCTGGACACGCGCGCATTTTAAAATGCGCGCTTGTCCAGCCTCCCGTGACGTCCCGGCTTGTGATTGGTTGCATCGCGGTCAACCAATCACAAGCCGGGAGGCTGGACAAGCGCGCATTTTAAAATGCGCGCGTGTCCAGCCTCCCGGCTTGTGATTGGTTGACCGCGATGCAACCAATCACAAGCCGGGACGTCACGGGAGGCTGGACAAGCGCGCATTTTAAAATGCGCGCGTGTCCAGCCTCCCGGCTTGTGATTGGTTGACCGCGATGCAACCAATCACAAGCCGGGACGTCACGGGAGGCTGGACAAGCGTGCATTTTAAAATGCGCGCGTGTCCAGCCTCCCGTGACGTCACGGCTTGTGATTGGTTGCGTCGCCCATGTGACTGCGACGCAACCAATCACAAAGCCGGGACGTAATTTTAAAATCCTTAAGGGCCTGAAATTACGTCACGGCTTGCTGTGATTGGTTGCGTCGCCCATGTGACTGCGACGCAACCAATCACAAAGCCGGGACGTAATTTTAAAATCCTTAAGGACCTGAAATTACGTCACGGCTTGCTGTGATTGGTTGCGTCGCCCATGTGACTGCGACACAACCAATCACAAGCCGGGACTTCACGTAAAGGAAAGAAAAGCGCAAATTTTAAACAAAGAACGCTGCCGCTTCCCTCGGTAAGGTGCAGGCTGCGTCGGAGAGGTGAGTATAGCAATATTTTTTATTTTAATTCTCTCTTTTACACATTTTTACATTAATGTTGTTTCGATACCGATACCCGATACCACAAAAGTATCGGATCTCGGTATCGGAATTCCGATACCCGCAAGTATCGGCCGATACCCGATACTTGCGGTATCGGAATGCTCAACACTAATCACGATTTTTCAATTGCCTAAAGAACTCTTGTTCATAATTCTCCACCGTCCAAACTACCACGTTCCCCCCCTTGTCTGCCGGCTTAATTACTACATCATCCAATGATTTAATTTCATCCAATGCTTTCCTCTGTAAGGTGGTCAGATTGTCAATCTTTCTCTTATTACTAATGGTCCGGAAGTCTTCCGAGACCAGTTTAGTAAATATCTCATCCGAGTTTCTCGCAGGTGAGTATGAGCCCTAATGTTAATGGTTGTAATGAAGTACAAAAAAAGTGATAGATGCTCTTTGTAGCCAATCCTGGGTATGAAAGTGATTGGAATCCTGAACTGAATAAGGCCGGCGTCACACACAACATATAAAAAATCAGTCCGTTTTCCGCAGAATAGAATCGCAGAAATGTATCATGAACAGTGATCCGTGTGCAATGCGAGGATGCGATTTTTTCTCAAAAAAATATTCGCGTGACATCTGTGTTTCATCCACATGGCATCCGTATGTCGAGATTTTCTCGGCGGCTTGCGAAATCTACTATATAATTGTCTAAGGGGTACTTCCATCTTTCTGTCTGTCCTTCTGTTTGTCCTTCTGTCTTTCTGTCACGGATATTCATTGGTCGCGGCCTCTGTCTGTCATGGAATCCAAGTCGCTGATTGGTCGTGGCAAAACGCCCACGACCATTGCCACAACCAATCAGCGACATGCACAGTCCGGAAGAAAATGGCTGCTCCTTACCCCCCGCACTCAGTGCCCGGCGCCCGCATACTCCCCTCCGGTCACCGCTCACACAGGGTTAATGCCGCGGTAACGGACCGCGTGATGCCACAGGTAATGCACTCCGTAACCGCTGCTATTAACCCTGTGTGTCCCCAATTTTTTACTATTGATGCAGCCTATGCAGCATCGATAGTAAAAAAATGTAATGTTAAAAATAATAAAAAAACAAAAAACCTGCTATACTCACCCTTGGTAGTCCGCCGAGCCGCTCGCGCGGACCGCCATCTTCCATTCCCGGCGATGCATTGCGAAATTACCCAGAAGACTTAGCAGTCTCGAGAGACCGCTAAGTCATCTGGGTAATTTCGCAATGTATCCTGGGAACGGAAGATGGCGGCCGGCGCGAGCGGCTCGGCGGAGCTTCGGTGGATCCCAAGCGTCGGTAACCGCTTCCTGGATCCAGGCGCCAACGGAAGGTGAGTATGTAACTATTTTTTATTTTAATTCTTTTTTTTTTAACAGGGATATCATGCCCACATTGCTATATATGCTGTATATGTGGGCTGCACAATATACAACGTGGGCTGTGCAATATACAATGTGGGCTGCGCAATATACAACGTGGGCTGCGCAATATACAACATGGGCTGTGCAATATACAACGTGGGCTGCGCGATATACAATGTGGGCTGCGCAATATACTATGTGGGTTGCGCAATATACAACGTGGGCTGTGCAATATACAATGTGGGCTGCGCAATATACAACGTGGGCTGCGCAATATACAACATGGGCTGTGCAATATACAACATGGGCTGCGCGATATACAATGTGGGCTGCGCAATATACTATGTGGACTGCGCAATATACAACGTGGGCTGCGCAATGTATAATGTGGGCTGCACAATATACGTGGGCTGCGCAATATACTATGTGGGCTGCGCAATATACAACGTGGGCTGCACAATATACTACGTGGGCTGCGCAATATACAATGTGGGCTACGCAATATACAACGTGGGCTGCGCAATATACTACGTGGGCTGCGCAATATACAACGTGGGCTACGCAATATACTTCGTGGGCTGCACAATATATTACGTGGGCTGCGCAATATACAACGTGGGCTGCACAATATACCATGTGGGCTGTGCAATGTACAACGTGGGCTGCACAATATTCAACGTGGGCTGCGCAATGTACAATGTGGGCTGCGTAATATACAACGTGGGCTGCGCAATGTACAATGTGGGCTGCGCAATATACTATGAGGGCTGCGCAATATACTACGTGGGCTGTGCAATATACTATGTGGGCTGTGCAATATACTGCGTGGGCTGCGAAATTTACAGCATGGGCTGTGTAATATACAACGTGGGCTGTGCAATATACTATGTGGAGTGCGCAATATACTACAAGGGCTGCGCAATATACTATGTGGGCTGCGCAATATACAACGTGGGCTGCGCAATATACAACGTGGGCTGCGCAATATACAATGTGGGCTGCGTAATATACAACGTGGGCTGCGCAATGTACAATGTGGGCTGCGCAATATACTACGAGGGCTGCGCAATATACTATGTGGGCTGTGCAATATACTATGTGGGCTGGGCAATATACTGCATGGGCTGCGCAATGTACAACATGGGCTATGCAATATACAACGTGGGCTGTGCAGTATACTAGGTGGAGTGCGCAATATACTACAAGGGCTGCACAATATACTACGTGGGCTGCGCAATATACAACGTGGGCTGCGCAATATACAACATGGGCTGCGCAATGTACAACGTGGGCTGCGCAATATACTACGTGGGCTGCACAATATACAACGTGGGCTGTGCAATGTACAACGTGGGCTGCGCAATATACAACGTGGGCTGCACCATGTACAATGTGGGCTGCGTAATATACAACTTGGGCTGCGCAATGTACAACGTGGGCTGTGCAATATACTACGAGGGCTGCGCAATATACTACGTGGGCTGTGCAATATACTATGTGGGCTGTGCAATATACTGCATGGGCTGCGCAATGTACAACATGGGCTGTGCAATATACAAAGTGGGCTGTGCAATATACTATGTGGAGTGCGCAATATACTACAAGGGCTGCACAATATACTACGTGGTCTGCACAATATACAACGTGGGCTGCGCAATATACAACGTGGGCTGTGCAATGTACAATGTGGGCTGCGCAATGTACAATGTGGGCTGCGTAATATACTATGAGGGCTGCGCAATATACTACGTGGGCTGTGCAATATACTATGTGGGCTGTGCAATATACTGTGTGGGCTGCGCAATGTACAACATGGGCTGTGAAACATACAACGTGGGCTGTGCAATATACTATGTGGAGTGCGCAATATACTACAAGGGCTGCGTAATATACTACGTTGGCTGCGCAATATACAACGTGGGCTGCGCAATATACAACTTGGGCTGCGCAATGTACAACGTGGGCTGCGCAATATACTAGTGGACTGCGCAAAATACTACATAAGCTGCACAATATACAACGTGGGCTGCTCAATATACAACGTGGGCTGCACAATATACTACGTGGGCTGTGCAATATACTACGTGGGCTGCACAATGTACAATGTGGGCTGCGCAATGTACAATGTGGGCTGCGCAATCTACAACTTGGGCTGTGCAATGTACAACGTGGGCTGCGCAATGTACTACATGGGCTGCACAATGTGCAATGTGGGCTGCGCAATATACTACGTAGGCTGCACAATGTACTACGTAGGCTGCGCAATGTACTACGTGGGCTGCGCAATGTACTGCGTGGGCTGCGCAATGTACAATGTGGGCTGCGCAATGTACAACTTGGGCTGCGCAATGTACAACGTGGGCTGCGCAATGTACTACATGGGCTGCGCAATGTACAATGTGGGCTGCGCAATATACTACGTAGGCTGCACAATGTACTACGTAGGCTGCGCATTGTACTGCGTGGGCTGCACAATGTACTGCGTGGGCTGCGCAATGTACAACGTGGGCTGCGCAATGTACAACATGGGCTGCGCAATGTACTATGTATGCTGCGCAATGTACTACGTGGGCTGCACAATGTACTATGTGGACTGCGCAATGTACTGTGTGGGCTGTGTAATGTGCTGCTTTGGCTGTGCAATGTGTTGTGAATTCAGCTCTTGGGCTCCCTCCGGTGGTTATAAGTAGCATTTTTGTGAGTTCTGCTCTTGGGCTCCCTCCTGTGGTTTTGAGTGGTATGGCTGCTTCTTGGATTTAGCATCAGCAGCTGTTTTCACTGATCGTCTTTCTGGCTCTGCTATATTAGTCTGGCCTTTTCCCTAATTTAATGCCAGTTGTCAATTGTTGAGCTTGGAGTCATGGCTCTCTGAGGATTTCCCTGTCACTCTGACCATTTCGGCAAAGCTAAGTCCTTGCTTGTCTTTTTGCAGTTCACTTGTTGTGGACTTTGTTGTTTAGCACTTTCTATGTTTTGCTCATTTGTCCAGCTTATCAGTATGTATCTAGTCAGCTAAGCTGGAAGCTCAGGGCAGCAGAGTTTGCCCTCCACACCTTTAGTCAGGTGTGGAGATTTTTGCATTTCTCTGCGGTGGACTTTTTCTAGTTTTTATTACTGACCGCACAGTGTTCTGTCCTGTACTAATTCTTTCTAGCTAGTAGTGGCCTCCTTTGCTAAATCTTGTTTCATACTACGTATGTCATTTCCTTCTCCTCTCACAGTCATTATTTGTGGGGGGCTGTCCTATCCTTTGGGGATTTTCTCTGAGGCAAGATAGCTTTCCTGCTTCTATCTTTAGTGGTAGCTAGATCTCTGGCTGTGACGAGGTGTCCAGGGAGTGACAGGAACATCCCACGGCTACTGCTAGTGTCTGTGTTAAAATCAGGAACTGCGGTCGGTATAGTTGCCACCTGCCCAGAGCTAGTCGCATGTCGCTCCTTAATCACCAGACCATAACAGCAATGTACTGCATGGGCTGCACAATGTACTGCATGGGCTGTGCAATGTACTGCGTGGGCTGCGCAATGTACTGCGCGAGCTGTGCTATACAGTACGCATACATATTCTAGAATACCCGATGCGTTAGAATCGGGCCACCATCTAGTAGACATATAACAGTTTTAAGGCCTGAAAGTAATTTAAATTATCATGAGGAACCCTATTTATTGGTCCTAAAACAGGTGGCAGCCACCAATCTATGCAGTGGAGTCCGTGCTTGTGTTGGTGTATTTCTTCTTTCTGAGCAACATGTCAGACCTTCTAACTTTTAACACAACAGAGCGTGTGCTTTACAACTGGGTTTTGTCCCAACGTTTTGGGGAGCCTTACCCAGTGATTGTGGATCCGAGGAGGCGGAGATAAATGTGGGTACATCCTCTTTGGAAGCAATGGATCAATAAAGGCCATTTCCACCATCTCTATGCAGCTCTGAGGACACATCCGGGCAAGTTCTTCCAATATTGTCATGAGGATTGAAACATTTGACATTTTGTTGGAGATTGTGCGCCCTGGGATCACCTTGAAGGACACCAGGATGCGCAAGTGTATTTCTGCAGAGGAGCGTCTTATCTTTTCATTACGTTATGTATTACAGCCTTGTTTCTTTCAGGGCCTTATCCCTTTTTTTTAATATCCTTATTTTGTATATTGCTTAAACAACATTTGTGCTTTCACAATATATGCTTGTCTAAAAAAACATCAAAGCCAATGCATTTACTTAAATTTTTTAAAGGCATGGCTTATTAGTTATATAATCTAACTTTTAGCCAAGATTAAACTGTTATGTGGTGTAATTGTTTTAATTTTTTTTTCTCATTATGTTTACTTTTAGATTACTTTCCACTGGCCTTTCATATGCAGCACTGCATTTAGAATATTTACTTGGCAAATCAACCGTCTCAGGCATTGTGCGGTCTACATGCTCTGAAATCTGGTCCAGACTACAATCAAGAGGTCATGCCTGAGCCAAAAATGGCAAACTGGTTGCGAATAGCCCAAGGATTTCAGGACACGTGCCAGTTTCCCCAGTGTATTGGAGCTCTGTATGGGAAGCACATCCGTGTGCGTAAGCCGCCGAACTCAGGGTCCCAATATCATAACTATAAACAGTATTTTTCTGTAGTGCTGTTGGCCCTGGTCGACAGTGCCTACAGGTTTATAATTGTAGATATTGGGGCCTATGGGAGAACTGGAGACTCCAGAGTCTACAATTCTTCCATTATGGGTCGGCGGTTGCGCAATAATGAGTTGGATATCCCACCCCCAAGTGATCTACCAGGGGCTAATATGGAAGCGGATGTAGCAGATGAGGCCTTTCAATTAACACGCAACCTCATGAGGCCCTATCCATGGAGAGGACTGGACCACCAGCGCAGAATTTTTAATTTCCATCTTTCTCGCGCCCGACGTTGTGTGGAGTGTTCCTTCGGCATTCTCTGTGCCAAATGGCGGCTACTGCAGCCTGCTATTCAGCTGAGTGAAGCCAATGTGAATGGGGTGATAAAAGCATGTGTTTTTCTTCACAACTTCACCAGATACCATGATTGTCCATCATCTGCTGCTGATGAAGTTGAGTATGCAAATACTGTCTTGTCTATGTAAGGGGGTGTGCAGGCGGCTGGTTTGAGCCCTGCATTCCTGTGCATGCCTACCTAATGAAACTGGGTATGTTTTGTGTTTGCTGTGTGCCCTGTGTAGTTTATGATAGTTGACACTGTTTAATATGATAATGGCTGACACTGTTCTGATATCTGTGTGTTAGGGACAGGAATAGGGACAGTCAGTGGTAATGGTAGGTCAGCATTGGTAAGGGTTATGACATTGTAGTTACAGGTTAGTGTCAAGGGGGCGGAGCCAGTGTAGTGGCCGGGAGAGTGCCTTTCTGAGGTAATTTTTAGGTGGTGGGAGGAGCTAAAGCTGTGTGAGGAGAATTGTTCTAGAAGGAGTTGGGACAGAAAGCTGAACAGAGCAACAGTGTAGAGTTAAGAAAGTGAGGCAGCCTGGAAGAATCAGTGGCTAGTCTGTGGGTTACCTCCCGTGACGTCCGGACTTACGGTCCGAACAGGAATTGCGGAGGCAACCTGAATTTTCACCCAAGATGGGGAAAGTGGACGGGGAGCACTCAGTATCAGCTAGCTGGATGGTTCAGGAAGCTGCGGGCCTGGGAGCCATGGTGCAGGAAGAAAAGCTGAGGGAGCAGACCAGGGAAAACGCAGGAGATGGATTACTCATGTATTGGGAAAATGGATGGACTGTAACTATTAAGAAGATGCACGAGTTAAGTAAAGTTTTATTGAAAATGAACTTGGACTTTGATAACATTTGTGTGTGTCTGCGACGGATTGGAGCCCTGTTTGCTGTGAAGGATTCTGACCCACAGGTGGGTGAAACACGTGACACACCACAAAATGGACATGATATTTCTGTAGCGGAGCATCGGGGTGTGATGAGGAAGGAGCAGCAATCCCTCGGCACAGCTACCACCCTGGCCCCCGTTACATCTACTACACATGTCCTTCATCCACGTCATCAGCCCTTTGGCCTAAAAGTGTGTGATGTGTTAACCAATTATTTTGTTTCTCCAGAGGGATCTACTCCCTGGCAAGACAATGCTGTTTCTATATAGTGTTTTTGGCTTTTCTAAGTTAATAAATATAGTAATGTTCCTGTTTGAAGTGTGTACTTTGTTTTGCATAACAATTGTGTTGACTTGTTTAATATGCACATAATGTATGTAGTCCTAACAACACATGACACTCATTGTTTTTAACATGCTTTTACTCATCAAAACATTTTTTAAGTAGAAAAAAACATATTCCCATCATACGGCATTTTAGGCCTATAAACCTGGGCCAACAATAAAGTTTAACATGCGAAGGCAAAGAATAAAATAAAAACAAAAATTGCAGGTTCTAGTAGGTTAGGGGTGGTGATGGTGGGTGGCCAGCATGTAGGGAACTTGGCCTGGGTGGTTGCCCAACCTGACTGTTAACCTGTGGGATGGCAGGTGGGTATGAATGATTCTGGGGCAAGGCTCGATCCTGTGGCTGAGTATAATAGGTTGGGGAGGGTATAACTGCTTTAACTCCTGGGTAGTTGAGTGACCCATTTGGTCATACCCCCAATATGGCCATGTCGTACAGACACATGTTGGGACCAGCCTCCAACAGTGGGTCTGCTCAAGTGGCCATATTGGGCATGAGCTGTATACTTATACATGGGCCTAGGTTGGGGTTGCTGTTGGGTTTGGGCGGCCTGTGGCTGCGGTGCAATGTGTGGCGGGGGTGCTGCAGCGACTGTTCCTGTTTGCTCTGGAATGTCTTGCAGTGGAAGAAGGTTCCTTGATGACAGTTGCCACCTTTCCAGATAATCAAACACACAAATAGGGCTGTTTGGGGGTGTTGCCACATCAATCACTATTTGTATGGCATCTCTGGTCCACAACCTGACCGAATGTGGAAGGGGACACAAGTAGCGTGCCAAACTGTGGAAGTACGCTTCCTCCCCATTGTCATGGGCAGCCCTGGACAAATAGTCCAACACCCGTGTCCACTTGCCTCCTGGTGCCAGTGGTGGAAAGCACCCTTCTGTGCCACCCACAGTCTGGTCTTGCAGAAGGCTGTGGTGAGGTATCCAGCGCCAAGGTTGGGCAGCTGCTGTGGGCCCCTTCCTCCTCCTCTGGATTCGCCTCCTGTGTGGCAGAAGACGCTGGTGGTGGTGGTTGGTTGCTGCCTTTTGGTTGCGAAGATGGGCCAGCCACTTCGTCACCTTCACCAGCGGGGTAAATGTTGACCTCGGAGTCTGAAGCATTCTCCCTTTCTGCAAGGTTTGACTCCGTTCTCTTCAAAAAAAAATTATCAGTTTTTTTAAAATTCAAAATATGCCTGTTCCAGCATGTGTAAAAGATGTGGGGACATGCATGCTCTTACGGTCTGAGGTCCATCACCGGTGCAAGGAACTTCAGCCGGTCAAAATAAACATATTTGTGTTTTTTGGGGCTGCATCACCACTCCGCCCCAAAAGTTGTAGTTCCCGCCGGTACTGGTCACGGCAACTCCACCAGCGTCTAGTGATATCAGTCACTGCAAAAAAACACAAGAAATGTTTCAACTATCAATCATATTGTGTGGCTTCAAACATGTATGCTTCAGTGTATTTTGGCCTTATACTTTTATCATGTGGATATTCTGAAATATGACACATATTACTAAACACCAGGGGCATAACTACAACAGGTACAGGGATTGAAATTCCCTTTGGCCTATAGAAAAGTACTATTGCTTTTAAAGTTTAAAAATATTTTAGTTTAGTTGGTGCTTTCGCATCGGGGCACATGAGTTTAAAGTTATGCCACTGCTAACCACATCACATATGATGCTTTTCTGTAATTTTTGTCATCGTGGTAAAGTTTAGTTATTTTGTAAAAGGATGGTACTTACGAATTTCTTGTTGCACCTCATGAGGTCGCTCATCAAAATCGGTGAGCATGTGGCGACAGATTGACCTCCATGATGCGTCTTTACGTGCGCAGTCCGCATAATGTGCGTCACGTTAGTCCCAAAGTTCTGGCCTCATGGACCAGAGCTAGCAGCATCTCGACATTGACGTGTCTGGCCATGCTGTTACACTCCGTGGAGGCGTGCCTCCTGCTTTTCTCTAGAGTGTGCCAGAGCTTCCTGATAATGGATGAGTCATATCCTGTCACCTAAAGAAGTCTTCCATATTCCTCGCTATTCACACGCATAGTCCATGTGTAATCTGTTTTTTTCTCACACCCTTTGACTTGCATTGGCGATTCTCGGCCGAGATACACTGACAATCGTAACATGCTGCTATTTCACTCGCACACTGAATACGGCTGAGAAAATATTGGATGATGGGAGCTGCTCCATTGTTTAACATTGGTCCGAGTGCTATGCGATTTCTTATCGCATAGCATCGGTCCGTATTACGGTCTAGTGTGACTCCAGCCTTAGGCTCCTTAGCCAAAACCCATTGGTCAGTTTGCCGCTAGGGATTCCATCTCTGTTTTTGAATTGTATTCATTTTTGGTAATAAAGTTTTTTCTTTATTTTACCATATATGCCTCGCTGGATTTCCAATCCCTTTCATATTAAATGCTGAAGATTTTGCCTTGCTCCAGGCCATCCACACAGGACTTCTCATCTGTATTCCTGCAACATGGTGAGCTGACTTACAATTTTCAAACTAAGTTTACAAAACTGATTTTTCAAGACTGGACAACTACTTCACATCATTTATGCAGAACATGTCTAGCTAACATCTTTTGTGGGTATGTTATACATTTGCATTTCTGCCCATTAACACTTTAGCATAATGAAAAAAAAATCAAGAGAAAAAAATGGTTCTAGTTTGGGACATTAAGGTGAATCATGGAGCACTTGGTTTCAACAGGTCCTTCTTCGTTCACATGAAAGCCTAGCGCTGTGTTGTCCCTCCTTGCTTGACTTTTGCCTACCTCCTAGTTTGTGTTGCTGTAAATTTAACAAGCTGTCGAGAGAGCTAATGAGATAACAAGTTGACTTTTGAAAATTGTTCCATCCCTTGAAAGCGAATCTTTGTATGTGACAATTGTTGGCCGTTTGCTGATGTCACATCCAATTACAAAAACCGTGGAAGTTGTAAAGATACTTAGAAGTCGTCAGCTGTAGAGGACGACGGGGAATTATTGAGACAAATGCCATACTTTTTGGAATGGCACCAATAATGGAAATTATTATTAATGAGACTCAAGGTGATTTACAATATCAGAAGTAATAGAAACAATGTTTAATGCTGAGAGCGATTCACCTTAACCTCACTTCTACGTCAATCACCTTCGTGTTATAATGTTCAAGTTGTAGCAGAGAGAAGGGGTGCACATCAGAAAGGTTTTATTTTGCCAAGAGCAAAACAAGTACATTGAGTTACGTATTGCAAAGAAATGAGATGTGTCATAAATGTCTGATTCGTGAAAGGAGACTTTTTTATGAATACTCCTATAAGGCCGGGGTCAGACCTAACGTATAAAAATACACTCCGTTTTTTACGGGCCTAATACGCAGAAATGTTCCCTGAACAGTGATCTGTATGTCATTCGTTAGCAAGGTGTGGCTGCGTATTTTGCGCATGTAATCCTCCGTATGTCATCTGTATTGCATCCGTATGGCGTTTTTTTTCTCGCAACCTTCCAAAATGGACATTTAACGGTTTTGAGGCCTGAAAATAATTTAAATCATCATCAGTGACCCTATTTATTGCCTCTACAACAGATGGAAGCCTCCAATCTTGCCATTTTGTTGCTGTGCTTGTGTTGGTGTATTGGTGGTTTGTTGGCAACATGTCAGACCTACTTCATCCCCAACTGAGTGTGTCTTATACAACTGGGTTTTGTCATGCTGCTTTGGCCAGCCATATTTAGTGATAGTGGATTCGAGGAGGAGGAGACGAATGTGGGTCCATCTGCTTTTGAGGCAAAGCCTCACTAAATGCCATTTCCACCGTCTCTATGCATCTCTTCGGACATATCCCGACAAGTATTTCCAATATTGTCGCATGAGCCTTGCCACCTTTGATATTTTGTTGGAGACAGTGCGCCCTGGAATAACCTTTCAGGACACCAGGATGCGTAAATGTATATCTGCAGAGGAGCATCTTCTCCTTACGTTACGGCAGAGGTGTATCTAGCCTTTCCTGCACCCGGGGCAAAGGATCAGTTTGGCGCCCCCCCCAAACCTCCCCCATTTGAACCTTAACTCTATTGAAACTGTATGACCAAGCCATGGTGCATTCCTGAATCCCCATAATGTTAAAATGGATACCAATAAAAGTAAAATTGAGACATCAGTAGGTTAAAGGGCACCTGTCACCCCGTTTTTTCCGTATGAGATAAAAATACTGTTAAATAGGGCCTGAGCTGTGCATTACAACAGTGTATTTTGTGGACCCCGATTCCCCACCTATGCTGCCAAAATACGTTACCAAAGTAGCCGTTTTCGCCTGTCAATCAGGCTGGTCTGGTCAAAAGGGCGTGGTGTCTTCCCCCAGATCTTGCTTAGTTTTCCGTTGATGGCGTAGTGGTTTGCGCATGCCCAAGGTCCCGAATCCACTGCACAGGGGAGTTAAAACAGCGCGATGTGCGTTATTTCTCTGTTGATCGGTGGGGGAGGCCATCTTCCTTTGGCTGCGCGTGTGCAGATGGAGCGCTCTGCTGCCCGCGGCTTCAGGAAAATGGCCGCGGGATTCCGCGCGTGCGCAGATGGAGATCGCGTCTGCCATTTTCCTGAAGCAGAATTCGCATCTCGGCTTCAGGAAAATGGCCGCAGGATGCCGCGCGTGCGCAGATGGAGATCGCGGCGGCCATTTTCCTGAAGCCGAGATGCGAATTCTGCTTCAGGAAAATGGCAGACGCGATCTCCATCTGCGCACGCGCGGAATCCCGCGGCCAAAGGAAGATGGCCGCCCCCACGATCACCAATGAAATAGCACACATCGCGCTCTTTTCACTCCCCTGTGCAGTGGATTCAGGACCTTGGACATGCGCACACCACTATGCCACCAACGGAAAACTAAGCAAGATCTGGGGGAAGACACCACGCCCTTTTGACCAGACCAGCCTGATTGACAGGCGAAAACAGCTACTTTGGTAACGTATATTGGCAGCATAGGTGGGTGCAGCGCCCCAGAGTCCTGGTCGTTGCAGTACTGTGGCTCCGCCACTATGGGGAGCTATGGTGCGTCTGATGGCACTGAAGGAGTTCATCTGATCAGGTATCACAGACACCAATACATTTCACAGTCGGGCCTCCGGGGGGAGCTAAGGGTGCTATTCATTAGGCCACTCCCCACCATAGTGGGTAAACTGGGGGTCAGGCAGGAAGTTAGATCAGAAAGCTGACTGGGTTGGAACCAGGCAACACCTTGTGGCAGAGGGTGTTGTAGGGGAAGATACAGTAGGGTCTCTGTCAGGGGTGGGATCCTGACAGGGGCTTGGCAACAAGAACGAACGTAACGGGACCGTGCCTGCTCCAGGTAGCGGCGGTGCCCAAGAAAGGATTAGAAGAGAGATAGATTGTGCTGAGTGAGAAACGAGATCACGCAAAGGAGAAATATCAGTAGGAGTCATGCTGTAAGACCGAAGCAATATCCTACTGAGGCGCACTACCGGTGGCCGGAACGCCGAGGGAGTAGAATAACATTCAGCTTCAAGCAATACTCCAAACAGCGGCAGGACAGTCAGTCTAAGGCGGGCTGTCTAACACATATCACCTATGCAGTCTTGGGGGGCAACTTGTGGAGAGGGGCGACTCTAGGGTCCCGGAAGAGCTCCGAGCCTACCCGTCAAACGGGTGCCGTCCCGACCAGAACACCAGGGAGGGACGGAGGATTAGCAGAACATCATCTAATCAAGTTGTGAGGGAACTTAAGAAACAGACACAACAGTTGTGGGGGACTTTCCGTAAGCACAGCAGGGAAGGACCACAACATATAGCGCTAGTAGGAAGGCACCGATTTCCACCTGTGAAGAGAACTCTGGAGGTGCCATTGGACCGGCCGGACTTGCGCAGCCTGGTGAACCGTATTCCGGACTGAGGACCCAGAGATCTTCAGTAAAGAGGTAAAGAGACTGCAACCTGGTGTCCTCGTTATTTACTGCACTGCACCACTACAGCGTCACCACCATCATCCACACCTGTTATTCACTGAGCGCCCCACGGCAGGGTCACGGACCGGGGCCTAGCCGCCGTGACAACCCCAGAGCAGAGACTCGGAGGCCCGGTACCGGGTACCCCTCGGCCCTGCGGCAGTGGGGGCGCCACAACTTGGCGTCACAAACAGGATCTACTTAAGCCTGAAGAATCAGGTCATGTGTGCCTTGGAACTGTGATTTACTGTGCTTGGACTGTACTTTATTGCAAGGACTGTGCTGCGCCATTTGCCGCCAAAATCCGCCGCCATTGCAGCGCTGAGGAGAGCGCAGGAGAAGAGGAGGGGCGTGAAGTGGGCGTAGGCAAGCTGGAGAGCGCGAACGGCAATGGCCGCCCAGTCTAAATATTTCTGTGTCCTGAGGACGTGTCCGTCAACAGCTGAGGTCCGCCTCCTGATCCTGTTTGGAGGGTGGAGACCATGGAGACGGGGCCGCCCACGAAAGAGACCGCGGGAAGAAGACATTGGAGAGGAGATAAAGATGGCGACGCCGGAAGCACCGCACGGGAATGGTCGAACCTGGAGAGAGGCTGGACAGCCCAAGGTGGCCCAGGGTACGCCGTCACTGCGGGAGCTGACCCTTACAGAGCCAACGATCGGCCGACCTCCCCGGCCGCCGTCGGAAGAGTGTATGGCCGCGGCCGAAGCCCGGTGGATCGCTGCCCGCCTGGAGGCCAATGCCCGCGTGATCGCTCGGCTGGGCCAGCCCACGGAGGTCTGCTTGTCTCCAGTGTCCCCTGCTCCTTCCAACCCGGTCGCGGCTGAAAGTGCGCTGCAGATATAGGGCCTGAAGCTCATGCCTGAGGCCGAACACCTGCGGCGCTTGATGGCTGCATGGCGAGCCCGACCACAACCGGCAACCCAGGTTGATCTAACCACCGTTGCGGAGCCCCCCTTGTCCCACTGGGGTGTAGTGGTCTCCTTCAACCCTCAATATGGACGCGGGGGTTATCCAAGAGATTGGAGAGCCGCTACAAGTCCATGTGGACCGGTAGGAGGTGGAGCCCTGCGAAGGAAGATTCCTTTGCGACCTGGAGTCAGGTGACGCGGTAACTTATACCAGATGGAGGAGAGCCACGGGAGAGGCTGGCTGGATGGCGCGGGGCGTCCAGCGGTGCGTCGCACTACAAGCCGCTGCCAGAGCATCGGAGGATAAATCTCCTACTGAAAAAGCTGCTGAACCTGGCCCTGAAGAACAGCGGAGCACCCAGACTCACCATGTACCTTGGGGGCGTGCCGGAGCTTCGGTGAAAAGAACATCCCGGCGAGGGATCCTGTCGTTGTTGGGGCGGGACCCGATCCTTGAACCAGCCGGACGACCCGTTGGGCTGGTGAGGCCCGGGAGGAAACCACCTTCTTCCCCGAAGAACGAGTAAGCATAATGCTTTAAAGATGTACATAGTTTTTAACTGTTTGGTTCCTGATTTTTTTTAGCTGCTGAACACGTCCAGGGTTAACTCTTAAGGGGATCCTTCTGTGGACCTGGGATCCCTATTGTTTGCTTTTGTTTGTTTTTCTAAAGTTTTGCACAAGTTTCTAGTTAAAAAGAACTGCTGATATCATGAACAGTGCATGATCCGAACTTCTTGTACATAGTTTGCACCTTATTAAAGGCGCTCCCTACTGGTTTTACTTAAAGAAGGACTCTTTGTGAAGATACCACACTGGAACCTTTGCTGAGTATGGACTGGTAGCTTGAGAAGGCGTGCTACCTCATAGAGACTTGGTCCCCTCTTAAAGGGGATGTTCATTTGTTGCGCTTACCCCGTGATATTGCTTAAGATAGGAAGCAATAATGTCTTGACCAAAGAAAGAGATGATAATGTTTACATGAGAAAGTTATATGTATTTAATTAGTTAATTGTGAAGAAATACTGATGATGTTCTCTGAGAAGAAAAAGGTGAAAGATAGAAGAAGGATGCAGTGGGCCCGTAGGGATAGACATGGTGTCCAGCATGCATGATAGAAAGAAAGATAATGAGAAGGCTTAATGTTCAATAGAAAATGTTTTGATAATGTTGATAGTTAGGATAGAAGGTAAACCCTGAGTCCTCATAGGAGTCATGTAGAGATGGCTCAGTGCTCTTAAACTGAAAGTAATGTTATGTTCTATACTGTGTATAGTAGTTGAAAAGGCAGTAGGCCCTGGCTGAACGGGGCGGTCCTGTAACCGAAAGGAGAGGCAGAAGGTCTGGTGCCGATAGGACAGGCGGTCCTGCAGATCTAAAGAAGGAGAATGAAAAAGTTAAATTACCTTATAATGTGATTATAGGAAGGTCTTTAGTGGATTCAGAGTGTATGTCCTTAAAGGCAATGTTAAATTATTGTTCAACAATTTTGCACTTAGTAGAATACCCGGTTGGGTAACAGGAGTTATTTATAGCCTGTAATTTATAACGTTAACCATGTTTGTAACGTTCAAGTGTCCTTACCTCCCATAAAGGGAAGCCTGTTCAAGTATACTTATTGTTATTGCACTCAACAAAACTGTATGTCTTTTTGCTAACTTGTATTGTTGTTTTCTTCCCAGTCCCGGAGTACTGTGTTTAACCAGGGGGGAGTGCAGCGCCCCAGAGTCCTGGTCGTTGCAGTACTGTGGCTCCGCCACTATGGGGAGCTATGGTGCGTCTGATGGCACTGAAGGAGTTCATCTGATCAGGTATCACAGACACCAATACATTTCACAGTCGGGCCTCCGGGGGGAGCTAAGGGTGCTATTCATTAGGCCACTCCCCACCATAGTGGGTAAACTGGGGGTCAGGCAGGAAGTTAGATCAGAAAGCTGACTGGGTTGGAACCAGGCAACACCTTGTGGCAGAGGGTGTTGTAGGGGAAGATACAGTAGGGTCTCTGTCAGGGGTGGGATCCTGACAGGGGCTTGGCAACAAGAACGAACGTAACGGGACCGTGCCTGCTCCAGGTAGCGGTGGTGCCCAAGAAAGGATTAGAAGAGAGATAGATTGTGCTGAGTGAGAAACGAGATCACGCAAAGGAGAAATACCAGTAGGAGTCATGCTGTAAGACCGAAGCAATATCCTACTGAGGCGCACTACCGGTGGCCGGAACGCCGAGGGAGTAGAATAACATTCAGCTTCAAGCAATACTCCAAACAGCGGCAGGACAGTCAGTCTAAGGCGGGCTGTCTAACACATATCACCTATGCAGTCTTGGGGGGCAACTTGTGGAGAGGGGTGACTCTAGGGTCCCGGAAGAGCTCCGAGCCTACCCGTCAAACGGGTGCCGTCCCGACCAGAACACCAGGGAGGGACGGAGGATTAGCAGAACATCATCTAATCGAGTTGTGAGGGAACTTAAGAAACAGACACAACAGTTGTGGGGGACTTTCCGTAAGCACAGCAGGGAAGGACCACAACACATAGCGCTAGTAGGAAGGCACCGATTTCCACCTGTGAAGAGAACTCTGGAGGTGCCATTGGACCGGCTGGACTTGCGCAGCCTGGTGAACCGTATTCCGGACTGAGGACCCAGAGATCTTCAGTAAAGAGGTAAAGAGACTGCAACCTGGTGTCCTCGTTATTTACTGCACTGCACCACTACAGCGTCACCACCATCATCCACACCTGTTATTCACTGAGCGCCCCACGGCAGGGTCACGGACCGGGGCCTAGCCGCCATGACAACCCCAGAGCAGAGACTCAGAGGCCCGGTACCGGGTACCCCTCGGCCCTGCGGCAGTGGGGGCGCCACATGGGGAATCGGGGTCCACAAAATACACTGTTGTAATGCACAGCTCAGGCCCTATTTAACAGTATTTTTATCTCATACGGAAAAAACGGGGTGACAGGTGCCCTTTAAGTGTTTTTGAATATCCATATTGAATCAGGAGCCCCATATAATCCTGTATAAAGGTTAATAATGGCCCCATAAGATGCTCCATAGACACATTTGCCCAATATAGTGCTGCAGAAACGTTGATTATGGCCCCATAAGATGCTCCATAAAGATATTTGCCCCATATAGTGCTGCACAAACGTTAATTATGGCCCCATAAGATGCTCCATACAGACACTTGCCCCATATAGTGCTGCACAAACGTTATGACCCCATAAGATGCTCCATATAGACACTTGCCCCATTATAGTGCTGCACAAACGTTATGGCCCCATAAGATGCTCCATACAGACACTTGCCCCATTATAGTGCTGCAAAAACGCTATGGCCCCATAAGATGCTCCATACAGACACTTGCCCCATATAGTGTTGCACAAACATTATGGCCCCATAAGATGCTCTATAAAGACACTTGCCCCATTATAGTGCTGCACAAACATTATGGCCCCATAAGATGCTCTATAAAGACACTTGCCCCATTATAGTGCTGCACAAACGTTATGGCCCCATAAGATGCTCCATACAGACACTTGCCCCATATAGTGCTGCACAAACATTATGGCCCCATAAGATGCTCTACAAAGACACTTGCCCCATTATAGTGCTGCACAAACATTATGGCCCCATAAGATGCTCTATAAAGACACTTGCCCCATTATAGTGCTGCACAAATGTTATGGCCCCATAAGCGGCTTCATAGAGACATTTGCCCCATTATAGTACTGCACAAATCTTATGGCCCCATAAGATGCCCCATACAGACACTTGCCCCATTATAGTGCTGCACAAATGTTATGGCCCCATAAGATGCTCTATAAAGACACTTGCCCCATATAGTGCTGCAAAAACATTATGGCCCCATAAGATGCTCTATAAAGACACTTGCCCCATTATAGTGCTGCACAAACGTTATGGCCCCATAAGATGCTCCATAGAGACATTTGCCCCATTATAGTGCTGCACAAACGTTATGGCCCCATAAGATGCCCCATACAGACACTTGCCCCATTATAGTGCTGCACAAACGTTATGGCCCCATAAGATGCTCCATACAGACACTTGCCCCATATAGTGCTGCACAAACATTATGGCCCCATAAGATGCTCTATAAAGACACTTGCCCCATTATAGTGCTGCAAAAACATTATGGCCCCATAAGATGCTCTATAAAGACACTTGCCCCATTATAGTGCTGCACAAATGTTATGGCCCCATAAGATGCTCCATAGAGACATTTGCCCCATTATAGTGCTGCACAAATCTTATGGCCCCATAAGATGCCCCATACAGACACTTGCCCCATTATAGTGCTGCACAAATGTTATGGCCCCATAAGATGCTCTATAAAGACACTTGCCCCATATAGTGCTGCAAAAACATTATGGCCCCATAAGATGCTCTATAAAGACACTTTCCCCATTATAGTGCTGCACAAACGTTATGGCCCCATAAGATGCCCCATACAGACACTTGCCCCATTATAGTGCTGCACAAACGTTATGGCCCCAAAAGATGCCCCATACAGACACTTGCCCCATATAGTGCTGCACAAACGTTATGGCCCCATAAGATGCTCTATAAAGACACTTGCCCCATTATAGTGCTGCACAAATGTTATGGCCCTATAAGATGCTCTATAAAGACACTTGCCCCATTATAGTGCTGCACAAACGTTATGGCCCCATAAGATGCTCCATAGAGAC
This sequence comes from Ranitomeya variabilis, assembly GCF_051348905.1. Lineage (NCBI taxonomy): Eukaryota > Metazoa > Chordata > Amphibia > Anura > Dendrobatidae > Ranitomeya > Ranitomeya variabilis. The sequence goes on from NC_135236.1 coordinate 92,187,240, forward strand.
ATTTGCCCCATTATAGTGCTGCAAAAACGTTATGGCCCCATAAGATGCCCCATACAGACACTTGCCCCATTATAGTGCTGCACAAACGTTATGGCCCCATAAGATGCTCTATAAAGACACTTGCCACATATTGTGCTGTACAAACGTTATGGCCCCATAAGATGCCCCATACAGACACTTGCCCCATTATAGTGCTGCACAAATGTTATGACCCCATAAGATGTTCTATAAAGACACTTGCCCCATTATAGTGCTGCACACATGCTATGGCCCCATAAAATGCTCCATACAGACACTTGCCCCATATAGTGCTGCACAAATGTTATGACCCCATAAGATGCTCCATACAGACACTTGCCCTATTTGCTGTTGCTGCGATAAAAAAAATCACATACTCACCTCTCTGTCGCTCAGGCCCCCGGCACTTTCAATATTCACCTGCTCCATGTTCCAGCAGCCGCTCCATCTTCAGCGTATTGTGCACTAACTCTCAAGCAGAGGGCGCGCACTAACTACGTCACCGTGCCCTCTGACCTCAGCGTCACTGCTGAAGACGGCGCGGCGCCCGGAACGAGGAGAAGGTGAATATCGCGCTGCTCTCCCCTCCTCGTTATACTCACCTGCTCCTGGCGCGGTGCAGTCCCTGCTTCCTCGGCGCTGCTGCTTCTTCCTGTACTGAGCTGTCACCGTTACCGCTCATTACAGTAATGAATATGCGACTCCAACCCCATGGCCGGTGGAGCCACATATTCATTACTGTAATGAGCGGTACCATGTGACCGCTCAGTACAGGAAGAAGCTGCAGCGCCGGGCAGCCGGGGACCTGCAGGGACCACGCCGGGAGCAGGTGAGTATAATTAGACAGCCCCCACTCCCCCTCCCATGCCGACCCCTGGGTATGACTCGACGAGGAGCCTCCTTGGACCGCCGCATCATCAGGTGGCCCACTGGCGCCCCCCTGTCGGCTGCGCCCAGGGCACATGCCCCGGCTGACCCCCCCCTGGATACGCCACTGCGTTACGGTATGTATTCCTCCTCCTCACATACTCGATGTTGATGATGTGTCTCTAATAAATGTGTTATTTAGCTATGCTTACCAGCTGATGTTAATTTATTATTAATATATCTAAAATCTCTACTAATTAGTACTAAGAATATGTTATTAATTCACATAGCCAGTGTCAATTTTTTAAGGTACTGATAGCCTGGTTTGTTAGTTCCACACAGTACTTGTGGTCTATATGAATGTTCTAAATCATTCAAACATTTTAAATGTTTTTTGTGCTTTCAGCTTCCTGACAACTGGACTTTCGTATTCAACACTCCATCATGAATTTGTGATTGGGAGGTCTGCAATCTCAGGCATAGTCCGGTCTACCTGTTCTATAATCAGGTCCAGACTTCATCAAGTGATCATGCCTGTGCCCAAGACTGGTTGTGGGTTGCCTATGGATTTGAGGAGCAATGCCAATTTCCAAATTGTATTGGAGCCCTTTATGGACAACACATCCAGGGTCCTAATTCTATAATTCTAAACAATATTTTTCTGTTGTGCTGTTGGCTCTGGTTGACAATCACTACAGGTTTATAATTGTAGACATTTGGGCCTATAGGAGAACTGGAGACTCTAGAGTCTTCAATTCCTCCATTATGGGTCGGCGGCTGCGCAATAACCAGTTGGACCTACCACCACCACGTCAGCTTCCAGGCTCCAATCAAGAATCTGTGCCATATGTCCTTGTTGCAGATGAGGCCTTTCAGTAAAGGTACCTTCACACGAAACGACATCGCTAGCGATCCGTGACGTTGCAGCGTCCTGGCTAGCGATATCGTTTCGTTTGACACGCAGCAGCGATCAGGATCCTGCTGTGATGTCGCTGGTCGCTGAATAAAGTCCAGAACTTTATTTGGTCGTCCGATCGCTGTGTATCGTTGTGTTTGAAAGCAAAAGCAACGATACCAGCGATGTTTTACACTGGTAACCAGGGTAAACATCGGGTTATCAAGCGCAGGGCCGCGCTTAGTAACCCGATGTTTACCCTGGTTACCAGCGTAAAAGTAAAAAAAACAAACAGTACATGCTCACCTGCGCGTCCCCTGCCGTCTGCTTCCTGCTCTCTGACTGAGCGCCGGCCCTAAAGTGAAAGTGAAAGCACAGCGGTGACGTCACCGATGTGCTGTTAGGGCCGGAGCTCAGTCAGTGTCAGGAAGCAGACGCTGGAGGACGCGCAGGTGAGCATGTACTGTTTGTGAAGCCAACGTAAATGAGGTCATAAAAGCATGTGTGGTCCTTAATAACTTCACCTGACTTCATGAATGCGCCTCATCTGATGGTGCTGAAGGTGTGTTGGGCAATGTGGGTAGGCCTAGACCACATGTCATCCCTCAGCGTCATCCCCTTTCAGGACTGAAAGTACGTGATATTTTCACAAATTATTTTGTGACACCTCAGGGTGCTACTCTCTGGCAAGAGCATTCTGTATCTAATGTTATAAGTTTAAAACGTTTGTGTATATAAATATCCTTTTTTCATTTAAGTTTTTGTGTGTGTTCATTTGATTTATGTAATAGATGGTTTTGTTTTTATTTTGTATCTTGTATTAATTATTGTAAGAATTGGCATTTTTAACTTTTTTATAAAGCCAAAACAGAATATTTAGTAAGGCAAACCATATTGAACTCATATGGCTTTTGTGGCCAGATAAATTTGGCCATACCCATTTTGTACATGTACTCAAACATAGCAAGCAGATAAACTTATTATTTTTCAACAGCAAAATCAAATAGAAAAACAAAATTATAGATTTTGATAACTTGGTGGAGGTGATGTCGGAAGTCCAGCCTCTCTTTCCTGCTGTCTTTGTTGGCCAAATTGTCCTTCACCCTGTGTGGGTGCATAATTTTGGCCATGCTGTATGTTTTGGCCATGGTCCGATTGCTGAGTAGCAAAGTGACCATATGGAAATTGGAGATGAGATTCCTGAGGTTTACCCCCCAATATGGCCATGTCGTCAAAACCCAGGTAGGGACCAGCATCCAACACTGGGTCTGTACAAGTGGCCATATTGAGCAGGTTGGTTATAGGATGCCAATTTGGGCCTGTTGTGGCCATGAATGGTTTTGGGGGTAATAGATTGAGGTGTAGGCACCCATGGAGGAACTGCATCGGATCCATGTTGAGCATGCACTTGTGGGTTTGCTTGAAGTCTCAGCAGGTTACGGAGTGACAGCTGCCACCGCTCCAAGAACTCAAAGACCTCATATGGGGTATTGGGGGGTCTGCATGCATCAATAAGGATCTGAATGGTCCCTCACACACGTAGCCTCACCTCACGGGGTAGGGGACAAAGGTACCAAGTCAGACTGCGGGAGTATGCCTCCTCACCCTCATCCTGGGCAGCCCTGGCCAGGTAATTGAGAACCCCCATGTCAACATGCCTCCTGGTATCTGAGGTAGGGTTCTCTCGCCTTCGTCGCCCATGGCGGGATATGACAGCAGGCTGTGGGGAGGCCTCCAGAGGAACAGTAGGGCTGCTGCTGTTGCCTGGATCTTCCAGGCTGATGGTGCTGGTGCAGCTGCTGGTGCTGGTGCAGTTGGAGCTATTGGTGCTGGTGCTGGAGGAGCTTGTGGGATGCAGCTGGATAGCTGTGATGATGGGCCAGCCACCTTTTCACCTTCCGCGACTGGAACGATAAAGGCCTCAGAATCCGACCCTGTCTCCCTCTCAGTGAGGTTGGACTGAGTTCTGTTAGGAAATTTATTAAGAAAAAAAGTATAAGACATATGACCATAAAATACATATGTGTAATGTGGTGTGATGTATGAACTTATGGTCTGAGATCCATGCTGGGATCCAGAAATGCCAGGCAGTCATAATAAATATATTTCCGCTTTGTCGGTGCGGAATCACCACTCCTGGCCCGCTGCTGACGTTCCCGGCCATATTGATCGCGAATGCTGCACCAACATCTCATAACATCTTCCACTGCAATGACAAACAATAAAATAATGTATAACGACATTGTGCACAGTGTATCAACAAGTTAATTGAGATTTTACAAAGTCATGTGGCCTAGTAAGTTGTATTTTTTAAACATAATCTTAATTAATAATATTAGGATAAAAAAAAACATACTGGGATTTAAGGGGATAGTGTGAAAATGTGTTATTTAGTGTAGTTAAGAATATTATTTTCAAAACATGAATGAACTTACTTATTTGTTGCTGTCCTTCACGTGGACGGTCAGCGAAATCAGAAAAAAGTAGCCCACAGATCCTCCTCCATGCCGCCTCCTTTCTGGCCCGGTCTGAGTAGTGTGTATCCCTTTGGTCCCATAGCTCCGGCCTTTCTTGGACCAGAACAAGAAGCATCTCGACATTGAAGAATGAAGACATGCTGCAGGACTCCGTGGAGGGGTTCTTCCGGGAAGTCTGGAGCAGTTTTTGAGCTAATTAGCATGTCTAAGCTTCCTGATAATGGCTTGGCCCATTTCCTGTCACCTGGAAAAGTCTTGCGTATTTCTCGCAAGTAACACGCATGGTCCTTGTGTAATCCATTTTTTTCACCCCCATAGACTTTCATTGGCATATTTTTGTAGGAATACGCTAACAATCGAAGCATGCTGCGATTTTCTCAGCCCGTAAAATACAGCTGAGAAAATACGGCTAATGGAAGCTGCCCCATATAGAAACATTGGTCTGTGTGCAATGCGTTGTTTTTGCGCCTCTCCCTCCTCTGTATTTCTCTCTAGTGAGACCCCGGCCTAAGTCATGAAATTTTATTTTTTTACACCTCTCAAAAAATATTCTCTAACATTTATACACTCACAGTCTGATAGGCTGAGTCCTGTTAGAATTATTTGGAAAACCTCCTTGTAATACTCACCAGATACTGACTGTCTGAAATTTGAGTACTGAAAATCTAAAGTCAAATACAATACCAAGTAAGTTTATAATGTAGATTTCTTTTCTCTTGGAAATAGACAAGGGGAGCAGTTTTTACATTTTACTGCATGTCAAATGTTTCTGTGGAATTCATTTTGGTGAAATATACAGTAAATGCACATTTTGCTGTGGATTATGCATGGCTTTGTGGCAAATTCAGCTGATGGATTTGCTATGAGTGAATACCCCAGTGTGTATGTTAGCGTAGTTGTGATGGATGGTATGCAGGTGCAATCTCAGTGATGAGAAAGCAAGTGTGACGATGTTGGGACTTATATTAGGGATAAGAAGAACTAATACAGGAACAGGCAGAGGAAGTTTTCACACGTAACAATCTGCTGTGGTTGTTTTCTCCACAGAGACACAAAGTCTTGGTGGTTATCAAGGGCATTGCTAGGATCTTAAAATATTAGGGGCTCAATCTTCAAATGATGTTGTAAGGCAGCCAGGGTGGTAGACGTGGCAACTGGCATTACGGTTCCCACACCCTGACGCCTCACAGATGAAACAACAAGTCCTCTCTGTGTTGTGTGTGACAAAACACTTACGGTCACTGCCAGATTGTTCTCAGGTCCCGTCGCTCCAGCTGAATAAAATATCTCAGAGTCACCAGTATTCTCAAACAACATAACTTTACTGGGCAACAGCATTTTCAGCTTGTAGGCAGCACTTTCCATACAGAGTTTCATATCCTGCGCTCTCCGTCATCTGGACAGACCCCATCTTCTCTTATCAGTAGCTTCTCCTACCTTTTGTTCCTTTCTGTCACCAACTCTTTATCAGTCCCTCCTCCAGCTCCAATGGGAAGAGGTGCCAAGTACACTTTCACTGTGGCTCCTGCCCTGGTCTTAGATCCCAGTTCCTGCTTAGGAATGATCCCTCTAGCTGGTGCCCATCAACACCATCCTCAGCTTGGGGCCCCTTACTGATAAGTCACCTTTATCCCCACAGCTTCAATCCTGTCACTGTGTGCACATCCCATCCATGGGCAAGCTACCCTGGCTTCTGACAGAACCAGGAAGCATCCTAACTAGTGATGAGCGAGTATACTTGTTCCTCGGGTTTTCCCGAGCAAACTCGGGTGGTCTCCGAGTATTTGTGACTGCTCGAAGATTTAGTTTTTGTTGACACAGCAGCATGATTTACAGCTGCTAGCCTGCCTGAGTACATGTGGGGATTGCCTGGTTGCTAGGGAATCCCCACATGTAATCAAGCTGTCTAATAGCCACAAATCATGCAGCTGCGGCAAAGAAAACTAAATCTCCGAGCAGTCACAAATACTCGGAGACCACCACTAATCCTGACTAGTGATGAGCGAGTATACTCATTGCTCGGGTTTTCCAGATCATGCTCGGGTGATCATGCTAGTATACTAGCTCAGCACTAATCCTGAATAAAAAGTGCTCTGCTCTGTGCTGCCCCTCCCTTCAGGTTAAACCCTGTGCTGCCAGTGGCTTTCTCTATTCCACACTATACTCTATCACTAATGTGCCCACCTCTATTCTAACCCCTATAGTTCTATATTATCTAAGATCCTATACTAACTAGGGATGGGCGAACCCATACTGTAAAGTTTGGGACCGTACCGAACACATAATGCTTGGTCACACGGTCCCGAACATGGGTTTCCATGGGAAACCCGTGTTACAGTTCGGGAACAGTTCAGGCTGTAAAAAAAAGCACCAAGGTTCTTTTCCCATGATTGCATTGTTTGGCTGGACGGCCAGGTATTGGAAGACTTCTATTGGTCCCAATCTTCTTCCATTTAAGGATTATGGAGTCCACTGTGCTCTTAGGAGCCTTGAGTACTGCAGAAACTATTTTGTAACTGGAAAAGGACAGGGTTGGCACCTAAAAATATACTAAACTTATAGTATCAAAAGGGGGAACTCTCCTTGCACCTCAATTGAGGTCCGATATTAACTATTATTGCCAAACTTGACTATTAATAATTAATATCCACTTAATGCCTCAACGTTATCTTTTCCTTATACTGTATACTAACTGAGACAAAACAGTGTAACAATAAAGGATATTTATTACACACACACAAGTCTGCAGTCTATAACATACATATATATTTATACCCAAGCTGGCAACTATAAATATATATATATGTATATATACAATTTTGCTGATACTACAACACTAATACAGTAATGTCACTACAGTATACAGTGATATCCCAACAATATCACACAGTAATAACCCGCAATATCCAGTAATATCCCAACAATATCACACAGTAAAACCCACAATTAACTGCCCAAATTACCCAAATCACACATACAATATAAGCCCTCCCATCTATAGCTTGCTATCTCTAATGAATAGTACTGGGCCTATTAAGAAAAGGGGACACAGAGTATACTTAAGCCATGTGGGGCCATCATCATTCCAGGCAATGCAAAAAAGGCCCCAAAGCACATTTGTTGTCCCTTTTATGTCCAGCCAAGAAGAGGTGTGTTCAGCCCCAGGGGTGTGGGGATGAGGTCACAAGTCTATTGTCCACTGGCAAAGGTACATCCCCTCATTCCTGAATGAGCAAGGTGGAGGAGGGGGCCTACTCAGCACATGTGAGGGAATTATACATAGGTATATACACATCTCTATGTAAAGATGTACATTTTGGGGGACTTTCCTTCTACAATACCCCTGTTGTCGAGAACACGACAATGAAATTTCAGGGAAGTTGTCAGGACATTTTTTATTACCTTTTTGTGCATTACTGCCCTTTTCCAAGATGGCGTCTTTGGTCTCATGTGCACTGTGTCTTCCTGCTATAAAACTCCACCCCAGCCTTCAGTCTGTGCTAGAGTATTCTGCCTTGCATCCAGCTCCTGACCTCTGGTGACTCCCTGGCTATATACCTGCTCCTGTGAACCTGTGTGGTGATCCTGCTACTCTGCTCTGAGTTCCTGCTTCATATACCATTTCCAGTAATCCTCCTTCATCTGCTGCTCGTGTTTACTTCCATCTGCATTTGCTGGACATGTAAGCTGTTTCTGCTTTGCAAGAACCTGAGACTATTACCCAGACCTCCCTGGTTGAGCTAAGATATTATTTGAACTGCCTTCTAAGCATATCTATCTGTGTTTTGGACTAAGCAAGGACTTATTCGTGTCAAGTATCCTCAAGAATAATTGTGCTTCATAGACTTTCTGCATGATTGCATTTTCCTCTGAAGTTTCCTATAGACTGCTGAGCTGCATTTAATATTTGCACCAAGTGTTGTGGACTTGAGTTTCTCTCTGCACCTGTTTGAATCACCGTGTGATAATATAGACATTACCACTTATAAAACTGTGTCCTGTAGTTGTCTTGTTCCACGCAAAGAGTCTCCTGAGTTATCCCCTATAATTATTACAGAAGTGTTGTACTGGGATGTATTTGCATACTCAACCCCATTTCTAACTAGTGACAGTTCAGGATGGAATGAAGCATAACTCTGCACTTAGGTACCTAGACATCATCCACACAGCCATCAGCTCTTCCCTGCCTTTCACCGTAACCCATATCTCTATCCACAGAGTACACCGTCTTCTTATTTCTTGGAGTCTTATTGCAGTCTTCAGTCTCTGTTCTGGTCTTTAATTGTCAACCTTCAGGTATCCGACTATCCCAAAGCTATCATCCCCAGTTGTGACTGGTCAGACTGTGGACCGGCTTCACCCTCACAGTCCATAGGTCATTCAACATAATCCTGTGTGCACCCCCGACACCTTGCCAGACTTCACGTTACTCTCCTATAGCTTGATTCAGCAGGATTTTGAGTATGTCTGGCATGATGAGACTGCTGGATGTCACAGGTTTTTTTTTCCCTCTGGGCCTTGAAGACTCAGGCACTGGACTGGCACTGGAAACGACTGGACTCAGGCACTGGAAACAACTTTCATCAGACATGCATCAAACATGACTTCCATCAGGCACTTCTCCAGTAATCTTGATTGAAGATCGTTGATGAGGTTCCTCCATAGATAGATACGCAGATCTTTACTTGGCAGGTCAGACTTCCTGGAGTAGGGAGCGATGTCACAATACCTAAGTTGACTACGGTAAGAAACACTGTCTAATTCTAACCGACATTCAATCCATCCCTTGTGAACTTCACCATTGCTAGTGTTAAAGTGGCAAATACCTTAGTTGAGGGGACCTGTCCCTAGAGAACCTTACTCTTTTTCCCCATTCACATCCCATTCACACCAAACACATACTACAATTCGATAATGCATATAGAGACTTAAGCTAAAATAGCATGGCTGCTAATGATCCATACTGCACATACAGATCATTGATCCACGTACAGTTGGAGTTACCTACTGGCTGTAAATGCATGAACACCTTCACATGAACACACTTACTGAGTATGTCCATGTACAAGTAGTCCTGGACTTACACCTAAAGTGTCTATATGCACACATAAGGAATTACTACACAGTAACACGACAACGAATATAACATCATTATTTATATACAATATATATTGGATTCAGGGTAAAGGACTGTATTTTTCTTATGTCCTTAACCCCCTTCTCAAGCTGAGTAAATGGTGCTCAGCCTGACTTCCGTGCAGTTGGGTGTCCAGTCTTTTGGTTCTCCTACAGATAATAGCAGTCCAATATATATATAAAATAATGACCAAGAGGAAAATGACAGGAAGAAGTGGCACTGAGTTTTATTACAGTCTCCTCCTCATGGCTGAAATCTGAGAGATGTTTCAGCTCGACACCAAACGTAAGACAGATGTTCTGGAGTCTCTCAGGGGCATCTGGGCAAAGGTCAAGACTTCTTCTCTGGAGTGATAGGTGCTCTTCTGCATAGATACCTAAAATGGGACAAAAGGAACAATACACATTGGCAGATCTCTCAGTGCAGTTAATAAACATCCTTATTTGATGCTTCCCTGTCTCACCAAACTCACTCATTCTTAATACTTTTACTTCAGGGTGACCTCCCCTTGTTAACCTTTCTTGAGCTGCCCAGTAATTAGCTAATGCCTCAACTCTCCTGAACCCCATAAAATGAATGCAATTTTCTTATAGTACGATCCTAGTCAATTGCCTATGTTTTCTATACAGACACCACTACCAGTTTTCCACAATTCGAAAGAGTAACATACAACCCTTGCTGCTACTTAACACCCTAGGAAAACTAAACGTAAAACTAAGATACACTGACTTTAGTCGTATCCTGCATCAGGTCTTAAACAAAACCATGTTATCCATCCAAACTTCAAGGTCAGCACACAGTATAACACGACACTCCCTCGTGTACGTCCGTTATCTGTCCATGCTTCTCCACCTGTTTTAGTTCACGTAACAATACCCTTTATCCAATCTAAGGTGCACAGAAAACAAGCAAATAAAGTAAATTTTCACTGCTGAACTTAAAGGCCTAGGTGAACACACACCTCCCTACCTATCTTAGTTCAAGCAACAAATCAGAGCATCCATGGATGTGACTCTATTATTAAAGGAACCAGAAAAACATTAACACCCTTAGGAAAACTAAAAGTAAAACTAAGGTACACTGACTTTAGTTGTATCCTGCATCAGGTCTTAAACAAAACCATGTTATCTGTCCAAACTTCAAGGTCTTAGCAGCACACAGTATAACATGACACTCCATCCTGTACGTCCGTTATCTGTCCATGCTTCTTCGCCTGTCCTAGTTCAGGTAACAACAACCTTTATCCAATCTAAGATGCACAGGAAAACAAACAAAGTCAATTTTACGGCTGAACTTCAAGGCCTAGGTGAATACACACCTCCCTACCTATCTTAGTTCAAGCAACAAATCAGAGCATCCATGGATGTGACCCAATTATCCTGGGATCTGTGTTACTCTTATCATTATGAATTCTATGGAAAACTGGAGCTAAAAATACAAGTACCAGTAAATAACCTCATTTACTTAACAGGGGGTCTGATAGAAAACAGCAAACAACCAACAACTAACAAATCCTGTTATCATTGCAATCACAATGAGCCTGAGGCCATGTGCACACGTTCAGGATTGTTAGCATTTTTTTCGCGTTTTTTCGCTATAAAAACGTGATAAAAACGCGAAAAAAAACGCTTACATAAGCCTCCTATTATTTACAGGGTATTCCGCATTTTTTGTGCAAATGTTGCGATTTTTTCCGCGAAAAAATCGCATAGCGGAAAAAAAAGCAACATGTTCATTAAAAATGCGGAATTGCAGGGATTCCGCACACCTAGGGGTCCATTGATCTGCTTACTTCCCGCACGGGGCTGTGCACACCATGCGGGAAGTAAGCAGATTATATGCGGTTGGTACCCAGGGTGGAGGAGAGGAGACTCTCCTCCACGCACTGGGCACCATATAAGTGGTCAAAAAATAAGAAATAAAATAATAAACAGTCCTATACTCACCCTCGATGTATTCCCGCCTCCTCGCACGCTGCCGTTCGGTTCCTGTAGCTGGTGTGCGCTGAAGGACCTCGCCGAATGACGTTACTGTCCTGTGATTGGTCGTGAGCGGTCATGTGACCGCTCACGTGACCGTGACGTCACGGGAGGTCCTGTGCGCACAGACCAGCTAGAAGAGGAGCCGGACGGCCGCTGAGGAGATGTCTGGGTGAGTATAAGCATTTTTTTAATTTTTTTTATTATTTTTAAACATTCTATCTTTTACTATAGATGCTGCATAAGCTGCATCTATAGTAAAAAGTTGGTCACACTTGTCAAACGCTATGTTTGACAAGTGTGACCAACCTGTCAGTCAGTTTTCCAAGCGATGCTACAGATCGCTTGGAAAACTTTAGCATTCTGCAAGCTAATTACGCTTGCAGAATGCTAAAAAAACGCGAAAAAAACGGAAAAAAAACGCAAAAAAAAAAATGCGGATTTCTTGCAGAAAATTTCCGGTTTTCTTCAGGAATTTTCTGCAAGAAATCCGCAACGTGTGCACATACCCTGAGGGTATGTGCACACGTCAGGATTTCTTGCAGAAATTTCCTGAAGAAAACCGGAAATTTTCTGCAAGAAATCCGCATTTTTTTGGTGTTTTTTCCTGTTTTTTTCGTGGTTTTTTTAGCATTTTGCAAGCGAAATTAGCTTGCAGAATGCTAAAGTTTTCCAAGCGATCTGTAGCATTGCTTGGAAAACTGACTGACAGGTTGGTCACACTTGTCAAACATAGTGTTTGACAAGTGTGACCAACTTTTTACTATATATGCTGCCTATGCAGCATCAATAGTAAAAGATAGAATGTTTAAAAATAATAAAAAAAATAAAATAAATGGTTATACTCACCTGCAGACAGCTGATCTCCTCAGCGGAGTCCGTTCCTATAGATGGTGTGTGTGTGCAGGACCTTCGATGACGTCGCGGTCACGTGAGCGGTCACGTGAGCGGTCACGCGACCAATCACAAGACCGACGTCATCGCAGGTCCTTCACACACACCATCTATAGGAACGGAAGCGGCAGCATGCACCGCTGAGAAGCGGGAAGACTCTGGGGCCATCGAAGGTGAGTATATCACTATTTTTTATTTTAATTCTTTTTTTTTACCAATTATATGGTGCCCAGTCCGTGGAGGAGAGTCTCCTCTCCTCCACCCTGGGTACCAACCGCACATAATCTGCTTACTTCCCGCATGGTGTGCACAGCCCCATGCGGAAAGTAAGCAGATCAATGCATTCCTAGGTGTGCGGAATCCCCGCAATTCCGCAAATTTAATGAACATGTTGCTTTTTTTTCCGCGATGCAATTTTTTCGTGGAAAAAAATGCAACATTTGCACAAGAAATGCGGAATACACTGTAAATAATAGGAGGCATATGTAAGCGTTTTTTTCGCGTTTTTATCATGTTTTTATAGAGAAAAACCGCGAAAAAAACGCGAAAAATACTGAACGTGTGCACATGGCCTAAGATATAGCCTTTCTGCCTCCTGTCTAAACTTCACTGGTCTAACAATACATTTCAATGACAAAAGACTAAACTTAGCAAATAGAAGAAGAGTAAAGGTACCTTCACACTGAACAACTTAACAACGATAACTATAGCGATCCGTGACATTGCAGCGTCCTGGATAGCGATCTCGTTGTGTTTGACACGCAGCAGCGATCTGGATCCTGCTGTGATATCGCTGGTCGGAGCTAGAAGTCCAGAACTTTATTTGGTCATCAGATCGGCGTGTATCGTTGTGTTTGACAGCAAAAGCAACGATGCCAGCAATGTTTTACAATGGTAACCAGGGTAAATATCAGGTTACTAAGCGCAGGGCCACGCTTAGTAACCCGATATTTACCCTGGTTACCATTGTAAATGTAAAAAAAACCAAACACTACATACTTACATTCCGGTGTCTGTCGCGTCCCCCGGCGTCCGCTTCCCTGCACTGTGTAAGCGCTGGCTGGCCGTAAAGCAGAGCACAGCGGTGATGTCACCTCGTGTCTCCCCATGGGCGCCGCCATCTTTTTTCCGGGAAAAAATGGCGGGCGCACGCGCAGTGCGCACACCGCCCGGCACCCGGATGTTCTTTGGGGTCTCGGCTACCCCCGGCAGACCCCAAAGAACATGATCGGGGTCGATTTGCACCGACCCTTGCTTTGCGATCGCCGGTAACTAACAGTTTACCGGCGACCGCAAAAAAAAAAAAAAAAAAAAAAAAAAAAAGCGATCAGTTATTTCTCTGTCCTCTGATGTGATCGCACATCAGAGGACAGAGAAATAGGGGGATTCGGGGACCCTATCATACTCACCCGGGGTCCCTGGGTCCTCTTCTGTCTTCTCCTGCCAGCCGGCTTTTTCATCATGGCGGGCGCATGCGCAGTGCGCCCGCCATCTGCTGCCATCTGCCGGCCGGCAGGAGAAGACAAGTTGGGGCTAAAATTAGGGTTAGGGTTAGGGTTAGGGTTAGAGTTAGGGTTAGGGTTAGGGTTAGAGTTAGGGTTAGGGTTAGGGTTGGGGCTAAATTTAGGGTTAGGGTTAGGGCTAGGGTTAGGGTTAGGCTACTTTCACACTAGCGTTTTTTGGCTTCCGTCGCAATGCGTCGTTGGAGAAAAAACGCATCCTGCAAAAGTGCTTGCAGGATGCGTTTTTTCTCCATTGGCTTGCATTAGCGACGCATTGCGACGGATTGCCACATGTCGCATCCGTCGTGCGACGGATGCGTCGTGCTTCGGCGGACCGTCGACACAAAAAAAACTACATGTAACTTTTTTGTGCGACGTGTCCCACATATTTCAGTGCCACGTGCCACGTATTTAAGTGACACGTGCCACGTATCAAAGTGCCACGTGCCACATATTTCAGTGCCACGTATCAAAGTGCCACGTGCCACGTATCAAAGTGCCACGTGCCACGTATCAAAGTGCCACGTGCCACGTATCAAAGTGCCACGTGCCACGTATCAAAGTGCCACGTGCCACATATTTCAGTGCCACGTGCCACGTATCAAAGTGCCACGTGCCACGTATCAAAGTGCCACGTGCCACATCTTTCAGTGCCACGTGCCACGTATTTAAGAGACACGTGCCACGTATCAAAGTGCCACGTGCCACATATTTCAGTGCCACGTGCCACGTATTTAAGTGACACGTGCCACGTATCAAAGTGCCACGTGCCACATATTTCAGTGCCATGTATCAAAGTGCCACGTGCCACGTATCAAAGTGCCACGTGCCACGTATCAAAGTGCCACGTGCCACGTATCAAAGTGCCACGTGCCACATATTTCAGTGCCACGTGCCACGTATCAAAGTGCCACGTGCCACGTATCAAAGTGCCACGTGCCACATCTTTCAGTGCCACGTGCCACGTATTTAAGAGACACGTGCCACATATCAAAGTGCCACGTGCCACATATTTCAGTGCCACGTGCCACGTATTTAAGTGACACGTGCCACGTATCAAAGTGCCACGTATTTCAGTGCCACGTATTTAAGTGACACGTATCACGTATAAGTGCCACGTGTCACGTATTTAATTGCCACATATTTAAGTGCCACGTATCAAGATTTTCCATGGAGAACAGACACATCCAGAGATATGTCTGCTCTCCACGGCTGCAGCAACACACTGACAGGAGCCATAGTTCCTGTCGGTGTGTCACTGCGCATGCGCGAGCGAGTTTACCGGCGGTCATTGACCCCGGCACTCTCGCTTAACGGCAGTGCTGCGTGGGAAAGTTCAACGCAGCTGTACTGCTGTTAACCGAGACGCCGGAGTCATTGAACTCCGGAACAGTACGCGATACACTGCTAGGAGCTTCGCTCCTGGCAGTGTATCGCCGGAGAGCAGCCGATCGGCGTGGGACACTCGTTTTATGGATTCTGCGGACAGGGAGTATGAATTTGGTTTATTATTTTTGGATTTTTTCCTGGAGGATCGAGGGCTTCGCCTACAAGTGTGCTGTTGGTGAGTATATACTCTGTGTTATATGTTGTATGTACTGTGTGTCATGTATGTGTATTGTGTGTAGGTGTTTTGTGTAACTTTACAATTGTGCTAAGTCGCCGGACACAGGGACAACTCTCCCATCCTAATACCGGATGGGAGTAGTAGTCCCATACGGCGACTTAGCACAATGGTGGCACTAGCGTCGCATGGGGACACACACACGCACACACACGCACACACACGCACACACACACACAGAAGGACTCCATGCTGCTTCACTGGGGGGCGGGGGCTTCCCTCTTCCTGTCCGACGTCACGTCTGGTCCTGGGTGTCAACCCCTCCGTACAAAGACGCCGACACCCAGGACAAAGGCGCTGTGTGTGGAAGGTAATATGGGGCCCTAGGGGGATACGCAGACACGCCGCTGCGTAAAGAATTGACATGTCAATTCTTTTTACGCCGGCGTGTTTGCAGACAAAAGCGCCGCGTTTTTTTGCGGTGTGTCTGAACGGCAAAGTGAATTTCTCATTCACTTTGCCGGCAGACGAAAATGACATTGCGCATTTTTGAAAAGCGCCCGCAAAATAGCGCTCAAAAATGCGCTATGTCTGAAAGTAGCCTAAGGCTTCTTTCACACTTGCGTCGGTACGGGGCGGTCGCAATGCGTCGGCCCGATGTACCGACGCACGTTGTGAAAATTGTGCACAACGTGGGCAGCGGATGCAGTTTTTCAACGCATCCGCTGCCCAGTCTATGTCCTGGGGAGGAGGGGGCAGAGTTACGGCCACGCATCCGCGGAAATGGCGGACGCGACGTACAAAAAAAAGGTTACATTGAACTTTTTTTGTGACGACGGGGGCTAAAGTTATGGTTAGGGTTGGGGCTAAAGTTAGGGTTGGGGCTAAAGTTAGGGTTAGAGTTGGGATTAGGGTTAGGGTTTGGATTAGGGTTGGGATTAGTGTTACGTTTGGGATTAGGGTTGGGATTAGGGTTAGGGTTGGGATTAGGGTTAGGGGTGTGTTGGATTTAGGGTTTTGATTAGGGTTATGGTTAGGGTTGAGATTAGGGCTGTTTTGGGGTTAGGGTTGTGATTATCGTTAGGGTTGTGATTAGGATTATGGATCGGGTTGAGATTAGGGTTAGGGCTGTGTTGGGGTTAGGGTTGGAGTTAGAATTGGGGGGTTTCCACTGTTTAGGTACATCAGGGGGTCTCCAAACACGACAGCCAATTTTGCGCTAAAAAAGTCAAATGGTACTCCCTCCCTTCTGAGCTCTGCCGTGCGCCCAAACAGTGGTTTACCCCCACATATGGGGCATCAGCGTACTCGGGATAAATTGGACAACAACTTTTGGGGTCCAATTTCTCCTGTTACCCTTGTGAAAATAAAAACTTGGGGGCTAAAAATCTTTTTTGTTGGAAAAAAATATATTTTTTTATTTTCACTACTCTGCATTATAAATTTCTGTGAAGCACTTGAGCTTTCAAAGTTCTCACCACATATCTAGATAAGTTCCTTAGGGGGTCTAGTTTCCAAAATTTGGTCACTTGTGGGGGTTTCTACTGTTTAGGTACATTAGGGGTCTGCAAACGCAACATAACGCCCGCAGACAATTCTATCAAAGTCTGCATTGCAAAATGGTGCTCCTTCCCTTCCGAGCTCTGCCGTGCGCCCAAACAGTGGTTTACCCCCACATATGGGGTACCAGCATACTCAGGACAAATTGGACAACAACTTTTGGGGTCCAATTTCTCTTGTTACCCTTGTGAAAATAAAAACTTGGGGGCTAAAAAATCTTTATTGTTAAAAAATATATATTTTTTATTTTCACGACTCTGCATTATAAACTTCTGTGATGCACTTGGGCATTCAAAGTTCTCACTACACATCTAGATAAGTTCCATGGGGGGTCTAGTTTCCAAAATGGGGTCACTTTTGGGGGGTTTCTGCTGTTTAGGCACATCAGGGGCTCTCCAAACGCGACATGGCGTCCGATCTCAATTCCAGTCAATTTTGCATTGAAAAGTCAAATGGCGCTCCTTTGCTTCCGAGCTCAGCCATGCGCCCAAACAGTGGTTTACCCCCACATATGGGGTGTCGGCGTACTCAAGACAAATTGTACAACAGCTTCTGGGGTCCATTTTCTCCTGTTACCCTTGGTAAAATAAAAATTTGGAGGCAAAAAGATCATTTTTGTAGAAAAAATGCGATTTTTTTATTTTCACGGCTCTACGTTATAAACTTCTGTGAAGCACCTGGGGGTTTAAAGTGCTCACCACACATCTAGATAAGTTCCTTAAGGGGTCTAGTTTCCAAAATGGTGTCATATGTGGGGGGTCTCTACTGTTTAGGCACATCAGCGGCTCTCCAAACGTGACATGGCGTCCGATCTCAATTCCAGCCAATTCTACATTGAAAAAGTAAAACGACACTCCTTCTCTTCCAAGCTCTGCGGTGCGCCCAAACAGTGGTTTACCCCCATATATGGGGTATCGACGTACTCAGGAGAAATTGCACAACAACTTTTGTGGTCTAATTTCTCCTGTTACCCTTGTGAAAATAAAAATTTGGGGGCAAAAAGATCATTTTTGTAGAAAAAATGAGATTTTTTATTTTCACGGCTCTACGTTATAAACTTCTGTGAAGCACTTGGGGGTTCAAAGTGCTCACCACACATCTAGATAAGTTCCTTGGGGGGTCTAGTTTCCAAAATGGTATCACTTGTGGGGGGTTTCCACTGTTTAGGCACATCAGGGACTCTCCAAACGCGACATGGCATCCGATCTCAATTCCAGCCAATTCTGCATTGAAAAAGTCAAACGGTGCTCCTTCACTTCCAAGCTCTGCGGTGCGCCCAAACAGTGGTTTACCTCCACATATGGGGTATCGACGTACTCAGGAGAAATTGAACAACAACTTTTGTGGTCTAATTTCTCCTGTTACCCTTGTGAAAATAAGAATTTGTGGGCGAAAAAATCATTTTTGTGAAAACAAATGCGATTTTTTATTTTCACGGCTCTACGTTATAAACTTCTGTGAAGCACTTGGGGGTTCAAAGTGCTCACCACACATCTAGATAAGTTCCTTGGGGGGTCTAGTTTCCAAAATGGTGTCACTTGTGGGGGGTTTCCACTGTTTAGGCACATTAGGGGCTCTCCAAACGCGACATGGCGTCCGATCTCAATTCCAGCCAATTCTGCATTGAAACAGTCAAACGGTGCTCCTTCACTTCCAAGCTCTGTGGTGCGCCCAAACAGTGGTTTACCTCCACATATGGGGTATCGGCGTACTCAGGAAAAATTGCACAACAAAATTTGTGGTTAAATTTCTGTTTTTACACTTGTGAAAATTAAAAAAAATGGTTCTGAAGTAAAATGTTTGCAAAAAAAAGTAAAATGTTCATTTTTTTCTTCCACATTGTTTTAGTTCCTGTGAAGTACGTAAAGGGTTAATAAACTTCTTGAATGTGGTTTTGAGCAGCTTGAGGGGTGCAGTTTTTAGAATGGTGTCACACTTGGTTATTTTCTATCATATAGACCCCTCAAAATCACTTCAAAGGTGATGTGGTCCCTAAAAAAAACATGGTGTTGTAAAAATGAGAAATTGCTGGTCAACTTTTAACCCTTATAACTCCCTAACAAAAAAAAAAATTGTTTCCAAAATTGTGCTGATGTAAAGTAGACATGTGAGAAATGTTATTTATTAACTATTTTTTGTGACATATCTCTCTGATTTAAGGGCATAAAAATACAAAGTTTGAAAATTGCAAAATTTTAAAAATTTTCGCCATATTTCCATTTTTTTCATAAATAATCGCAAGTAATATCGAAGAAATGTTACCACTAACTTGAAGTACAACATGTCACGAAAAAACAATCTCAGAATCAGCGGGATCCGATAAAGCGTTCCAGAGTTATAACCTCATAAAGTGACACTGGTCAGAATTGTAAAAATTGGCTCGGTCATTAAGTACCAAATTGGCTCTGTCACTAAGGGGTTAAAAGAAACTAAAACAAAACAAACAATCAGAAAGACTAGAGGCCAGATAGAAACTCTTAAAAGCTGAGTTTACATCAAGGCCTCACTAGCCTCCCTGGTTGTAATCAGCCATTTTGAGGAGTCTACCCATGATGGGGCACATGACACTAAGAAAATGTCATTATGTCTGTGAAAATGCCTGTGCTTATTGACAATATTGCTAGGCCCCTCACAATTACTTGTGCAATAACAGTTCCTTGCAATATGTCCAAAGTTACCACATTTAAGACATTTCACAGAGTGATATTTCCTCTCCCTCATTGTACCTGGCCATATGCAGTACCTGGCAATATGGCTGGAGCAGCACAGGCATAACATCTAACACATGCCATGACTGATTTAGGGGCCCTGACAGAACATACTTCCTTCTGTTTGATACTTTTAAACTCTTCCATTACTAAGGATGCACTGTTAACAATGTTACGTTTCCATTTTCTTTGTAATTTGGACAACACATACCTGTCATTACATTTCTTTATTGGATCAAAATTTGATAAAATATTTGATCCCTCATCTGTTCCATCACTCTCTCCTTTTTGCCCTGCACAGGGCACAATTGGTCAAGGATCTGACCTTGTTTTCAAAGATAAAGAGAAGGCCAGCACCACATTTGAAAAATCATTGATGATATTTTTCAGACTAGTAATCAGTTGGGAACTAGAATCCAGCTCCACACTGCACTGATTAATAATGGCATCACTAGATGCTGCCATTTCCTTCATAGCTTTGATCTCAGCCGCAGACTGAGTCAGCTGTGCTTCCATATCAACACAATGATTTTTCATTTTCAGCAGTTGTGATTCAAGACTGGCAATCTGCTTTTCTCTGTCCACATTATACTGATTGTTCTCTGCCAGTTGTGTCTGTAAGGCACACACTCTCTGCACATTAGTCACACAACACTGGCAGTGGAAATTTGGGGAATCTGCATTACGCAGGGATTCCACATACACACAGATCAGTTTGGCTAACATTTGTAGTCGTTTACTTGATTTATTCAAGACCGACCGTCTCTCTATGCATATGCTGTCATGCCCACATGCTTGTTCCAATAGGGCAGACCACAGCAATTCTGCAGATTTTGGTATAGTGGGGGGTTACTGGATGAAATTTACTGTGCTTTGCTAATCATTTAAGGGTCGATAGGTCCATACTCACTCTTCCTGAAGCCATCTTGGTCGTCCTCCTTGTTCCTTCTCTGCTGCTTGAAAAGGTCCTTTCACCTCTGGAATGCCTTTTCCTGACCAGCTGGACTTTTACCTTGAGAACGACTATGACTCTTTGGAAGACTGGACTTGTAAAGATGACCCAAAACTCTCAAAGATTACCAAGCAAAGGAAAAAGAAAAACGTTAAAAATCCGAAGACTTGGTTCTCTGTTATTGATTTTGTTCTGTTCCATGCATAGCGCATATTGAAAATCTGCATCACCTGTCTGAACTATCAGCGCTCTGAACGCACAGAATTGCACAACAGTTCACCCTGTATCAATGTAATCTGTCCACGTCCCTCCGGCCTGATCAGTTCAAAGACGATGACCAGAAATTCACACAGCAAAACATGAAAAACAAAATGTAAACAGTGGGCCTGTAGCTCGCCATTGTAAAAGGACAGGGTTGCCACTTAAAAATATACTAAACTTAAAGTATCAAAAGGGGGAACTCGCCTTGCACCTCTATTGAGGTCCGATATTAACTATTATTGCCAAACTTGACTATTAATAATTAATATCCACTTAATAATGCCTCAACGTTATCTTTTCCTTATACTATATAACATACTAACTGAGACAAAATAGTGTAACAATAAAGGATATTTATTACTAGATGGCAGCCCGATTCTAAAGAATCGGGAGTCTAGAATCCATATATACTTTATTTATTCAAATGTAAGAATAATACAATTAATAAATAATAGTAAGAAAGAACAAAAAATGGCTGCACTCACCAGCTCTTGACAATTCTTGACAGTACGGCACATTTCTGATTGGTCGCTCGCGGCAGGCGGCAACCAATCAGAAAAGTGCCGCGCACCACGAAGGCATATATCTTTGTCCACCCTGAGCGGGTGTAGGACGCTGGTGACGTCACTTATCTCCGGACATTATCTCCGGACAAAGCCACGGAAGTTGGCACAAATTGCCGGAAGTAGTATTCTAGGCAATTATATATTAGATTTTAATGTTATCAGTGTTTACCTTTGAACGTTTATATTGTATTGTCCTGTCACCAGCCATGTGTACGATTATCGGCCAAAAGCCTCTCTGGAACCAATAATCACCCCATGTAAAGGTATCTTTATAAGTTAAAGATTCAGAATACTATGACTTTTATCATATCCTGAACAGTCAAGTTTTTTATGAACCGTTAAGGTTTTCTGGTTGAAGTAAAAAAAACTCTGAGTGTTTACAGTTTGAAACCATAAAATGTTGAAAAATTATGTCTTTCTTGAGTATATCACTCAATGGTGCTCATAAACGTGTCAAATTTGATCTATAATATACTTTAATATACGTTACTTTAATCTTTAATATACTTAAGAACAGGGCCCCAGACATCACACAGGGGGTCTGAAACACCGCACAGTGGTCCAAAATATCGCTGTGCTCTGCCTGGGGCCCCATATGCTGCCTGGGGCCCCTGTGCTCTGCCTGGGGCCCCATATGCTGCCTGGGGCCCCTGTGCTCTGCCTGGGGCCCCATATGCTGCCTGGGGCCCCTGTGCTCTGCCTGGGGCCCCATAGGCTGCCTGGGGCCCCTGTGCTCTGCCTGGGACCACTGTGCTCTGCCTGGGGCCCCATATGCTGCATGGGGCCCCTGTGCTCTGCCTGGGGCCCCTGTGCTCTGCATGGGGCCCCATGTTCTGCCTGGGGCCACTGTGCTCTGCCTGGGGCCCCATAGGCTGCCTGGGGCCCCTGTGCTCTGCCTGGGACCACTGTGCTCTGCCTGGGGCCCCATATGCTGCCAGGGGCCCCTGTGCTCTGCCTGGGGCCACTGTGCTCTGCCTGGGGCCCCATATGCTGCCTGGGGCCCCTGTGCTCTGCCTGGGGCCCCATATGCTGCCTGGGGCCCCTGTGCTCTGCCTGGGGCCCCTGTGCTCTGCCTGGAGCCCCATGTTCTGCCTGGGGCCCCTGTGCTCTGCCTGGGGCCACTGTGCTCTGCCTGGGGCCCCATGTTCTGCCTGGGGCCACTGTGCTCTGCCTGGGGCCCCATAAGCTGCCTGGGGCCCCTGTGCTCTGCCTGGGACCACTGTGCTCTGCCTGGGGCCCCATATGCTGCCTGGGGCCCCTGTGCTCTGCCTGGGGCCACTGTGCTCTGCCTGGGGCCCCATATGCTGCCTGGGGCCACTGTGCTCTGCCTGGGGCCCCATATGCTGCCTGGGGCCCCATATGCTGCCTGGGGCCCCTGTGCTCTGCCTGGGGCCCCATATGCTGCCTGGGGCCCCTGTGCTCTGCCTGGGGCCCCTGTGCTCTGCCTGGGGCCCCATGTTCTGCCTGGGGCCCCATGTTCTGCCTGGGGCCCCTGTGCTCTGCCTGGGGCCACTGTGCTCTGCCTGGGGCCCCATATGCTGCCTGGGGCCCCTGTGCTCTGCCTGGGGCCCCATATGCTGCCTGGGGCCCCTGTGCTCTGCCTGGGGCCCCATATGCTGCCTGGGGCCCCTGTGCTCTGCCTGGGGCCCCATGTTCTGCCTGGGGCCCCTGTGCTCTGCCTGGGGCCACTGTGCTCTGCCTGGGGCCCCATATGCTGCCTGGGGCCCCTGTGCTCTGCCTGGGGCCCCATATGCTGCCTGGGGCCCCTGTGCTCTGCCTGGGGCCACTGTGCTCTGCCTGGGGCCCCATAGGCTGCCTGGGGCCCCTGTGCTCTGCCTGGGACCACTGTGCTCTGCCTGGGGCCCCATATGCTGCCTGGGGCCCCTGTGCTCTGCCTCGGGCCACTGTGTTCTGCCTGGGGCCCCATATGCTGCCTGGGGCCCCTGTGCTCTGCCTGGGTGTAGGACACTGGTGACGTCACTTATCTCCGGACATTATCTCCGGACATTAGCTCCGGACATTATCTCCGGACATTATCTCCGGACATTAGCTCCGGACAAAGCCACGGAAGTTGGCACAAATTGCAGGAAGTAGTATTCTAGGCAATTATATATTAGATGGGCATTTCCTGAAGGAAATACATGGTGCTTGAACAGCTCTACCAGCTTTACAGCAGCACTTTTCACACACGGGACTGGGGGGCGCGCTTACTTTTGCACCCGGGGCCGGGGGCGCGCTTACTTTTGCACCCGGGGGCGCACTTACTTTTGCACCCGGGGGCGCACTTACTTTTGCACCCGGGGGCGCACTTACTTTTGCACCCGGGGGCGCACTTACTTTTGCACCCGGGGGCGCACTTACTTTTGCACCCGGGGCGCACTTACTTTTGGGGCCGCACTTACTTTTGGTGGGCGGGGCTCCTCGGCCTCCGATTTGGTTGGTGGGGCCCCTCGTCCTCCGATTTGGTGGGCGGGGACCCTCGGCCTCCGATTTGGTGGGCGGGGACCCTCGGCCTCCGATTTGGTGGGCGGGGACCCTCGGCCTCCGATTGGCTGGGCGGGGTCCCTCTGCCTCCGATGTGGTGGGCGGGGACCCTCGGCCTCCGCTTTGGTGGGCGGGGACCCTCGGCCTCCGCTTTGGTGGGCGGGGTCCCTCTGCCTCCGATGTGGTGGGCGGGGACCCTCGGCCTCCGATTTGGTGGGCGGGGACCCTCGGCCTCCGATGTGGTGGGCGGGGCCCCTCGGCCTCCGATTTGGTGGGCGGGGACCCCCGGCCTCCGATTTGGTTGGCGGGGCCCCTTATCTTCCGATTTGGTGGGTGGGGCCCCTCGGCCTCCGATTTGGTGGGCGGGGACCCTCGGCCTCCGATTTGGTGGGCGGGGACCCTCGGCCTCCGATTTGGTGGGCGGGGCCCCTCGGCCTCCGATTTGGTGGGCGGGGCCCCTCGGCCTCCGATTTGGTGGGCGGGGCCCCTCGGCCTCCGATTTGGTGGGCGGGGACCCTCGGCCTCCGATTTGGTGGGCGGGGACCCTCGGCCTCCGATTTGGTTGGGGGGACCCTCGGCCTCCGATTTGGTGGGCGGGGCCCCTCGGCCTCAGATTTGGTGGGCGGGGCCCCTTATCCTCCGATTTGGTGGGCGGGGACTCTCGGCCTCCAATGTGGTGGGCGGGGCCCCTCGGCCTCCGATTTGGTGGGCGGGGACCCCCGGCCTCCGATTTGGTTGGCGGGGCCCCTTATCCTCCGATTTGGTGGGCGGGGCCCCTCGGCCTCCGATTTGGTGGGCGGGGACCCTCGGCCTCCGATTTGGTGGGCGGGGCCCCTCGGCCTCCGATTTGGTGGGCGGGGCCCCTCGGCCTCCGATTTGGTGGGCGGGGACCCTCGGCCTCCGATTTGGTGGGCGGGGACCCTCGGCCTCCGATTTGGTGGGCGGGGACCCTCGGCCTCCGATTTGGTGGGCGGGGACCCTCGGCCTCCGATTTGGTTGGGGGGACCCTCGGCCTCCGATTTGGTGGGCGGGGACCCTCGGCCTCCGATTTGGTGGGCGGGGACCCTCGGCCTCCGATTTGGTGGGCGGGGACCCTCGGCCTCCAATTTGGTTTGCGGGGACCCTCGGCCTCCGATTTGGTGGGCGGGGACCCTCGGCCTCCGATTTGGTGGGCGGAGACCCTCGGCCTCCGATTTGGTGGGCGGGGACCCTCGGCCTCCGATGTGGTGGGCGGGGACCCTCGGCCTCCGATGTGGTGGGCGGGGACCCTCGACCTCCAATTTGGTGGGTGGGGACCCCCGGCGTCCGATTTGGTGGGCAGGGCCCCTCGGCCTCCGATTTGGTGGGCGGGGACCCTCGGCCTCCGATTTGGTGGGCGGGGACCCTCGGCCTCCGATTTGGTGGGCGGGGACCCTCGGCCTCCGATTTGGTGGGCGGGGACCCTCGGCCTCCGATTTGGTGGGTGGGGCCCCTCGGCCTCCGATTTGGTGGGCGGGGCCCCTCGGCCTCCGATTTGGTGGGCGGGGCCCCTCGGCCTCCGATTTGGTGGGCGGGGCCCCTCGGCCTCCGATGTGGTGGTCGGGGCCGCTCGGCCTTCGATTTGGTGGGTGGGGCTCCTCGGCCTCCGATTCGGTTGGCGGGGCCCCTCGGCCTCCGATTTGGTGTGTGCTCTGCCTGGGGCCACTGTGCTCTGCCTGGGGCCCCATATGCTGCCTGGGGCCCCTGTGCTCTGCCTGGGGCCCCATATGCTGCCTGGGGCCCCTGTGCTCTGCCTGGGGACCCTGTGCTCTGCCTGGGGCCCCATGTTCTGCCTGGGGCCCCTGTGCTCTGCCTGGGTGTAGGACACTGGTGACGTCACTTATCTCCGGACATTAGCTCCTGACATTAGCTACGGACATTAGCTCCGGACAATAGCTCCGGACAAAGCCACGGAAGTTGGCACAAATTGCAGGAAGTAGTATTCTAGGCAATTATATATTAGATTATTACACACACACAAGTCTGCAGTCCATAACATACATATATATTTATACCCAAGCTGGCGACTATAAAAATATATATATAAATATATATATATATTGTAGTGTTTCCACCCGCTACGGGTCTTGGGGACACTCGCTTGGCAGCAGAATCATCATAGACAGGCACGGTTTCTCACACAAATCAGTCGAAATGGTTTATTTAAACTCCGCATAAACCAGATAGGGTACAGTCCGTTTCATTACAGCCACAAAACATTACAGGACATCAGACAGTTCATGTAGAAGATAGGCTTCTCTGCTGTATATTATGATCCCCTTGTCCGGGGTTACCTCTCAGGAGTTTCCACTCCTCACACTGACTTCAGGTCAGTCCCAGGTCCTCAACACAGACCGACCAGGTCTACGGTCTCCAGGTGCTTCCAGGACGACTCCACTCCCAGGAGTCTCCAACACTGACCGTCCAGGACCTTGCACAGGAACGGCTCCATACACAGGAACCTCACAAGACCATGTTACCCACACCCTGGTCACATTATCTACCCTTAACCACTCCCATGGGTGGGAGTGTGGCTGTGTGGCTAGTTTGTCCCGCCCATCTCACACAACTAGCCTAGTAAGTCCCCCATGACTATTGTACAACATCACACAAACTCTTGTGGGACTACAGGTCCCAGAACAACCACGTTACACCAGACTTACCACGCAGACTCCCTCTGCGACACATATCGGCCATTCACCACACTACCAGTCACTGTTTCATCATAACCCTGCCTCCAAGTGCATCTTGAAGTGCACACACAGCGCCCCCTGACTGTAACATTGGTCACTACACCACAATATATATATATATATATATATATATATATATATATGTATATATATATACAATTATGCTGATATTACAACACTAATACAGTAATATCACCACAGTATACAGTGATATCCCAACAATATCACACAGTAACAACCCACAATATCCTGCCCAAATTACCCAAATCACACATACAATATCAGCCCTCCCATCTATAGCTTGTTATCCCTAATGAATAGTACTGAGCCTATTAAGAAAAGGGGATACAGAGTATACTTAAGCCATGTGGGTCCATCATCATTCCAGGCAATGCAAAAAAGGCCCCAAAGCACATTTTCTTGTCCCTTTTATGTCCAGCCAAGAAGAGTTGTGTTTAGCCCCAGGTGTGTGGGGATGAGGTCACAAGTCTATTGTCCACTGGCAAAGGCACATCCCATCAATCCTGAATGAGCAAGGTGGAGGATGGGGCCTACTGAGCACATGTGAGGGAATTATACATAGGTATATAAACATCTCTATGTAGAGATGTACATGTTTGGGCACTTTCCTTTTACAGTAACCTTGGCCAGTTGTGTGCCTTGCCACAATTCTGTCTCTGAGCTCCTTGGCCAGTTTCTTGACCTAACGATTCTCATTTGGTCTGACATGCACTGTGAGCTGTGAGGTCTTATATAGACAGGTGTGTGCCTTTCCAAATCAAATCCTATCAGTTTAGTTAAACATGGCTGGACTCCAATGAAGGAGAACCATCTCAAAGAGGATCACAAGGAAATGTGATTTAAATGAGTGTCTGAGCAAAGGGTCTGAATACTTATGACCATGTGATATTTCAGTTTTTATTTTTTTTTAAATTTGCAAAAATTTCTACATTTCTGTTTTTTTTCAGTCAAGAAGGGGTGCAGAGTGTACATTAGTGAGAAAAAATGAACTTTTTAAATTTACCAAATATCTGCAATGAAACAAAGAGTGAAAAATTTAAAGGGTCTGAATACTTTCCATACCCACTGTAAACATTACATTACATGACAATTACAAGACACCACAGTGGATAGACATTAATAAACAGCAGGGTGCCACATGTGAACATGCAAACAGTATCAAGGAAAGAGGAAGCACATGAGGGTCCTCGCCACCTCCTTACAATGTCTTCTCAAGTGACCCCACACCTTGCAAGAAACCTGTAACTTTTACAAATGCTGTGTACCTGCACTGGGCGAATTTTGTACACCTCCGTTTGCGACTCGTTTTAAATCCTACTCCATTCCCTTTTGGAGTAAGAATTGTGGTCTGACGAAAATCACCACTCATCATAAATTTGATGAGCGGTAGTTGCCACGTCCCCATCCCACTGCAGCTTTGCCCATTTTATCAGAGCTGAGAGAAACCTGAGTGAAGACATCAACAATTTTTAGCACAGCCCTGAGTTGTGCCTAAATTGTGCACCTTTTCAAAGCTTTTACACCAGAATTCTGGCATGATGAATTGGGCCCTGTGTCTGCAAATAAATAGCATTTTTGAAGATGACAGTTTATTTTAACTATACATGGAACCATTGAATTTAGTGATGGGAAAACCCCTGGATGTTTGGGTCTAATGGAAAAAAAAGTCGGGTCAGGTATCAGAGTAGTACCCGAGCACAAGCCCGGACCCCATTAAGAAGAATGGGAGGCCCAAACATCCATTGTTTGCCACGCTGTCATGACAACATGGCAAACACTGCCTCTCATCAGCGCTATGGCCATTACTGCTGGTGAGAGAGCTGCTATTCCCATGCTGTCAAATGACAGTGTTTGCCAGCAGCTGCGACTGGTAGTAAAAAGTTTTCCTCTTGTCAAAGGTGTCGGCAGATGACAGAGTACTACTCCCATCAGCCTATGCCTGCTGTTGCTGATAATAGCTAGAGCAGGCGACACTGATGGGAGTACTCATTAGCCGACTCCTGCACTATAAATAAATTATTTTTTTTTTAAAAAGACGTGGAGTCTGTTCTATTTTTGAAAGCCAGCATGGCAAAACTGAGAGCTGCAGGCTGCAACTTTCAGCTGTCAGCTTTATCATAGCTGGTTATTAAGAATAGAGGGGTCTGACGCTGTTTTTTAATTATTGAAACAAATAATTAAATAAAACAGTGTGGGGTCCCCCCATATTTGACAACCAGCCAAGCTAAAGCAGATAGCCGGGGTCAGGTATTCTCAGGCTGGTAAGGGGCCATGGATATTGCCCCCTGTCACGGTGCTAGTGGTGTTCTCATTGAGGTGACCACAGTTCATTGTCCTGGCTCACAGTAAAATGTGGGAATGCAGCCTCAGTCACCTGCGGTAACCTCAATGACGTCACCATTAATCACTGAGTCTGCACTCACAGCACCTCATTCTCCTGTGGTTTGAACCTGGACGGTCGCATCATGGCACTGTCCAGGTTGTAAACTACATATTGCAGATATGGATTACGGCATGGGATATTTTCACTTTGGACAGGTGAGGGATATGGTTGCATTTATTTTTTATAGGGGACAAGGGCTTCAATGGAATGAGTGTAAGTTGAATATTTTTGTTGTTTTATTATTTTCTATTTTTTTAAGGGAACAAGGGCTTCAATGGAAAGGGCGTAAAGCTAACGCTTTTTATTTTTTTTAAAAGTTGCAAAACAGGGAGAGTAGTTAAAGTACTTTATTTTGGGTGTTTTTTATTTACAATATGACTATGGGGTTAGTAGTGGATAGCATCTTATAGATGCTTCTCCATTACTAACCTGTTGGCTGGATGTCGCCTGACAAAAAAATGTGACATCAACCCTACAAATATTACCCCACTTGTCCCTGCCAAAGGGCAAGTGGGAAGAGCTGTGGAAAATGCCAGAAGTGGTGCATCTAATGATGCACCTTTTCTGGGGTGGCCGCAGGCTGTATTTGTAGACTGGGGGGATAATATCCATGGCTATTTACCAACCTGAGAATAGCCTGAGAATACCAGCCCCCAGCTGTCTGTTTTAACTTGTCTGGTTGTCAAAGTGGGGACAACTATAAATAATTTTAAAAAAACTGCATGGGGACCCCTGTATTCTTGATAACTAGCTATGATGCTAGCTGAGGGTTGCAGCCCACAACTGTTAGTTTTGAAATGCTAGCTATTAAAAATACAGCAGACCCCAAAATTGCATTTATAGCTCAGGCACTGGCTAATGAATACTCCCATCAGCGGAACCTTCTCTTGCTGTTATCAGCGACAGCAGGCATAGGCTGCTGGGAGTAGTACTCCTATTACCCGATACATCTGTGACCGGAGGTATATTTTTTACAATCTGTCACAGCTTCTGGTTCACTTTGCCATCTGACAGCATAGGGAACTGCAGCTCTCTGACCAGCTGAAATAATTTTATGGCCGATCATAGCTGCTGGTGTTTCTAGCGCTGTCATGCAGATGACAGCGTGGAAAACACCCAATGTTCAGGGTGCTGAACCCAAACAGTAATACGGACTTCCTGGACAAGTCCGTGTTTGGAAACCGTTCCCAAGCAGCAGAGGTGTAGCTAGGGTTTTGGCTCGGGGGGGGGCGAAGCTTCTGAGTGGGCCCCTATCCACGTAACCTTGATTACAACTTGATGACGCACCTTAATAGTGAAGGAGAACCTCAGCAGATGACCGAGCTGTTCCTGAAAATAATCTCTATATAAAGACCAATATTGATATTACCGCCATTTGGTCAGTGGTAGATACCAGTCCTACAAAACATATAAGAGATCACAGCACAGTTACAGATAATGTCTTACCGCTGATGTTCTTTATGATGGAATCGTTCATTTTTCCTGTCTTTTCCATCTGGCCCAGACCGTCATGACAACTTTTTCCAGCCACGACTCGGCTGCAGAGAACAAAACAAAGACACGTTTCACTTCACACATTCCAGCCGTCACCAACTATTCCCAACCTGCGCAACCTTCTCATCCTGCTGATACCCCAATACTGAGCTGCTGCTGCTGCATGTGTTCCTATTACTGCACCTACTGTGTGGTTCTCTGTGCCCTCTAAATTCTAAAGCAACCCTCTATAATATAGTAATGCGGGGCGCAAGTGCCCTAAAAAACAGTGCCCATATTTTGCCCCCCTAGAAAGTAATATTGCCCTGTGTGCCCCTTTAATAGTCACAGTAACCTGAGTTCCCCTATAACAATAAGTGCCCACTTTACTTTTAATAATGTCCCGAGTCTCCCCCTGTACAGCTCCCTTATGCACAGCATGATGCTCTCCTACACACAGTATACTGACATCTTAGTAGCCTCCAAACTGTTTGATGGCTCCAACACTGTATGATGGCCCTTTCACTGTTAACCCCACACTGTACGATGGCGCCCTCACTGTATGATGCCCATCTAGATAGCCTCCATATAATATAATGCACCAGATCATCCTCAATATAGTATAATGCACCAGATAGTACTCAATATAGTATAATGCACCAGATAGTCCTCAATATAGTATAATGCACTCCCCATAGGCCTACTCATTATTGAATAATGCAACTCCCATAGGCAGAATCTATAGCACAAGGCAGCACACATAAGCAGACTCTGTAGTATAAGACAGACCCTCCCATAGGCAGACCCTGTAGTATAGGCAGACCCCCCATAGGCAGATCCTGTAGTATAAGGCAGACCCCCCATAGGCAGATCCTGTAGTATAAGGCAGCACTCCTATAGGCAGACCCTGTAGTATTAGGCAGACCACCATAGGCAGATCCTGTAGTATAAGACAGGCCCCCCATAGGCAGACCCTATAGTATTAGGCAGACCCCCATAGGCAGACCCTGTAGTATAAGACAGAGCCCCCCATAGGCAGACCTTGCAGTATTAGGCAGACTCCCCCCATATGCAGACCCTGTAGTATAAGACAGACCCCCCATAGGCAGACCCTGTAGTATTAAGCAGACCCCCCATAGGCAGATCATGTAGTATGTAGTATAAGGCAGACCCCCCATAGGCAGACCCTGTAGTATTAGGCAGCGCTGCATAAAAAAAAATATTCACCTCTCTTCTTCCTGGTTCCTGTGCTGCTCTAAGCGCCCACTTATCTCCTGACAGCGGGCGCCGGGCAGTGACATCATTGCATCCGCTGTCAGAGTCGCCGACGTCAGATGCTGACAGGGGGATGATGGGGGAAAGAGTGCAGCGCTCCTTCCCTCATCATTGCGGTCAGCTGTATCGGATAAATGCCAGTACAGCTGACCTTGTGAAGACAGGCGGGGGGCCCACTGCTGGCAATGGGCCCCCTCGCCTGCTCAGGGGCCCCATAGCGGCCGGCAGCAGAGCAGGGAGATCGATTCTCCCTGCTCTGCCACAGAAGGCAACTACGCTACTGTAACAAGTTATTTTTAACAGAGCACTGATTTGCAGCTATCACTTCCCTTATGAAGACCTCTTATGCCTATTTAACCATCTGTTGCCCCTGTAGCTCCAATACTGTTGATCAAGCATGCTCAGATGCACCTACTGACCCTATCTAATAAACTTCTGACTGCCAGATTATAGCACAGCTCAGCTAGTCTATACCGAAGATCCTACTGGTACTAGCTGAAATTGCATATAATGACCATGTCTAATTCATGAAAACAGATGCACCCATGACCCACTGCAATAAAGCATCCTTGATCGGAACATCTTCATGAACCACCAATGAAATATGGAGTTTATAAAAAGCAGTTAATATTGGACAATTAGCCTGCCACAGTAACTGTATTTAAAACTATCAACTGTCTATCTCACCCATATTGATAAAAATGTCCCATGTCGAGATCTATCTCTATTAAGAAGTACAGAAGAGAGCAGACAGAGGTACCTGCAGTACTGAGAAGAAGAAAGGTGCTGCAGGAAAATGTAGTTTTAGCAGATAAAAATAGGACTGCCCAGTCAGCTGAAGCTGGGTTGACACAGGGGTAGAAAGGGATTAGAAAACAGATAAAGGTACAAGAAAAACTCCAAGAGGTTGTCCGGTGCAAACAAGTTATCACCTGTTCAGCTAATACCTTGTTGATCGGTGGTCAAGCCCTTGGAACCCACATAATAGGGAACTTTTGACTCCATTGGAAAGAAGCAGCTCTGCTCAGGCTCAATCTGCACTCCATTCATTCTCTACGGGGCTGCCGTGCCCAAACTTTTTTTCCGACAGCTCCAAAATGAATGGATCGGCACTTGGGCATCTATCTGCTGCACCATTTTACAACAGGTCTAAAAGTTTCCAATTGGAACCCTTCAGCAAGTTATCACCTTCTCTTGTTGGGCTTCTAGTGTCTATTAACAATAGTCATGCAGATAATGTGTTTTATTAAAAAAATATTGCCTTTGTAAAGTAACCCATTAAGGATTTTGCAAGTTTAATGCAGTAAAAATATTCTTTCATTTTATTTGAAAAAAAAAAATTGATTTCTTAATGAAATTGTGAAAATATAAGGACACAACTGTATGCACCTTTTGGAAAGCAACACAGGCTCTGAAGTGAAGATGTTAAATACAGGTTAATCTCCATTTTATCCAGTGGTTAGAACCTGCACAAGGATCAGAACTCATCATGTGATTCAGCACAACAGTTGAACATGTTCTCAGGTTATCAGTGATAAGCAGCTCCTGACAGAGGCAATATTTTTATAATTGCCATCTTCTCCATATACATCCTTTGGTTGGATGGATTCTGAAAAAAAGAGAAGTTCTGAAATTATCAATTAAAAACATTAGCAAGCATGAATGTGATTAAACATCAAGTTTGAAATCCAAAGTTTGTTAAAAAGACTGAAAGTAGAATTTAGTTTAGTAATATGAGCATGACATGTGTAATAAGAAAAAGAATGAAGTAGTAGTATATTAGTTTGGAAAAACAAATTTGGATTCTATCATGTAGGATTGGGATTTCATTGTGTGGTCGTCAATTTAAATCATACCTCTAAGATATAATAATTTCATCAAGGCAAAAATTGATAAAAATTACAAGAACAAAAATAGGACCAAACCCAGTTTATAACTATTAGAAATAAAATCTTTATTGGTTTCAGTAGAATAAGGTTAAAAAAAAAAATACCAGCAAAGCACAGCATGAGTAGAATAGAAAAATAAGTGTAAAGAAGGAGAGAGCAATAATTCAGGCAAATTGTGACCTATCTTAAAAAATGCAAATAGAATGATGAGAAAAACATAACTAATTGGATTTTGATGTAAAAAAAACCACTTGACTTTTTATGTATTATGTGGGTTATAATCTTGTGAAATTAATAAGGTTTGTCTTTCTTCTTTTTGTAAATTGGACTTTGTTATATTTTGTTACTTTACCTTTATCAGTTTTATTGTCTAGTAGGTTGTATAATACTTTGGGAATGCAATTTGGGAAGCTAAATCTATTTATTGTATGTTAAAACTGTTATTGAGTTGACCACCTATTCTACAGACAACTGTTTCATGGCGCTTATCATTTTTGTTTAGAGTAGAACTTGGCTGGTTACGTGAGGCGCCATTGTAGAAACTTGGAAAAATTTGAATATCACATAAAAGAGCTTTTATTATACACACAAGACTTGCGGTCCAGTCCGATGGACATCTCTGGACTGAATCCGGCACCTCCTCTCTTTCTACAATTGCTATCCTCCTTCCCTTTTTCATGTGGATGACGTGTCCTATGTCATCCACACAGTGATCCCCAACTTTGCTCCTGTGCAGGTGCACTTCTCTCTGCTCTACCTTCTACCTGTGCTATAATACGTATGCATCAGGAAAGGCCAAAGAGCGCTAGGAAGTAAAGTTGGCACATGCGCACTATAGTCATTTGCTTTGCCCTTCGTAGAGCAGAGTGAAGTACTCATACACAGGAGCGTGATTGTGGGACACTGTGTGGATGACGTTGGATGCGTCAGCCACATGTAGCTGGGGAGGAAGATGGCACTTGTATAAAGAGATTCTATGGAAACTTGACAGAACGGAGCAGAGGTTGATCATTTGCACAACCACTCTATTTATTGTTGATGGGGAAACAGAAACAGCCACGTACAGTGCTTGGTTCTTGGCAGTCCAGTAAGCAATAAATGAAGTAAAGGTGACATGTTCATCCTCAAATGGGGCTGTGCAGGCTACTGATTTTAAGATCAATGGAAGTCCAAATGATTGGCCATAGCGACCAGTTAGGTGTCCCCTATTTTATGAATTATGGATGACTTACAGTCTTGGTGTAATCTTTTTAACACTGATGATGTCACTGTAGACCTTTACGCTCAACTTCTTTTCCAATGGCAAAAGACAGTCAACAAGCAAGCAGAGTCATGCTGTATTTCCACAAGATTCTCAGCAGGAAGGAAATACCGAGTGCTTATGGAGAAAACTTGTTCAACAAAGCCAGAAATACTGTGAAATGGATTCTAATAGGGATTACATTTTCTATTGAAGAAAAGGCCGAGAACAGTAAGTAAAACTGAAAACTGCAATGTTAACATTTCCATGAATAGAGAGTAGGTCTCGGGGGATTCCTCGGTTGCTGTGAGTGGAGTACTTTCTATAGTAGGTTCAATAAGAATACATGTAGCATTAATGTAAACCATTTCTTACGGAGCTCTCTAGCAAACAAATCTCAAGGAATCATTCACCAAACAAATTTTTTATGTTCACAGGTCTAGAATTTATAAAATTATTGTTTTTTTGTGCATGTAAAGAAAACATAATTATGTTGCTGCAGTCAAACATAAATGGTATGCCGAGATGTTTTAACATGTGAGTGGTAAATGTGGGTCACAGTAGTTTGTGGGTGGTGTGTTACATGGTACCTAAGAATATCGGCCACTTCTCCATGTTATTGGAAATTACTGAGTTGGTCCTAAGTAAAAAGTGACCAATTGTGGAGTGGCACTGGGACACGGCTTCTGACACCACTTTATAGAGCTTATTAGACAGATATTATTTGAGGTAGTTTGGAGCTTTTTAGAGAGTTGAGGAAGATTGTGCACTGTAATAGGACTCACTGTTGTTGAACACATCCCTTTGGAGTCAGACATTATGCCTCATCTACTCCAGTAATCTGACTAGAAGTGCTGAATGAAATGCATATGCGTAAACAGGTTGCATCAGTCCCTGTTGGAGGAGGGATCTGGAGAAGAAAGGACCAACAAGTAAGTTTCCCCGTATAATGAGCGAGGCCTCAGAGAAAGATCCACCTGAGAACTAAAGCAAGTGAACCAAAGATAAAGCACTAATAAACCAGTAACATCTCCACTACTTATTGTTTCAATTAATGACTGTTCAAGTTTTGTGTCTCTTTGTTATTCAGCGACTGAATTATTCTTAGGCTCTATAACTGTTAAGTGTGTTCCTCTTTGGCTATATAATGATTATGTACCTCTTCCAATGTGTAACCACGGGCCCTGGACTTATTGTCTGGTACCACGGATCTCGAGCACTACCGTGAACTGTTCTGGTATCGACATTGTGTCAATTCGATTTCATATTATTCCCTTCATGACCAGGTGATTTTTCCCTTTTTTTCCTTTCTTTTTGATTTTTCTTCCCCTTCTTCCAAGAGCCATAACTTTTCATTCTCATTCTCAGCCATAACCTTACGAGGGCTTGTTCTTTACGGGACAAGTTGTAGTTTTGAATAACACCATTCATTTCATCAGGTGATGCACTGGAAAGTGGGGAAAAATTCCAAGTGTGTTGAAATTGCAAAAATAGTGCAATTTCTCAATAGTTTTTTGTGATTTTTATTTACCACGTTCAATATACGCTAAAACTGACACGGAAATATGATTCCCTACGTCAGTATATGTACACAGATACCAAACATGTACAGTTATCTGTATTTAAGTGTTGAAAAAAAATTCAAAATATTTAAAAGAAAATAAATGTTCCTTGTGTTGCCATTTTCTGAGACCCGTAACGTTTTCAATTTTAGTAATATGGGGCTGTGTGATGGCTTATTTTTTGCAAATGCTTTTACTGATATAATTTTGTGGTCAATACAATGTTTTGACCACCTCTTATTGTATTTTATTGCAATGTTGCGGAGGCCAAAAAAACAATTCTGGCGTTTTGATTTTTTTCATGTTACGCCGTTTATTGATCGGATTAATTTTTTTACATTTTGATAGGCTGGACTTTTACAAAGGCAGCATTACCAAATATTGGTATTTTTTATTTTATTTTAATTCTTTTATTTTTATTGGGGCAAAAGAGGGGTAGTTTGAATATGAACTGATCTTTTTGTTATTTTTTATATATATTTAACCCCTTTCCGATGTTGGACGTAATAATACACCCACATGGGAATCCCTCCTTTTGATGTGGGCTCCGGCGCTGAGCCTACATCTTTCACGAAACATGTCAGCTATTTTGAACAGCTGACATGTGCCTCTAACCGCTGCGGGTGGAATCGCGATCCACCCATGGCTGTTAACTAGTTAAATGCCACAGTCAATCTCTGATAGCGGCATTAAACTTGTGCTTACTGAAGGTGATTAGGAAATCCCGCCCATCGGTGACCCCGTCAAGTGATTGCGGGTTACCGATGGGTCAGCATGACAACCAGAGGTCTGATGGTTG
The DNA here is from genome assembly GCF_051348905.1 of Ranitomeya variabilis. NCBI lineage: Eukaryota > Metazoa > Chordata > Amphibia > Anura > Dendrobatidae > Ranitomeya > Ranitomeya variabilis. The sequence goes on from NC_135236.1 coordinate 92,224,457, forward strand.
TCATTGCTGGATTGCCATCATAGCAAGTGAGCATTTCTGCTACACACAGGCGATATAATCATCACCTGTGTGTAGAAGATGATCACACAACTGCAGCTTCTAGTCTTCATGGAGACTATTGAAGCATGCAAAAAGTACAAAAAAAGTTTTTAAATATGTATAAAAAAATTAAAGTTCAAATCACCCCCCTTTTGCCCCATTCAAAATAAAACAATAAAAAAATCAAATATACACATGTTTGGTATTGCTTCACTCAGAATCGCCCAATCTATCAATAAAACAAAAGAATTAACCCGATCGCTAAACAGGGTAACGAGAAAAAAATTCACAACACCAGAATTGCGTTTTTTTTGGTCGCCGCTACACTGCAATAAAATGCAATAACGGGTGATCAAAAGATTCTATCCACACCAAGATAGTATCGATAAAATTGTCAGTTCGGCGAGCAAAAAATAAGCTCTCACCCAGCCCTAGATCACGAAAAATATAGACACTACTGGTCTCGGAAAATGGCACTATTGTAGCATTTAGTGAACAAGAAAAACAACAGTGGAAATGCACTTTTTTTTGCAGTTTCACCACACTTGGATTTTTTTTCCAGTTTTCAAGTACAAGATATATTAAAACCAGTGGTGTTGTTCAAAAGTACAACTTGTCCCGCAAAAAGCAAGCTTTCACATGGCCATTTTGATAGACAAATAAAAAAGTTATGGCTCTGGGAAGAAAGTGAACAGAAAATGAAAACACAAAAACAAAAATACCTCCGGTCATGAAGGGGTTAAAGTTTGGACACACCTTTTCATTTAAAGATTTTTCTGTATTTTCATAACATATGTACAAGTCATTAAACGGGTCGTATTAGAGGACACAACAGTTACTGTACCCCCCTTACATAGCATTGTGATATCATGCTATATTTAAGAGCAGGTCATTTCACACCTCTTCATTATCCAGCCGACAGAAAGGCTTTATTCACACATCAATATTTTTGATCAGTGTTTCATCAGTATTTGTATGCCAAAACCAGGACTGTTTTCTAAGCACAGAACAGAAGTCAGTCTTTCAATTATAGTTATTCTCTGTATGTTCCACTCCTGGTTTTGACATACAAACACCTAAAAGTAAGAAAGAACACGCCTGTATGTCCTTGACTGCTTATTTCTTTTACACTTCCAATAAGAAATTTTCTTTTTTGCCAACATTTCAATTTTTTGTCTTGTTTGTTTGCATCTTGTGGATTTTCACATTTGAAGTGATCAAACACTGTTTAGCTTCAATGCAGATAGACTGTATAATTACAGAGGGCTTCAGGCATATGTTAATGGATTAAGGAAACATTAGGAGGAAAAACTAGAAAACAAGTTATGTTTGGAAAGGCTGAGAGGGATTGCTAAGCTACAGAACATTTGGTGCTTGCCTTGAATGATATCCCTATGCATTTTCCTCCAGTAAAACCACATTTTATATTTCTGCAAAAAAATAAAAACCCACAGGAATATTTTTTCTCCACTATCTATGGAGTCAATATTAGGATATAATAGGATGCAGCACATTACTTTGGTGTAACATAAATAATTGTTTTGATATTGGAAACCTACTCATTGTCAATCAAGATCACAACTTTCTCATCCCATAACTATTTACTATATGGTAAACCTTTCTGGCGTGGGAAATAATGACAAAAAAGGAAAAAGACAACGGCCAATTTTGTATTAGAGAATATTATATCCAAGGGTGTTATTTCCTGTAAAGGGATTGTGTCAGCAAAATAGTAAAATATAAGTCATACGCTTTTTTCGTATTAGAAAGCATTTCTGTGATCACGTTGAGTACTGAAGCACACTTAGTAGGCCGAGGTCTTCTGTTTTCTGCAGATCAATGGGTAGGGTGACTGTATGTAAGCAATTGAGCAGTTATATGTCCCCACATGAGGATAATACAGCCATTGTTATAGACATGTCAAAGCTGAGCTCCCACTGGTCTACATGAAGAGGGGCAGGAACATGTAATGATTCCAGAATCACAGGGACTTAACAGTTACACAACTGTTAGTCCAGATATTGACAGCTCAATACTGAGGCAAAGAGCTTGGCAGTTACACAATTACATATAGTCCCTTAGCTTGATGGTTACACTTTAATACTGTGGCAATAGGCATGGCATATTTGCTATCATACTGCAGGACCGAGTTTTCTGGTTACGTGACTCAATGGTACAAGATTAATTAACTTGTGCTATATGTGATTGCCACTTATAAAGAACAGAGCCCTCTAGGGTTTTGTACAAGGCAGATGTAATACTCACGCTATTGATGTTATCTAACTGTCAAGTATTAATGATTTGATTCATTGTTGTTTAATATTTGTATCGTTCTTATACAGTTCTAATTATGGGGCTTTTTATTGGTGAGGAATCTTTTGAAATTTGAGTTCACTAGCTTTACCAAAATTTGATTGTCCGATGTGAAGATAATCCATGCTGTCCCACAATGATTCGGATGGTCTGGAGAGGCTCTTCCCACCAGGCGCAACACAGTGACAGGAGCGTAATACTCCTCCAGTGTCTAGGGCAGAGCTCACGTGAGAAAGTTCACCGGAGATCATAGTTGAAACACGGTGCCCTCACTTACTGCATGTCTATTTTTAACTTTTTCATTTAAGACCATAGAAATTATTTTTATAATTGGGCATATTTTTTTTTTTACATGGGGCAGCCCCAGAAACAGCAATTTATACTGGCATTGTCTATTTTTTCAGTTTAGTTTTATTTTTATTTGTACTTCTTTTTCTATTTTGTTTTTTCCTATTTATTGTTATTTATTTGAATTTATTTTATAAACTGTGTGCCCCAGAAGATATTGAAAGACCGATGTAAGGGGTGCTGTGGGCATTTTAATGCATCAATACATTCTTTTTTTGATTTGCTGATTTGATTTCCCTTATAACTAGGGCTAGTATGTTAGCCTCAGCTACTGTAATACTATGCAGGATGATGCAAGCTCCACTAGATGGCAATAGAGTGGAGGGAGGACAGCAAGTCTGCCAGAACAGACCTGCAGTGCTGCAGCGAGCCTACCACCTGGTGGCAGCAGAGAAGTTAAACAAGCCGGGTCAAAACCTAGAGAGTAATACAGTACAAAGCGAAAACACAAAATACAGAGTCAGAGGGGAGCCAGGGGTCAAAATCAGTCTGAAGCCGCAGCACCAGAAGCAATAGATGAAGTCAGGTCAGAATCAAAACTGAGTCAAACACTAAGGGGAACGCTAAATCAGGACAGGGAGAGGAGGGACCAGACACAAGCGAAGGCATTAAATATAACTGAGACCTCCTGCAGGATGCAGCGGAGATAAATAGCAAACCAGAACCCAAAATGAGGCAGAGCAGTTAACCCCTGACATGACCAGATCGGGAAAGCGGTATACAGGACTCAAAACCTGTGCTGGATAATAACAGCTACAAAGGAATTTAAGCCTACAGTCTACATAGCAAAGCTTAACAGAAATAATTCATACAAAATAGATGCGTGTTTTCTTCATAGCATAAGGCCACCTGACAAAGGTTCCGCCGAAACACGCATCGGGGTGGACCACCTATGGATCATACTACTCCTTTGGCTAAATCCACTGAGGTATCTTATATTGTCTTATAGCCTTGTAATAATGTCTGTATAAGTGCATTCAGCAGGCGATCTCTAGGATTCCTCAGGCCATATGGGATGTTGTAATTATAATGAGTATAGACTGTTACATATATTATTTATGTCTATTGTGATTCCACCAACTAACAGCCCTATAAGTATGTATCACTATATTACATAGGTGACCTTTAGGTTTTCTTAGGCCATATGGAATGTTGCAGTTATATTCTAATAGATATTTATTGATGCTTATAGTGTGATGTATTCCTATTTTAGGATATTTTGAGTGTTCTATTTTAACATAGTAACATAGTTATTAAGGTTAAAGGAAGACTTTAAGTGTTAGGAGTCGAGTTTCCTCTGCTGCACAGGGGGAATCTCGATCCGTGTCTGCTGCTGTCTCCCATTCTCCATCGGCCGCAGTGGAGCCTGCTCAGCGGAGACGTCGGTCCCAGTGTCTCACTGAGTCTGATTCAGTGCAAAGGGTTTTTGATGCCTCTCCAGGCTCTGCTATTGTACCCTGCACTGATCTACGGTGAACAGGCTTTTCTGGGACTAAGTCCTGCTTTGCACACACTGAGCTTGCCCAGAGTAAGATCTCTCAGTGGAGATCAAGGGTCACATGCTCAGGTACTGCAGCCAAATCTATTGGTCTTTCTAGGAAGGTCAGGTAGGTATGAAGGCTCCGTAGCAGTTTCCCATTGGTCCTCTTTTGAAAGGTCCTGTACGTGCTGCTGCTATTTAAGGCTCGCATGGCCGCACGGCCATGCGCTAGTATCTTTTAAAGTTACATGCTTTGTGCCACTGTGGTCATATGCATGAATGTGTTCAGGGACCAGCAGAAATAAGCCCCTAGAATGCTGGCACCTCCTGCGAGGAGATTGTGTATGAGAGTATTCAGGGACCTGGCTGAAATAAGCCCCTAGAATGCTGGCACCTCCGGCGAGGAGTGTTGTGTGCGTGCATGACCACTGACTGCTCTCTTCTGGGTAGTTATCCTGTGTCTCTGTGAGAGTTAACAGGGCACAGAGCTTTGCTTTCTCGGCCGCTCTGTGAAGCTAACAGAGCTGGTTAATACCGCCATATTGAGCCGCCATTCACTTAGCGGCAGGATATTTCCTGCACGGTGGACCCCGGGTTGCGAACGCACCAATCACATCAATAAATATATTCGGTGCGTTCCGCAAACCCTAACATTAAGTCCATCTAGTTCAACCCATAGCCTAACCTAACATGCCCTAACATGTTGATCCAGAGGAAGGCAAAAAAAAAACATGTGGCAAAGAGTAAGCTCCACATTGGGGAAAAAATTGCTTCCCGACTCCACATACGGCAATCAGACTAGTTCCCTGGATCAATGCCCTATCAAGGAATCTAGTATATATAACCTGTAACATTATACTTCTTAAGAAAGGTATCTAGTCCACTCTTAAATTTAAGTAATGAATCACTCATTACAACATCATACGGCAGAGAGTTCCATAGTCTCACTGCTCTTACAGTAAAGAATCCACGTCTGTTATTATGCTTAAACCTTCTTTCCTCCAGACGTAGAGGATGCCCCCTTGTCCCTGTCTCAGGTCTATGATTAAAAAGATCATCAGAAAGGTCTTTGTACTGTCCCCTTATATATTTATACATTAAAATAAGATCACCCCTTAGCCTTCGTTTTTCCAAACTAAATAGCCCCAAGTGTAATAACCTATCTTAGAATTGCAGACCCCCCAGTCCTCTAATAACCTTGGTCGCTCTTCTCTGCACCCGCTCTAGTTTAGCTATGTCTTTCTTATACACCGGAGACCAGAACTGTACACAGTATTCTAAGTGTGGTCAAACTAGTGACTTGTATAGAGGTAAAATTGTGTTCTCCTCATGAGCATCTATGACTCTTTAAATGCCTCCCATTATTTTATTTGCCATTGTAGCAGCTGCCTTACACTGGCCACTAAATTTGAGTTTGTCATCCACCCATACTCCCAGATCTTTTTTCATTGACGGTTTTGCCCAGAGTTTTAGAATTAAGCACATAGTTATACATCTTATTACTTCTACCCAAGTGCATGACCTTACATTTATCCCCATTAAAGCTCATTTGCCATTTATCAGCCCAAGCTTCTAGTAAGTCATCCTGTAATATAAAATTGTCATCCTCTGTATTGATTACCCTGCAGAGTTTAGTGTCATCTGCAAATATTGAAATTCTACTCTGTATGCCCCCTTCAAAGTCATTAATAAATATGTTAAAAATAAGAGGGCCCAATACTGACCCCTGTGGTACCCCACTTTTAACCGCGACCCAGTCCGAGTGTGCTCCATTAATAACCACACTTTGTTTCCTATCCCTGAGCCAGCTCTTAACCCACTTACACATATTTTCCCCTATCCCCATTATTCTCATTTTATGTATCAACCTTTTGTGTGGCACCGTATCAAAAGCTTTTGAAAAGTCCATATGCACTATGTCCGCTGGGTTCCCTTGGTCAAGTCCGGGACTTACCTCTTCATAGAAATTGATCAGATTAGTCTGACAGGAACGGTCCCCAGTAAACCCATGCTGATATTGGGTCATGAGGTTATTCCTCTTCAGATACTCCAGCATAGCATCCCTTAGAATGCCCTCCAGGATTTTACCCACAGTAGAGGTTAAGCTTACTGGCCTATAATTTTCCGAGTTCAGTTTTTGTCCCCGTTTTAAAAATTGGCACCACATTTGCTATACGCCAGTCCTGTGGTACAGACTCTGTTATTATGGAGTCTTTAAAGATTAAAAATAATGGTCTATCAATGACTGTACTTAATTCCTGCGGTACTCGGGGGTGTATCCCATCCAGGCCCGGAGATTTGTCAATTTTAGTGATTTTTAGACGCCGCCGTACTTCCTGCTGGGTTAAGCAGGTGACACTTAATGAGGAATTTTTGTTATCACTGATCATATTGTCTGCCATGGAATTTTCTTGTGTAAATACTGATGAAAAAAAGTCATTTAGCATATTGGATTTTTCCTCATCCTCATCCACCATTTCCCCCAGACTATTTTTAAGGGGGCCAACACTATCATTTTTTAGTTTCATACTATTTATGCAGTTAAAGAATATTTTGGGATTATTTTTACTCTCTCTGGCAATGAGTCTCTCTGACTCAATCTTCGCTGCCTTGATTTGCTTTTTACAAAATTTATTTAATTTTCTGTATTTATTTAATGCCTCATCACTACCTACTTCCTTTAATTTTCTAAGTGCTTTCTTTTTGTCACTTATTGCGCCCCTTACAGCTCTATTTAGCCATATTGGTTTCCTCCTATTTCTAGTATGTTTATTCCCATACGGTATATACTGTGCACAGGTCCTATCCAGGATGCTAATAAACGTCTCCCATTTTCTTTGTTTATTTTTATGTCTCAGGATATCGTCCCAGTTAATTGCACCAAGATCCTCTCTTATCCGTTGGAAATTTGCCCTCCTGAAGTTTAGTGTCCTTGTCACCCCCCTACTACACATCTTATTAAAGGATACATGAAAACGTATTATTTTGTGATCACTATTCCCCAAGTGACCCCCAACCCTTATATTTGATATGCGGTCTGGCCTGTTGGTTAATATTAGGTCTAGCAGTGCCCCCCTTCTTGTTGGGTCCTGAACCAGTTGTGAAAGGTAATTGTCTCTCATAGTTGTCAAAAACCAATTACCTTTGCTGGAACTGCAGGTTTCTGTTCCCCAATCTATTTCAGGGTATTTGAAGTGCCCCATAATAATAACTTCTCCTTGAGTTGCAGCTTCATCTATTTGCTTTATGAGGATATTCTCCGTTGCTTCCATTATTTTTGGAGACTTATAACAAACCCCTATCAGTAATTTATTATTTTTTCCCCTTTCCCTTATCTCCACCCACAGGGACTCTACATTTTCATTAGACTCACCTATATTATCACGCAGGATGGGTTTTAAGGATGATTTTACATATAGACACAAACCTCCACCTCACTTATCCGCTCTGTCATTTCTGAACAGACAATAGCCCTGCAAGTTGACAGCCCAGTCATGGCTCTCATCCAGCCATGTTTCAGATATCCCCACCATGTCATAATTATGCTCCAACAACATAATAATAATAATAATATTTTTTTATTTATATAGCGCCAACATATTCCGCAGTGCTTTACAACTTATAGAGGGGACTTGTACAGACAAACTTTTTGAAAAAGGCGATCACGCCGAAATGCGCGTCGGGGTGGGTGCGCTCGGCGGATACGTGTCGTTTCCAGCTCCATTCAGGTAATATGTTTGTTACATTCCACTCTGCCTTTGCTTTTTTACTAATTAGTTCTATACTGACTTTGACATTTATGGATTGGTGGATCAAGTGGAATGTATATACTGTGTCTGTTTGACTATGACCATGTTTGCTGGAAATGGGTATCTATTATTACTACACAGGCATTGCCTTTGATATGTCGTACCCTCAGTAGTGCACCCCTGCGTTTCCTACGTGCACATTGTTACTTGTATTTCTCCACTCCTTGTTGGCTTTTTGCCAAATATCCTGGTATATTTGAATGCAATTAATAAAAATATATTTATATATCTTTGTATATGGTATTCTGGGTGTTTTTTGATCGTATGTTGTTTTTGTAGTGTTTAGCCTAAGTATGTAGCAGTACAGACACAGAGCTTTTAACTGCATAAAGTGTATGAGAACATGATGCGAGGAACCTGATTATGTTTTTTTTTTTTTTTTTAATTAGGCCACACAGGGATAGTTAGGTTAATGCGTTGAGGCGATAGGCCAGTCTGAACAAATGCATTTTTAGGGCATGCTTAAAACTGTGGGGATTGGGGATTAATCGTATTAACCTGGGTAGTGCATTCCAAAGAATCGGCGCAGCACGTGTAAAATCTTGGAGACGGGAATGGGAGGTTCTGATTATTGAGGATGCTAACCTGAGGTCATTAGCGGAGCGGAGGGCACGGGTAGGGTGGTAGACTGAGACCAGAGAGGAGATGTAGGGTGGTGCTGAGCCATGGACTGCTTTGTGGATGAGGGTAGTAGTTTTGTACTGGATTCTGGAGTGGATGGGTAGCCAGTGTAATGACTGGCACAAGGTAGAGGCATCGGTGTAACAAGATTAATTCTAATTCGTCCATTTTGTTGGCGATGCTTCTGGCATTAGTATACATACACATTATGTATCTCTCTGTACCTATATTCTTTCTTAAATTATTAATTGTTCTAACCCCACCCCCCATGTCACTGCCACACCCAACTTCCTTATTTGTGCCCAGATCTCTATCTGCACTATCTTCCCCTCCTATAAAATGAATACCCTCCCCCCATTCCCTAGTTTAAACACTCCTCCAACCTTCTAGCCATTTTCTCCCCAGCACAGCTGCACCTTCCCCATTGAGGTGCAGCCCGTCCCTAGCGTAGAACCTGTAGCCAACTGAGAAGTCGGCCCAGTTCTGCAGGAACCCAAACCCCTCCTTCCTACACCAATTCTTGAGCCACTTATTAACCTCCCTAATTTCCCGTTGCCTCTCTGGCGTGACACGTGGTACAGGCAGTATTTCGGAAAATACCACGTTGGAGGTACTTGCTTTCAGCTTGCAGCCTAATTCCCTGAAATCGTTTTTAAGGACCTTCCACCTACCTCTAACTTTGTCATTTGAGCCAATGTGCACCATGACCGCTGGGTCCTCACCAGCCCCTCCCAGTAATCTGTCAACCCGATCAACCTTACTGGGCATGCACCTCTTCATAATGTATGTATACATCTTGTCTCCAGTCTCCTAATACTTTAATAATGTTTGAATAAAGTTTTGTATTATAATATTATTGGGATATTGATCGCTTCTCTTTTTCTTTGTGCTTTAAATAGCAAAGCTGTATGGCTTTCCCTGGACCCAGCAGCTCCAGTTCCCTCCCTGCACCCAGTGATCACATATCTACTGGGTTTGGAGATGAAAGCAGGGTAAGTGCTTCCTCATCTGCATATACAGCACTAGATGTTCAAAATTGTGTCTACCAAGATTGAGAGGGTAATTCTGATAATAAACCACATGTATCTTTCCTCTGTGAATTCTTGCTATGTGTGGCATCAGCTTCCCTCCCCCACAGCTTCACAATCTTGTGAAAGCTGATTAAACTGCACTTACCTTTTAGAATGTCATTGCAGGGACAAGAGAGGATAGCCAAGATGTTTATATCCAATGGGCAGTCTAGAAGTAGTTAAATAAAATATTTCTTCTTAGGTGTTTTGTTGTATGGTTTGTTTAGTGAATCACACTTATTTATAGGAATCTCGATGGGTGTTGCTAAATGACCCTTAGAAGCACAGCCGTGTAAAACGGCAGTCATCCTTTTATCCCACACATTTCTCCCCTGCTGAAGATTTTTTAATGTTTCACTAAACCATGAATTTTACAGGACGGTGAGTGCCATCACACTCTTTCTTTATACATGGATTTAAGGTGATGTTTTTTCTGGACTGAGCACCTGTACGTCCAGACATGTGAGCCTGCAGCGTTTGTAACCCCGCAGTTGGATTGGTGGATTTGGCATTGCAGCACTGCGGATTGTTTGTCTCTTTGCAAATACTTAAATGTATATGTCTGCCCTAATGTAATGATTGCTCACCAGATGATTGTTCATTTAACTGTTTGACGTTACCATTTTTTTTACCCAATATGTATGTCATATAACGGGCAGGAATTTAAAGGGAACCTGTTATGTAAAGTGACGCTACTAACCTGCAGATGTAACTGTGCCCTGGCACTGACTAACAGCCAGCTCAAATGCTGAGACTGCTGTCAGTCATTTCTGAGAGCGCAGTTATAGCCGCCGCTTTCTTTGAAACCATAGTGGCGCCGCCTCGGTGACTGGAAACCGAATGCTGCCGGAGGGAATAAACATAATTTCCTCCCGGCAGTGGGGATTTCAATACCAGTGCTGCACAATATCATAATGCTATTAACCTGCAAGTTAACGTCATATCTGTAACGTTATTTTACAAGGCAGGTTACCTTTAAAATATTTTTCAAATATTTTTTAACCCCAATCCTAATCAAACATAAAACTTTTGTAATGTAGTATGCAGAAAATGTTCCTTGATCCTGATGTCTGTCAAATTGTGTGGTTGTTCTTTCTATGATGTCACATATATTGGTCTTGTGGGATTTGTTAGGGTCCTAGAGATCAGACTCTCAGTGGTAAACAGGTATTCACCACTCCTCTGAGTATGCCTCTTCGTGAGAACCACTATGCTTGTCTGCCTCATTGCTTTTCTCATTCATGCAGGTGTAAAGACCAACATTCACATTAGACTAATGTCATCTGCACCCACCAATATCGACAGGTTCAACTGAAAGTCTAATGTGTATGAGGGCACCATCAATTGTTTGTCTTGAGGGTTAAGTATCAGGTATGTCCGATGATGGACTAATAAATTATTTTTCTATCCCAGAGATAAAGTTCACTTAAAGAGAACACAACTGAACGAGTGCTCCAATGTTTGGGAGACATGGCCAACATGACTGCCAACTGAATTATTGGCTGAAACATTGTTCGGTCAACGGCTATCAAATGTGTACAGTAGGCTGTACCAACATGTCTAAGTGATAAATAATTACCAAAAACTCTTGAGTTTAGAAACTGTCTCTGCCACCTCCTTCTGCATGCATTTTCCTGGGGTCTGTGTGGCTTACCTCCAAGTGTTTTTTTCCTACAACATTCCAAGGAATTAAGTTTAATGTCTGACTGTCCCCTTAGCATGTATGTTTGTAATTAAAATAGAATAGAGCAGGGGTGGGGAACCTCAAGCCCCAGGACCATTTACGGCCCTCGATGACCTTTTATCAGGCCGACGAGCAGATTCTCAGGGACCACATTTTTGGGCATGGTGGTGTATTTTGATTACAGCCTGCTCATTAATTTCTTCTTGCTCTGTTAGCATACACATGCAGTGTTCACTACTGAACACTGAAGGGCATGCAATGAAAGATTACTTCCTGAAACCAGTGCCAGAGTCAGGATGCACTTTGTGAGCGGAGCTTGTTTGGCCCGACGGATGGTATAAATATCCAAATGGCCCTTGGCAGAAAAAATATTCCCCACCCCTGGAATAGAGGATCTGGATTATAGGTTCCATTATGACCAGGAGTGATATATGTAACAATAATCTTTGTACATTGCTGCAAATTGTTATTATTTGGAATGGAAAGAGTTAAATGAAAATAGCAGAGCTTTAGCCGCTCACCTTCTACACCAATCAAGCCACCCGGCCTTTGACTGTGATTGGCCATTCAATCTCGGGAGACGTTATAACAAAGTGATCTCATTTACTCCAGACATAAAACACTTCTGGCAGAGATGAACTGTTCAGTTTCATAAAGCCAGTGAGCTGCACAAAAAGGACAATATTAAATCATTAATAACGTGAACTAATTATACCGGGCTGTCCTGTCACCTCCATATACTTAAATTAATAGAGAGCAAGAGCAGTATTTCTAAAGAACAGGCAAGGCTCACGTCACAAAGGCAACCCAGGACAGGAGATGGCAAACAGGAGCCGCTCTTCTTCACAACGTGATTAGCATTCATTTCTCCAGCACTACTGCTGATATTAAGATCTATTTATGATAACAATCACATTCAACCTCTCCACATTCCGCCCCCTAATTACAAGGACATGATTACTATTATTAAGTAAAGAGGTTTACTGAGGTTTCTTTCAGCCCACAGATGACAAGAGGTTATTGTGGAAGTATGGTTTGTACTTTTTTGACCAAACAAAAGAAAGAAATATGTTCAAAAAATTTAGCCCATTTCTAAAAAATATAAATGTTGTAGCACATTAATGGTCAAACAAGTCTTGATCTTTAAATCAGTAGAGTAAGCTCCCAAAATGTTTATAGACCATCATCTACTGGCTGTCTGCTGAATAGAATGTTTTTTAAACTGAGGCTATGGCAAAGAAAACATTAGAAAGGACATAGAAGGGTAGCAAAACTTTAAGTCTGTTGATCAGTGGGCTCCTGATACCCTCATTGATCCCTCAAACTAAGGGGCAGAAGCACTCAGCTTAGGGATAACCCCATAACCTCCCTATCCAACATCACTGAAGGGGGGCTTAATTGTCTCCTCTCCAAATCACACCTCACCACCTGTGCGCTCGACCCCATCCCATCCCACCTCCTCCCCAACTTCACCACCACACTTATCACATCCCTAACCCACCTCTTCAACCTATCACTAACTTCTGGCACCTTCCCCTCTGCGTTCAAACATGCCACAATCACGCCCATCCTTAAAAAGCCAACACTCGATCCAACTGCTATGTCCAGCTATCGCCCAATATCGCTGCTCCCATTCGCTTCCAAACTCCTGGAGCAGCACGTCCATGCTGAACTCTCCTCCCACTTCTCATCTAACTTGTTGTTCGACAATCTACAATCTGGTTTCCGCCCCATCACTCAACTGAGACTGCCCTGACCAAAATCACTAACGACGTACTTACTGCCAAAGCTACTGGACAATACTCTGTACTCCTCCTTCTAGACCTGTCCTCTGCTTTTGACACAGTTGACCACTGCCTCCTACTACAGATCCTCTCCTCCTTTGGCATCAAAGACCTCGCCCTATCCTGGATCTCCTCATACCTTTCCAACCGCACATTCAGCGTCTCCCACTCCCACACTACCTTCTCATCCCACCCTCTCTCTGTTGGAGTCCCCCAAGGCTCTGTTCTAGGACCCCTACTCTTCTCAATCTATACACTTGGCTTGGGACAACTCATAAAGTCCCATGGATTCCAGTACCACCTCTATGCTGATGACACTCAGATCTACCTCTCTGGCCCAGATGCCACCGCTCTGCTGTTCAGAATCCCAGAGTGCCTATCAGCCATATCCTCCTTCTTCTCCTCTCGCTTCCTCAAACTCAATGTGGACAAATCTGAACTCATCATCTTTCCTCCATCCCACAAATCTTCCTTACCTGACCTATCTATCGCAATCAATGACATCATGCTTTCCCCCGTACCCGAAGTCCGCTGCCTCGGAGTAACCTTCGACTCTGCCCTGTCCTTCAAACCACACATCCAAGCTCTTTCCACCTCCTGTCGCCTCCAGCTCAAAAATATCTCCAGAATCCATCCTTTCCTCAACCCTCAATCTACTAAAATGCTTGTGCATGCCCTCATCATCTCCCGCCTTGACTACTGCAACATCCTTTTCTGTGGCCTCCCTGCTAACACCCTTGCACCTCTCCAGTCCATCCTTAACTCTGCTGCCCGACTAATCCATCTCTCTCCTCGCTACTCCTCCGCTTCCCCCCTCTGCAAATCTCTTCACTGGCTCCCATTCCCTCAGCGTATCCAGTTCAAATTACTAGTACTGACCTACAAAGCCATCCATAACCTGTCTCCTCCATATATCTCTGAACTAATCTCCCGATATCTTCCCTCACGTAATCTCCGGTCCTCCCAAGACCTCCTTCTCTCCTCCACACTTATTCTCTCCTCATCTAATCGCCTCCAAGACTTCTCCCGAATATCCCCCATCCTCTGGAATTCTGTGCCCCAACATGTCCGACTATCAACCACAGTCGGATCCTTCAGACGGAACCTGAAAACTCATCTCTTCAGGTAACCCTACAGCCTGCACTGACCTCGCTGCATCCTCATCACTACCGAAGCTACCGCCTCACCAACACCGGAGCTCCCGCAACCCCCAACCTACTGTCTCCTTCCCCATAACCCTGTAGAATGTAAGCCTGCAAGGGCAGGGTCCTCGCCCCTCTGTATCAGTCTGTCATTGTTAGTCTGTCTGCTGTAAGTGATATCTGTAATCTGTATGTAACCCCTTCTCATGTACAGCACCATGGAATCAATGGTGCTATATAAATAAATAATAATAATAAAAAATAATAAATATTCTCAAGTGCGAGCAGCAATATAACAAACAATTGACTTTCCATTGAGCCACTCTGATGGCAGTCAATCAATTGGTAAGAGCTCCTGACCCTGGGTTTGAGAGATCGATGGAGGCCTCAGGACCTGGATAACCAGGAACAAACAACACATTTAGAGCACATATAAGGCAGCACACCTATGCTATCTGGGTAGTACAGCCATTATTTCAATGTGTATTAGAATGGCCATGCTATGCAAGTAGCATAGACACACATGGTACACTATGATGTCACATTTTGTATTTCTAATCATGGCAGAGCTGTTCCTTTACATGAATTTCCTTGGATTAAGAAAAACAAGGATACTTTATTTCAAAATCAGCAGAAAACATTTCCTTAGGTTGTGCATAGTATTTTCCTCAATGGAGCTGAGCTGCGACACTAGGCACAACGATGGACAAGCATAATGTGGGATTTGGAATGTAGGGCACTGCAGTGTTTAAAGAAAGTACCTCTGACTGCTGTGCCTTCTTATATATATTTTATGCTGTTGTGGCACCCCTGGGGTTTGGGTGCCACAGTGGTGCTGTCTTCCTCACGGGGAGGATAGTGCTATGTCTGGAGACAAGTGAGATTTCCTTTGGTAGGTTTACACACACACACACAACACCTTCCACTTCCAGGCCAGGAGGGGGAGCTCCAAGCCCTGTTTTAGGGCAGCTTACCTCAATAAAGATCCTGGTTTGGAGGTGAAGAAAGCTCAGTTTGTAGCAGAAGTCTGTGTGTGAGGACAGACAGCAGTGGAGCACAGAGGAAAGAGAGAGCTCCAGGAGGCCATGAGCTGGCCTCTGAAGAGTATCAGAGCAAGAATCCGGGTACTGGGAGCCCGAGGCTTTTGTGGATTATAGAACCCAGACCAGAACTGGAGGGCATTGTTCTACAAGGACTTTGCCCATAAATACCTGTGTCACAGCAGCATCTAGGAGCCTGAAGTCACCCAGAACAGACCCCAGTTCACACGGCCCGAGCTGCCTGCCATACAGGTACCTGTCCTAGGACAGTAGAATGATTAAAGACCTTGTTGAGATACTTAGTGGCAGCAGGGACTTAGATACAGAAAGCGCAGAGTGGTAGGCTCCCACCTGACTTACCCAGGGGAACTTGCTTGTCTCTGGACTGGCCGGACTTCTCTGCCTGCCCTGTGGTCTGGTCCCCTGGACTGTGGATGCTGAGGTCTTCAGTAAAGGTAAAGAGACTGGATCCTTGTGTCCTCATTCTTCTCTGCACCTCTCACTATACCACCATCTACACACTGGGAGCCCTGGGGATATACTTCACCTGCGGGAAGATATACTATCTAGCTGCCATAACATCACCCCAGCGGACCCCTTAAAGCAGCGTCGGTCCCCCCTGACCGAAAACCACAGGTGGCGTCACGAACATAAACTTTATCACTTTAAAGACCTTTCCCTTTTACATGGGCACCCAGGGCCACGGACCGGGTCACAGCCACCGTGACATCCCCCTGTGAACACCGGACCCGATACCGAGTACCCCTAGTCCGCGGGGCGACTCACTGTTCCTTTAAATGTACTTCCTCCATACGGCTATCACCCTCCTTCTCTCCTCCCCTGCCTGTGGATGGCCAATAGGACCAGGATCTCCTCCACCTTCCTTATATCCACCTACCTTATAAGAGAGGGTCATTTGTTTTCCCCATTTCTTCCCAGCTTTCCTTGGTCTTGGAGACCATTTGTCCCGTTCTCCCACCTTTATTTTGATTTGTGAAGTGTTTATCTGTGATGTCTTTATACGTCACAGTTGAGTTTAGTAACCACTCTGATGTGAGTACTGGCAATGTAGGTCAACTTGGAGTTTAATAGTTGGCATAGCACTTTGTGCCATTTCGTTTGGTTGCACTAACCAATAGAGCCTTCACTTTTTAAAAAAACCCCATAGTATTCAAAAGATTTATGAACTGTGACCGACCACCATCCATTAAAGAATTCTGTAATAATTTTATAGTGCGGATCTTTGTTCATTGCATGGGGTTCACACTAAGCTGCGTTATTAATGTTGAGTCTCAGGAGCCTAAAGCACATAAAGTTTTCTAATCATGGACAATTCTTTTAAAAAGTAATTTTGAGTTGTCACTTAAAGAGAACTTGTTCTCATGAAAATGCAGGTCAATCTGCAATCATCATATTATAGAAGAGGGGGAGCTTAGCAGATTGATCTATACTTTACATTTGCAAGAAAAAAAAATCAGCATAACCTGCGTTAATCATTGAAAATATTGGTCTTTCTCGGATTTTGGGTCCAGTGGGTGGTCCTATCAGTGATTGACAGCTTTCATTGTATAAGTGTGCATATGAAAATAGCTGTCAGTTACCAATAAGACCTCCCACTGGACTAAAAACCCCAGAAGGAGAAGACAATTAAATTATTAAAATACAGGTTATGCTGAATCTTTTTATACACTGCTCAAAAAATAAAGGGAACACTAAAATCCCACTTCCTAGATATCACTGAATTAAATATTCTAGTTTTAAATCTTTATTCATTACATAGTGGAATGTCTTGAGAACGATAAAACCTAAAAATGATCAATGTAAATCAAAAACTAATATCCCACGGAGGTCTCGAGATGGAATGATGCTCAAAATCAAAGTGGAAAATGAAGTTACAGGCTGATCGAACTTCAGTGGAAATGCCTCAAGACAAGGAAATGATGCTCAGTAGTCAGTAGTGTGTGTGGTCTCCACATGCCTGTATGATTTCTCTACAACACCTGGGCATGCTCCTGATGAGGCGGCAGATGGTCTCCTGAGGGATCTCCTCCCAGACCTGGACTAAAGCATATGCCAACTCCTGGACAGTCTGTGGTGCAAGTGACGTTGGTGGATGGTGCGAGACATGATGTCCCAGATGTGTTCAATCGGATTCAGGTCTGGGGAAGGGACAGGCCAGTCCATAGCTTCAATGCCTTCATCTTGCCGGAACTGCTGACAAACTCCAGCCACAAGAGGTCTGGCATTGTAGGCATTAGGAGGAACCCAGGGCCAACCGCACCAGCATATAGTCTCACAAGGGGTCTGAGGATCTCATCTCGGTACCTAATGGCAGTCAGGCTACCTCTGGCGAGCACATGGAGGGCTGTGCAACCCTTCAAAGAAGTGCCACCACACCATTACTGACCCACTGCCAAACCAGTACTGCTGAAGGATGTTGCAGGCAGAACATCGCTCTCCACGGCGTCTCCAGACTCTGTCACATCTGTCACATGTGCTCAGTGTGAACCTGCTTTCATCTGTGAAGAGCACAGGGTGCCAGTGGTGAATTTGCCAATCCTGGTGTTCTGTGGCAAATGCCAAGCATCCTGCACGGTGTTGGGCTGTGAGCACAACCCCATCTGTGGACATCGGGCACTCAGACCATCCCCATGGAGTTGGTTTCTAACCGTTTGTGCAGACATATGAACATTTGTGGCCTGCTGGAGGTCATTTTCCAGGGCTCTGGCAGTGCTCCTCCTGTTCCTCCTTGCACAAAGGCTGAGGTAGCGGTCCTGCTGCTGGGTTGTTGCCCTCCTACGGCCTCCTCCACATCTCCTGGTGTACTGGCCTGTCTCCTGGAAGCGTCTCCAGCCTCTGGACACTACGCTGACAGACACAGCAAACCTTCTTGCCACAGCTCACATTGATGTACCATCCTGGATGAGCTGCACTACCTGAGCCACTTGTGTGGGTTGTAGAGTCCGTCTCATGCTACCATAAGTATGAAAGCACAAACAACATTCAAAAGTGACCAAAACATCAGCCAGAAAGCATTAGTACTGAGATGTGGTCTGTGGTCCCCATCTGCAGAACCACTCCTTTATTGAGTGTGTCTTGATAATTGCCAATAATTTCCATCTGTTGTCTATTCCATTTGCACAACAGCATGTGAAATTGATTGTCAAACAGTGTTGCTTCCTAAGTGGACAGTTTGATTTCACAGAAGTTTTATTTACTTGCAGTTATATTCTGTTGTTTAAGTGTTCCCTTTATTTCTTTATTTTTTTGAGCAGTGTATACAGCTCTGGCAAAAATTAAAAGACTACTGCAAAATGTTCAGTTTGTCTGATCTTCCTTTTTATAGGTATATTTTTGTGTAAAATGTAAATTGTTCTTTTATTCTATAAACTACTGACAACATGTCTCCAAAGTTCCAAGCAATACATTTTTTATTTATTTTCTGAAAATGAGAAATGGTCAAAATAACAAAAAAATGCATTGCTTGCAGACCTCAAATAATGCAAAAAAAGCAAGTTCATAATCAGTTAGAAACAACAATACTAATGTTTTAACTCAGGAAGAGTTCAGAAATCAATATTTTGTGGAATAACCATGATTTTTAATCACAGCTTTCATGTGTCTTGTCATGCTTTCCACGAGTCTTTCACACTGCTTTTGGGTGACCTTATGCCACTCCTGGTACAAAAATGTAGGCAGTTCTTCTTTGTTTGATGGCTTGGCTCTTCCTCTTGATTACATTCCAGAGGTTTTCAATGGGAAGATATGGAGATTGGGCTGGCCATGACAGGGATTTGATGTGGTGGTCCTTCATCCACACCTTGATTCACCTAGCTGTGTGGCATGGTGCATTGTCCTGCTGGAAAAACCGGTCCTCAGAGTTGGGGAACATTGCCTGAGCAGAAGGAATCAACTGTCTTTCCAGGATAACCTTGCACGTAGCGTAATTCATACGTTCTTCACAAAGAACAACCTGTCCAATTCGAGCCTTGCTGAAGCAGCCCGAGATCATCTCCGATCCTCCATCAAATTTCACAGTGGGTGCAAGACACTGTGGCTTGTACACCTCTCAGGTCTCCGTCTAACCATTAGACGACCAGGTGTTGATCTGGGGATCAATTCTATTCCCAGATGTACAGGAATTCAAACGTCACTCACCAGCTGAAGTCAGAGCTTTATTAGTAGTGATGAGCGAATGTGCTGGGATAAGGTGTTATCAGAGCATGGTCGGGTGCTAATCGAGTGACTTTGATGTGCTTGAATATTATGTTCGAGTCCCTGTGGCTGCATGTCTAGCAAAGAGGCAATCCCTGCATTTGTTGTGGCTGTCGAATAGCCGCGAGATATGCAGCCGCTGGGACTAGAACATATTTTTGGAGCATGCTGAAGACACTCGGTTAGCATCAAAGCATGCTCGGATAATACCTTATCTGAACAGGTACGCTCATCACTATTTATTATCTTCTCAAAATACAGTACAGATGAGGAGGAGAGGTCCAGACAGCATAACAGGCAATGGCTGTTTTATGCATATCTGTGCTTCTTGTAGCCTAATTCACATAATGGTGTCATTTTAAGGTGCTCCACTAACTGCATAGTAACAGTAGAAACAGTAATTAAAATACACAAATGGAAAAACCTTCTGAAGAAGTTGAAAAAGTTGAAGTGAAAATATGATGTTTACCAAAACATGTTCATCTCATCTTTTACTAAGCCCTAATGATCTCATAGCGTTCGTCCTAATAATCCAACTGGGGTGATTTTGGAACAGTAGTAGTGGTCTATTGCTAACTTGAGGCGGAGAAAAGAATGTGACAATGACGGCAAAACACAGAAATTTTGCATTGCCTGCATGTGTTGTCTTAACATGTTGAATTAAAAGCAAAGACAGTAGTCCCAATGCAACAGATTTAAAATGTTCTTTAAAGAATAATCGTCCTTTTACTTTTATTTCATAAATCAATAGTGAAAGTGAAAAGAATAATTTTTTAATATATTTTATCAGAGAAATCCTTCTGGACTGATCATTCATTTACAAAATTCTCAAATCACAGGTAAAATCTGTATTCAGTGAAGACAGAATGTTACATTGCTGAGATCTGAAATGACAGTTACTACTGGTAAGAATCTATAAAGACAAGAGGATGGAGGAGGAGGTAGGATCTCTGCTTCCAGTTCCTCCCTCTTTCCTCACCCTACACGGAACATTGAAGATGTCAGTTGCTACTGGTAAGAATCTATAAGGACAAGAGGATGGAGGAGGAGGTAGGATCTCTGGTTCTAGTTCCTCCCTCTTTCCGCACCCTACACGGAACATAGAAGATGTCAGTTGCTACTGGTAACATTTTATCTCAGTTATTTAAAAATCTGTCTTCACTGAATATAGATTTTAGCCAGGAATTGAGAATTTTGAAAATGAATGATCAGTCCTGGCAGAGCTAGAACCCTATACACATGGCTGAGATCATACAGCCAGTGCCTGATATACAGTGGGGAAAATAAGTATTTGATAAACTGCTGATTTTGCAAGTTTTTCCCCCTACAAAGAATGGAGAGATCTGTAATTTTTACCATCGGTACACTTCAACTGTGAGACAGAACCTAAAAACAATTCCAGGAAATCACATTGTATGTTTTTTGCATAATTAATTTGCATTTTATTGCATGAAATAAGTTAACAGTTAAACAAATTTAAAATGAAATAATCCTTAAAAAGCCTAAAGTTTAAGATAGAAATAGAAAGGAATGTTCTCCAGTGTAGAAAGGTAAAACTTCAAATTTATTCAGTGCTTGTTTTAAAAAAAAAAAACAGTACGGATAAATGGGAGCACATGTTAAGGCTGGCGGAACGTACCGAATAAATATAAAGATAGTAATAAGGTGGGTTCACAGCCCGTGGTCCACCATGCAGAGATGGAACCTGCTGCTAGGTAATGGCGGCACTATATGGCAGTACTACGTCAGAATAAGCACGGGTTCCTTCACCCACTATGAACTGATGTGAACTCTGTTGCTTCACAGAGTCGTAGGGAAACAACAGAAACACTGTGCCCTGTTAGCAGTCACAGGGTGCAGCAGATGGACGCTAGTGGGATCCCTATAATTTACCCCCACTATGCTGGTGATTGATCTCACTCTTCGTGTCTAGATGTGCGGGATAGCACTGTCTGGTGCTAGGTAGCTTCCACCATTCGTGAGCAGTCAACAACTCAAGGGATGGGAATGATTCGGAGCTTTCATCCATCGACAGGCATACATCCACACACAACTGAGCGGCCATGCAAACCTTTTATAGCTGTAGCCTTCTGGGACCTTCCTAGGGATCCAATCAGAGATGCTACAGGATCTGAGCATGTGACTCTGACCTCTAATGAGAGGTCGTCCCGTGGGCATGCTCAGTAGAAGAAAAGCAGGACTTAGTCCCTGGAGTGTCTGCTCGCTGCTGATCAATGCTGGTTACAAAGGCTGAGCCTGGAAAGGCAGCTGTAACCAAGCGCCCAGTATCTGCTTGAGCCAGATGCTGGGATTAACATCTCTGCTGAGCAGGCTCCACTGCGGCTGGAGGAGAATGGGAGACCGCAGCGGACATGGTTTGAGATTCCCCCTGTGCAGCGGCGGGAACTCGACACCTAACAGCAAGTTACCTGTACAGGCAAATGGATCCGCACCTCTGTGTAGAAAGGATGGGGTGCTCACCAAGAAAAAAACACATGATGATAGTTCATGAAAAAGAAAAAAAGGAGGTGGCACTCAACATTCTTGTTAAAATGCTTTTATTTCATCTCTTTTAAAACACGGAGCCAGGGACAAGTGTGGGAAGCAGGATGAACAGACGACTGCCATTTCACACATTGCACTTCAACGGGTCTTGACTGAGTTGAGGAAGAAATGATGTGAAGGCCATTTATAGCTGCAAGTCCCAAACCTGATAGGTGTCAATGGAAATAACCTCCTCTCTTATCCTATAGAGTTAACGAGAACTTAATACAATTTAACCCTTCAATCAATTAAACATCAAACATACAGGTATAACACCAAAAAACTCATTTATAAAAGACAGTCATGTCCAACTTATCATTAAAACCCATCAGACCCTGCTCTTTCATGTGCATGATCCATGTAGCTTCCCTCATCAGGAGTAGTTTATGCAGATTACCACCATGTACTGATGGTTTGACCCTTTCCAATTTGGCAAAGCGCATTACCTCTGGGTTCCCTCTATGGTCTTTTCTGATATGCTGAATGAAACGTAGCGAACCTTTGCCCATGGTGATAGACTGGAAGTGCTCCCTGAACCTGATAAAAAGGAGGCGGATCGTTTTGGCAATGTAAAAGAAACTACAGGGGTAGATGATGATGTACACTGCAAAGCAGGTTCTACACAAAATGAAGTCCTGTGTCCGGTGGATCAAATTTCCTATTCATAAAGTCAGAAAGGTGAGATGATAAGGACAGAAACTACAATTGACACATTTATGGTTACCTGTTGGTTGTAATATGTCTAACCAATTTTTTTATTCTGTTTTTATCCAATTTTAAAACTAGCATGTCTTTAATATTCTTCCTTCTCCTACAAGATATAAGTGGTTTACGTGCCACTACATCTGTAATTTTGTTGTCCCTCTCTAAGATGTGCCAATTTATGTTAATGACCAATCTAATGTACCTGTCTATGGGACAATATTTGAAACTGAAAATGAATCTCTTATCTTTCTTTCTTCTGTCGGTCTGATTCTTTTTCAAAGATCTACTTGGGAAAAAAATCCTGCTCTATTGAAAGCCAAAAAAAACCTGTACATATGGGCATAAATAATTAAAGGGCAAGGGTTAAAGAAGTGGTCCGGAACTAAAATGAACTTTAATCCTAAATGCCTCTCTATCTAATGTAATAAGCTAATCTCTTTTCTAATACACTTTAATTAAAAACTTAATTCCCTCACTACTATTTCTAACTGCTTTTTTTACTACTTACTCTTTGATGAGGCTTTGTTTGCTATTCTCTCAGGGAGAAGCATCTGCCCCCTCCCTGAAATGAAGTCATCAGTGACACCCATTTCATGGGCTGTGCTTATGTACAAAGCATGTATCGGATGTCAATTCTCAGTAGATTCTTGTCACCACGCAACACACACAGTGACAGTGCGCTCGCTTGCCGACTCTGATCAGAAGTATCAAGCTGGCAAGAAAGTGCACTATCAGAAAAACTCCCAAAAAGTAGGAAGCACTCCTCTGTGCATGCCAGGCACTCCTCTTGTGAAGTGGGGTGATTTAAGTTTTTCTATGTACTATAGGCCAAGGGCAAAGTCATGCATGCATTACACAACAACAATGACATAGCTATAGAATTACTAATCAGATGATGAGTTAGGAATGCCAGTAATAATAGGAGGCTCGTAGAATATAACATGGCTGTGGACCAGGATCCAGATAATTTATTTGCTCAATTCTTGACAGGTAATTTTTAATTTTAAAAAATGTGTTTGCAATAATATCTCTTTAAATAGAGATTTACATAAAAAAAAAAGTAAAAATTTCAAGTTATGAGAAAAATAAAATGTTATTAAAATAAAATCTCTTTTAAAATTTGCAGTTTGTCCTTGCCCTTTATGGTAATTCTACAATTAATAGAGAAGTTAAGAAATGTTTTCTTTTCCTTTGGTTTAATGACCTTAAATGCCCTTAATTTTTTCCTTTTTTTTGTATAAGCCATAATCATAGATTTTTCAGATTTACAGCTAAAATCATTATTTAAAACGTTCCTTTTTAAATGTCACTAGCACTACCCAAAATAAAACTAATAAAGTATATAAAAGAAAATTGCAGAGGTTACTTGTACAAATGTGCTTCAAGGTTCTCCGGCTCATTCAGAACTGTGTTGTCAACTTGTCAAAAATCTTTTTGTCCTTTTTTTGACAAAACGTTACTGACAATGTAGCATTTTACTGACATTTTGCTTCGCTTTGTTAAAACTGTCCAGATCTGACAGAGGAAGCAGCAACTAAAGAGGAACAGACATTTCTAAAATAGTAATTACAACTGTACAAATTCTCACAGATTGAGATTGAGAGATGTTTTCACTAAAGTTAGTTTTCCACCGCTAACAATTTGTAAAACTGTCCTGTAACTTTTTTGTATCCTATACTGTGTGCCTGCTGCCCATACTCCTTCAATAGCTATCAACTGAATGCTTGGTCAAATAACTGTTATCCTACCAACTACCCCATATACATGCATGCTCAGTCGGCCATGACTGAATGTAATTGCAATGGGAAGAGGGGAGTAAGGCACTGTCAGACATCTCCAAAAGTGGCTAATCTTCAGTGAGAACTAATTGGGGATTGAAATTTAATATTCTGAAACGTTTTTTTACCTTTATACCGTCTGTGGGGAGAAAATAGATGGTATGCTGGTTCTACTAAAATTAATGAGTTTTGCTATCTTTTGCATCTATAGGCAACTTAATGAGGCTGTCTGTTGAAAACAATATATCACCTATCCACAGGATAGGTTTAACTCATTGATCAGTGGGAGTTCAATCACTGGGACCCACATATGAGACATTTTTATTCCAGTTAGAATGGAGCACCACTGCTCCATGTAACACCAGTGTCCATTAATGACTCTGCTTCTCCCAAATTACCGCCCATGCCATCATTCTGTGCCTTCTGTGTCCCAGGGTCTGTCTCAGGATCTGATGTACGCTATTTGGCAGAGTGCTCAGGGCACACACACTTCCTGTCTCTTAGAGAGACTGAGCGCACACTCCTAATGTGTCTCCAGCCAATAGCTGGGAGGCACTTAATACTTAAGGCATCTCCACCTGTTGGGAGCCTGAGCAACAATTATAGTCTGCAAGCTACTAGTTAGTGATTAGTTCCCAGTATCACTGCAGGTTAATCTGTACCAGCACCAATTCTTTTTTCCTGTTCACATCCTCTCTGTGTGGAACCTGAACCCAAAACCACTTCAGCGGTACCTGAATCCGAAACCACTCTGGCAGTACCTGAACCTAAAACCCCTCTGGCAGTACTTCAATCCGAAGCTGCTCTGGTGGTGCCTGAACTTGAAACCACACCTGCTTTATCAGAATCCTGAAACCGCTCCGATGGTATTTGTGCCTCAAACCCCCTGCCAGTTCTTGTTCTAGAGTCTGTCCTGTCTGAACAATGGTCTATGTCAGTACCATCTGTATCCGGTCCTGCCTTGGACACCAAGTCCATTTCTACTGTTCTTACCCGTGGAGTCTGCTGCTGCAGTACCAGGATTTGTCCTGGAGTAGCACCTGGCATCTAATTGGGCCCAAGTCTAAGCCCACCGTAAGGGGTTCTAGTGAAAACTCAGGTGGTCACTTAGGTATGCCCCTCCAGGATCTGGTGCAGTGGGTCCACTATGCAAAAGCATGACACTTTATTCATTCTCTATCAGACTGACCAGTTCTGCAATCGGCTATTCTAGAAGCTGATTGAGAATAAATGGATCTTTATTTAGGCATCCAACTTGCCTCTTCATTTTGTACCCCGTGTAAAAAAATTCCACTTTGCCAATCAGTGTGGATTGCAACAATGTGCGGTTTTCAGCAGACAGGAAATCTGTAGCAGTATTTCACACCCCAAATTATTTACACATGCATGTAGCTCTTTCAAAGACAAGTCCAACATTTGAATTGATAGGCAAATAATTATGGTAGATCTGAAGCCTCTGTCACTCCAGCTCTATTCCTCCACCCAGCAAAGTCTCCTCCTACCTAATTGTGAGCTCACACACAGCACACAGCATACAGGCTGACAGTCATGCAGGAGCATGTGGAGCTGTGTGAGTAATAGAGCTGGAGTGACAGAGGCTTCCAAAATACAGGCTTTTTTTACGTATCAATTAAAACGCTGATTTCTTAGTAACGTTGGAACAAAAGATATTGCTAAACATGTATTTGACAGAGTTAGATGCCGATTAGTGTTGAGCATTCCGATACCGCAAGTATCGGGTATCGGCCGATACTTGCGGGTATCGGAATTCCGATACCAAGATCCGATACTTTTGTGGTATCGGGTATCGGTATCGAAACAACATTAATGTGTAAAAGAAAGAATTAAAATAAAAAATATTGCTATACTCACCTCTCCGACGCAGCCTGGACCTCACCGAGGGAACCGGCAGCGTTCTTTGCTTAAAATGCGCGCGTTTACTTCCTTCCGTGACGTCACGGCTTATGATTGGTCGCGTGCCGCCCATGTGGCCGCGACGCGACCAATCACAGCAAGCCGTGACGTAATTTTCAGGTCCTGAATGCCTAATTCTAAATTCAGGATTTTAAAATTACGTTCCGGCTTGTGATTGGTCACGGTCACATGGGCGACGCGACCAATCACAAGCCGTGACGTCACGGGAGGCAGGAAACGCGCGCATTTTAAAATTACGTCACGGCTTGTGATTGGTTGCGTGCCGCCCATGTGACCGCGACGCGACCAATCACAGCAAGCCGTGACATAATTTCAGGTCCTGAATGCCTAATTCTGCATTCAGGACCTGAAAATTACGTCACGGCTTGCTGTGATTGGTCGCGTCGCGGTCACATGGGCGGCACGCAACCAATCACAAGCCGTGACGTAATTTTAAAATGCGCGCGTTTCCTGCCTCCCGTGACGTCACGGCTTGTGATTGGTCGCGTCGCCCATGTGACCGCGACGCGACCAATCACAAGCCGGAACGTAATTTTAAAATCCTGAATACCTAGAATTAGGCATTCAGGACCTGAAAATTACGTCACGGCTTGCTTTGATTGGTCGCATCGCGGCCACATGGGCGGCACGTGACCAATCACAAGCCGTGACGTCACGGAAGGAAGTAAACGCGCGCATTTTAAGCAAAGAACGCTGCCGGTTCCCTCGGTGAGGTCCAGGCTGCGTCGGAGAGGTGAGTATAGCAATATTTTTTATTTTAATTCTTTCTTTTACACATTAATATGGATCCCAGGGCCTGAAGGAGAGTTTCCTCTCCTTCAGACCCTGGGAACCATCAGGGATACCGTCTGATACTTGAGTCCCATTGACTTGTATTGGTATCGGGTATCGGTATCGGATTAGATCCGATACTTTGCCGGTATCGGCCGATACTTTCCGATACCGATACTTTCAAGTATCGGACGGTATCGCTCAACACTAATGCCGATATAATTAGTTTGGGGGTAAAATCCTGCTTACAGATTCCCCTCAATGCAATTCTATGGACCCTAATACAAAAGATGAGCTATAACTATCGTAATCATGGTGCCATTAGGCTTTTGTAAAGTTCAGATGAAATGTGACAATTAGGGTTGAGCGAAACGGGTCGATCATTTTCAAAAGTCGCCGACTTTTGGCTAAGTCGGCGTCTCATGAAACCCGATCCGACCCCTGTGCTTGTCGGCCATGCGGTACGCGACTTTCGCGCCAAAGTCGCGTTTCAATGACGCGAAAAGCGCCATTTCTCAGCCAATGAAGGTGAACGCAGAGTGTGGGCAGCGTGATGACATAGATCCTGGTCCCCACCATCTTAGAGAAGGGCATTGCAGTGATTGGCTTGCTGTCTGCGGCGTCACAGGGGCTATAAAGGGGCGTTCTCGCCGACCGCCATCTTACTGCTGCTGATCTGAGCTTAGGGACAGGTTGCTGCCGCTTCGTCAGAAGCAGGGAGAGCGTTAGGCAGGGTCCACTAACCACCAAACCGCTTGTGCTGCAGCGATTTCCACTGTCCAACACCACCTTCGGTGTGCAGGGACTGTGGAAGCTATTTTTTTTTTTTTCCCCTCAGCGCTGTAGCTCATTGGGCTGCCCTAGAAGGCTCCGTGATAGCTGTATTGCTGTGTGTACGCCACTGTGGAAACCAACTGCTTTTTTCAAAGCACATATCCTCTTGTTCCTTCCTTTCTGCACAGCTATCTTTTTTGTTTGTCCACACTTTTTATTTAATTTGTGCATCAGTCCACTCCTATTGCTGCCTGCCATACCTGGCTTACATTACTGCAGGGAGATAGTAATTGTAGGACAGTCCCTGTTTTTTTTTTTTTTTTTCTGTGGGAGATTAAGATTGGCATTTCTGCTACAGTGCCATCCCTGTGTGTGCCATCTCTCACTGAGTGGGCCATAGAAAGCCTATTTATTTTTTCCGTGATTTGTGTTCTAAATTCTACCTCAACACAAAAACACTACATCAATCAGTGGGAGAAAAATATTGGCCTCAGTCAGGGCTTGTGTGCCACTGCTGTGTGTGCTATCTCTCATTCAGTGGGCTATAGCAAGCCTATTTTTTTTTTTTTTTTTTTTTTAATATTATTTGGTTTCTAAAGTCTCCCTGAAAAAAAAAAAAAACCCTAAAAAAACAGTGGGAGAGTAATATTGCCCTTTCAGCTTGTGTGCCAGTCTTGACTCCTGGGTGTGCCACCTCTCTCCCTCTCATTCAGTGGGCCATAGAAAGCCTATTTATTTTTTTTTTTTAAATATTATTGGGTTTCTAAAGTCTCCCTTAAAAAACAAAAAATACATAAAAAAACAGTGGGAGAGTAATATTGCCCTTTCAGCTTGTGTGCCAGTCTTGACTCCTGGGTGTGCCACCTCTCTCCCTCTCATTCAGTGGGCCATAGAAAGCCTATTTATTTTTTTTTTTAAATATTATTGGGTTTCTACAGTCTCCCTTAAAAAACAAAAAATACATAAAAAAACAGTGGGAGAGTAATATTGCCCTTTCAGCTTGTGTGCCAGTCTTGACTCCTGGGTGTGCCACCTCTCTCCCTCTCATTCAGTGGGCCATAGAAAGCCTATTTATTTTTTTTTTTAAATATTATTGGGTTTCTAAAGTCTCCCTTAAAAAACAAAAAATACATAAAAAAACAGTGGGAGAGTAATATTGCCCTTTCAGCTTGTGTGCCAGTCTTGACTCCTGGGTGTGCCACCTCTCTCCCTCTCATTCAGTGGGCCATAGAAAGCCTATTTATTTATTTTTTTAAATATTATTGGGTTTCTACAGTCTCCCTTAAAAAACAAAAAATACATAAAAAAAACAGTGGGAGAGTAATATTGCCCTTTCAGCTTGTGTGCCAGTCTTGACTCCTGGGTGTGCCACCTCTCTCCCTCTCATTCAGTGGGCCATAGAAAGCCTATTTTTTTTTTTTTTTAAATATTATTGGGTTTCTAAAGTCTCCCTTAAAAAACAAAAAATACATAAAAAAACAGTGGGAGAGTAATATTGCCCTTTCAGCTTGTGTGCCAGTCTTGACTCCTGGGTGTGCTACCTCTCTCCCTCTCATTCAGTGGGCCATAGAAAGCCTATTTATTTATTTTTTTAAATATTATTGGGTTTCTACAGTCTCCCTTAAAAAACAAAAAATACATAAAAAAACAGTGGGAGAGTAATATTGCCCTTTCAGCTTGTGTGCCAGTCTTGACTCCTGGGTGTGCCACCTCTCTCCCTCTCATTCAGTGGGCCATAGAAAGCCTATTTATTTTTTTTTTTAAATATTATCGGGTTTCTAAAGTCTCCCTTAAAAAACAAAAAATACATAAAAAAACAGTGGGAGAGTAATATTGCCCTTTCAGCTTGTGTGCCAGTCTTGACTCCTGGGTGTGCCACCTCTCTCCCTCTCATTCAGTGGGCCATAGAAAGCCTATTTATTTATTTTTTTAAATATTATTGGGTTTCTACAGTCTCCCTTAAAAAACAAAAAATACATAAAAAAACAGTGGGAGAGTAATATTGCCCTTTCAGCTTGTGTGCCAGTCTTGACTCCTGGGTGTGCCACCTCTCTCCCTCTCATTCAGTGGGCCATAGAAAGCCTATTTATTTTTTTTTAAAATATTATTGGGTTTCTAAAGTCTCCCTTAAAAAACAAAAAATACATAAAAAAACAGTGGGAGAGTAATATTGCCCTTTCAGCTTGTGTGCCAGTCTTGACTCCTGGGTGTGCCACCTCTCTCCCTCTCATTCAGTGGGCCATAGAAAGCCTATTTATTTTTTTTTTTAAATATTATTGGGTTTCTACAGTCTCCCTTAAAAAACAAAAAATACATAAAAAAACAGTGGGAGAGTAATATTGCCCTTTCAGCTTGTGTGCCAGTCTTGACTCCTGGGTGTGCCACCTCTCTCCCTCTCATTCAGTGGGCCATAGAAAGCCTATTTATTTTTTTTTTTAAATATTATTGGGTTTCTAAAGTCTCCCTTAAAAAACAAAAAATACATAAAAAAACAGTGGGAGAGTAATATTGCCCTTTCAGCTTGTGTGCCAGTCTTGACTCCTGGGTGTGCCACCTCTCTCCCTCTCATTCAGTGGGCCATAGAAAGCCTATTTATTTTTTTTTTTAAATATTATTGGGTTTCTAAAGTCTCCCTTAAAAAACAAAAAATACATAAAAAAACAGTGGGAGAGTAATATTGCCCTTTCAGCTTGTGTGCCAGTCTTGACTCCTGGGTGTGCCACCTCTCTCCCTCTCATTCAGTGGGCCATAGAAAGCCTATTTATTTATTTTTTTAAATATTATTGGGTTTCTAAAGTCTCCCTTAAAAAACAAAAAATACATAAAAAAACAGTGGGAGAGTAATATTGCCCTTTCAGCTTGTGTGCCAGTCTTGACTCCTGGGTGTGCCACCTCTCTCCCTCTCATTCAGTGGGCCATAGAAAGCCTATTTATTTTTTTAAAAAATATTATTGGGTTTCTACAGTCTCCCTTAAAAAACAAAAAATACATAAAAAAAACAGTGGGAGAGTAATATTGCCCTTTCAGCTTGTGTGCCAGTCTTGACTCCTGGGTGTGCCACCTCTCTCCCTCTCATTCAGTGGGCCATAGAAAGCCTATTTATTTATTTTTTTTAAATATTATTGGGTTTCTAAAGTCTCCCTTAAAAAACAAAAAATACATAAAAAAACAGTGGGAGAGTAATATTGCCCTTTCAGCTTGTGTGCCAGTCTTGACTCCTGGGTGTGCCACCTCTCTCCCTCTCATTCAGTGGGCCATAGAAAGCCTATTTATTTATTTTTTTAAATATTATTGGGTTTCTAAAGTCTCCCTTAAAAAACAAAAAATACATAAAAAAACAGTGGGAGAGTAATATTGCCCTTTCAGCTTGTGTGCCAGTCTTGACTCCTGGGTGTGCCACCTCTCTCCCTCTCATTCAGTGGGCCATAGAAAGCCTATTTATTTTTTTTTTAAATATTATTGGGTTTCTAAAGTCTCCCTTAAAAAACAAAAAATACATAAAAAAACAGTGGGAGAGTAATATTGCCCTTTCAGCTTGTGTGCCAGTCTTGACTCCTGGGTGTGCCACCTCTCTCCCTCTCATTCAGTGGGCCATAGAAAGCATTTTTTTTTTTTTCCTTGATTTGTGTTCTAAAATCTACCTCAACACAAAAACACTACATCAATCAGTGGGAGAAAAATATTGGCCTCAGTCAGGGCTTGTGTGCCACTGCTGTGTGTGCTATCTCTCATTCAGTGGGCTATAGAAAACCTATTTATTTATTTATTTTTTTTCTTATTATTTGGTTTCTAAAGTCTCCCTGAAAAAAAAAAAAAAAACATAAAAAAACAGTGGGAGAGTAATATTGCCCTTTCAGCTTGTGTGCCAGTCTTGACTCCTGGGTGTGCCACCTCTCTCTCTCATTCAGTGGGCTATAGAAAGCCTATTTTTTGTTTTTTTTTTTTTTTATATTATTTGGTTTCTAAAGTCTCCCTGAAATAAAAAAAAAACTTAAAAAAACAGTGGGAGAGTAATATTGCCCTTTCAGCTTGTGCGCCAGTCTTGACTCCTGGGTGTGCCACCTTTCTCTCTCTAATTGTGGGCCATAGAAAGCCTTTTTTTTTTTTTTTTTTTTTATATTATTTGGTTTCTAAAGTCTCCCTGAGAAAAAAAAAAAAATAAATTAGGTGGGAGATTAATATTGACATTAGTGCTTGAGTGACAGTCCTGCGTGTGTGTCATCTCTGTGATTTTGTGCCACAGAAAACAGAGTGTGTAACATTGTGCCTGATTTTCCTTGTGGTCTCACCAACCTGTTAAGGGATATTGAAATCATACTGAAGTTATAGCTCACCGTGTAAGTTGTTTGACAGCAACAAATAAAGTTACTTTGGTTAAGATTTTAAAACAATGAGGAAGTCTGGTGCAAGAGGTCGTCGTGGGCGTTCATTGTCAGCTGGTAATGATGGTAGTGGTAGTGGAGCATCAGGTGGTCGTGGGGATAAAAATATTCCACCTAAGTCTGGAGCTGTGGAGCCAGTTTCGTCGTCAGGCTACACAAGGCCTCGAACGCTCTCTTTTCTGGGAGTAGGAAAACCGCTTTTAAAGGCGGAGCAGCAACAGCAAGTTTTGGCTTACATTGCAGACTCAGCCTCTAGCTCTTTTGCCTCCTCTTCCGAAACTGGTAAATGTAAAAGCAGCGCGTCGCTTGTGGATGTTCACGGTCAGGGACAAGTCGCTTCCTTGTCCTCCTCAGCAAAAACTACAACAAGAGAGAAGGATGCAGCAGGCGACACAACGGGTCACTCCATGGAGCTCTTTACACATACCGTCCCTGGCTTAGTAAGTGAAACATTTAACAGGCCATGCCCATTACAAGTATATTCTGACATGGAGTGCACTGATGCACAGCCACAGCCAGAGTACTATGCTGCTCCTTTGACTCAGACCACCACATTGCCCTCTCAGGGTACAGATCCACAATCAGACCCTGATGAGACTATGTTGCCCCGCCACGAACGCTATACCACCGACCGACACAGTGACACAGACGAAGTTGCACACGAGCTCGAAGAGGAGGTAATAGATGACCCAGTTATTGACCCCGATTGGCAGCCATTGGGGGAACAGGGTGCAGGCGGCAGTAGTTCAGAAGCGGAGGTGGAGGAGGGGCCGCAGCAGGCATCAACATCGCAACAGGTTCCATCTGCCGGGCCCGTATCTGGCCCAAAACGCGTGTCAAAGCCAAAACCTGTTGGAGCACAGCGTTGCCATCCGGTTAAAGCTCAGTCTGCAATCCCTGAAAAGGGATCCGAGTCTAGGAAGAGTGCAGTCTGGCATTTTTTTAAACAACATCCAACTGATCAGCGCAAAGTCATCTGTCAAAAATGTTCAACTAGCTTAAGCAGAGGTCAGAATCTGAAAAGTCTAAATACTAGTTGCATGCATAGACACTTAACCACCATGCATTTTCAAGCCTGGACTAACTACCAAACGTCCCTCAAGGTTGTAGCACCCTCGGCCAATGAAGCTAGTCAGCAACGCAACATCCCTTCCGTCACTGTAAGGCCACCATTTTCCGCACCACCGGCAGTATCTGTGCAGGTTTCTTTGCCAGCCAAAAGCAGTCAGGGTCAGGGAATCACCAGTTTTGTAGGAGGAAATATTGCATCTAGGGCACCGGCGGAAACAATACCGTCTCCAACCGTCTCTCAGTCTGCCATGTACACCGGCACACCCGAAAGTTCCACGATCTCCAGCTCTCCAGTCCAGCTCACCCTACATGAGACTCTGGTTAGAAAAAGGAAGTACTTATCCTCGCATCCGCGTACACAGTGTTTTAACGCCCACATAGCTAGACTAATCTCGTTAGAGATGATGCCCTACCGGTTAGTTGAAAGCGAAGCTTTCAAAGCCCTGATGGAGTACGCTGAACCACGATACGAGCTACCCAGTCGACACTTTTTTTCCAGAAAAGCCATCCCAGCCCTGCACCAGCATGTTAAACAGCGCATCGTCCATGCACTCAGGCAATCTGTGAGTACAAAGGTGCACCTGACTACAGATGCATGGACCAGTAGGCATGGCCAGGGACGTTATGTGTCCATCACGGCACACTGGGTGAATGTGGTGGATGCAGGGTCCACAGGCGACATCAATTTAGGGACAGTTGTGCCTAGCCCACGGTCTAGGAAACAGTTGGCTGTAGGCGTTCGCACCCCCTCCTCCTCCTCCTCCTCGTCCTCCTGCAGAAGCTACAGCTCTTCCACAGAACGCAGTCTGCCAACCACTCCATCGGCAGATGACACTGTTGCACACCAGTTGTCCCATTATGGGCCAGCTACTGCCAAGCGTCAGCAGGCTGTATTGGCTATGAAGTGCTTGGGCGACAACAGACACACCGCGGAAGTTCTGTCCGAGTTCTTGCAACAAGAAACACAGTCGTGGCTGGGCACAGTAGATCTTGAGGCAGGCAAGGTAGTGAGTGATAACGGAAGGAATTTCATGGCTGCCATCTCCCTTTCCCAACTGAAACACATTCCTTGCCTGGCTCACACCTTAAACCTGGTGGTGCAGTGCTTATTGAAAACTTATCCTGGGTTCTCCGACCTGCTCCTCAAAGTGCGTGCACTTTGCTCACATATCCGACGTTCGCCTGTACACGCCAGCCGTATGCAGACCTATCAGCGGTCTTTGAACCTTCCCCAGCATCGCCTAATCATAGACGTTGCAACAAGGTGGAACTCAACACTGCACATGCTTCAGAGACTGTGCGAACAGAGGCGTGCTGTTATTTATTTGTGGGAGGATACACGGGCAGGCAGTAGGATGGCAGACATGGAGTTGTCAGGTGTGCAGTGGTCTAAGATACAAGACGTGTCAAGTCCTTCAGTGTTTTGAGGAATGCACACGGCTGGTTAATGCAGACAACGCCGTAATAAGCATGAGCATCCCCCTAATGCGTCTGCTGATGCAAAGTTTGACACACATAAAGGAGCAGGCGTCTGCACCAGAGGAAGAGGAAAGCCTTGATGACAGTCAGCCATTGTCTGGTCAGGGCAGTGTACAGGACGAGGTAGCGGGCGAAGAGGAGGTGGAGGACGAGGAGGATGATGGGGATGAGTATATTTTTAATGCCGAACCTTTCCCGGGGGCACAGGAAATTGGTTGCGTGTCACGGCCGGGTTCTGGTTTTTTGAGGGACACAAGTGACGTAGATTTGCCTGCAACTGCCCCTCAACCAATCACAACCGGAGATTTGACAACTGGAACTTTGGCCCACATGGCGGATTATGCCTTACGTATCCTAAAAAGGGACACACGCATTACGAAAATGATGAACGATGACGATTACTGGTTGGCCTGCCTCCTTGATCCACGCTATAAAGGCAAATTGCAAAATATTATGCCACATGAGAACTTGGAACTAATATTAGCAACCAAACAATCAACTCTTGTTGACCGTTTGCTTCAGGCATTCCCAGCACACAGCGCACGTGATCGTTCTCACACGAGCTCCAGGGGGCAGCAGACTAGGAGTGTTAGGGGTGCACACATCAGAAGTGGCGTTGGACAGAGGGGTTTTCTGACCAGGTTGTGGAGTGATTTTGCTATGACCGCAGACAGGACAGGTACTGCTGCATCAATTGAAAGTGACAGGAGACAACATTTGTCCAGTATGGTTACTAACTATTTTTCATCCCTTATCGATGTTCTCCCTCAACCGTCATTCCCATTTGATTACTGGGCCTCCAAATTAGACACCTGGCCAGAATTGGCAGAATATGCATTGCAGGAGCTTGCTTGCCCGGCAGCAAGTGTCCTATCAGAAAGAGTATTCAGTGCTGCAGGTTCAATATTAACCGAAAAAAGGACTCGTCTGGCTACCCAAAATGTTGACGATCTAACATTCATTAAAATTAACCACAACTGGATTTCGAAATCTTTTGCCCCACCTTGCCCGGCCGACACCTAGCTTTCCTATGAAAGGCTCTTGCCTGTGAATTACTTTTCTAATGTCTAATTTGCTGCAGCTGATTGTACAGCATACGACATGTTTACACCTCCCTAAATGGCCAAACTCCCCACACGGGGCCGTGGTATCGCGACTTGGCGCAAGCACCCGTGAGACTGCTGTTTGTCTGAAGAGGTGGGTGTGCTCGCTTTTGGTTGACGGCATTGCTACTGGGTCCCTCATAGTACAATGTAGTGTCTCTGGCGGTGGTGGTGCACACCCAACGTCAGACACACCGTTGTAACATGAGGGGCCCTGGGGCGGTCCCGCCGGCCTCTAGAGAGTTCCCCCCTACCCCAGCTCAAAATGTGCTCTACCACATGCAAAATTATGTCGCACAGCTCCACCAATCTTTAGTCTATTCGCTGACATCATTCAATGTCTGGCACTGACAATACAAATTTGTAGACATCTACGATGCAACTTAAAGTAGTCTGTGTCTGTGTCCTATATTGGCACCATTAAATAGTTACTGCCAAATTACTATGTCAGAAACTCAGCAGATGAGCCCACCCCTGTACCTAAGTATGCCACCTTTTTTTTTGTTTTGGTTGTTTTGCGAGACATTAACATCTATTTATATTTTGGGAGTACTGGGACAGA
This sequence comes from Ranitomeya variabilis, assembly GCF_051348905.1. Taxonomy (NCBI): domain Eukaryota; kingdom Metazoa; phylum Chordata; class Amphibia; order Anura; family Dendrobatidae; genus Ranitomeya; species Ranitomeya variabilis. The sequence continues at coordinate 92,261,106 of NC_135236.1, forward strand.
CACTCCTTGCACTACTCCTCCACTCACCACCAAGCTGCCCGTGTATCCATGTAACCGCTGTAAAACTGCCATGAGCCTATTGTTTGTTATTTTAGGCCTTTGAAGCCTGTCTGCGGTCCCTCCTTCCACTAGTCCTCCACTGACCAGACCACTGCTGCCCGTGTACCCCTGGAACCAATTATAAAGTGCCTACAGCCAGCCCATTTTCTTATGTTAGGCCTTTGAAGCCTGTCTGCGGTCCCTCCTTCCACTAGTCCTCCACTGGCCAGACCACTGCTGCCCGTGTACCCCTGGAACCAATTATAAAGTGCCTACAGCCAGCCCATTTTCTTATGTTAGGCCTTTGAAGCCTGTCTGCGGTCCCTACTTTAAATACTCCTCCACTGACCACCAAGCTGCCTGCCCGTGTATCCATGTAACCGCTGTAAAACTGCCATGAGCCTATTGTTTGTTATTTTAGGCCTTTGAAGCCTGTCTGCGGTCCCTCCTTCCACTAGTCCTCCACTGACCAGACCACTGCTGCCCGTGTACCCCTGGAACCAATTATAAAGTGCCTACAGCCAGCCCATTTTTTTATGTTAGGCCTTTGAAGCCTGTCTGCGGTCCCTCCTTCCACTAGTCCTCCACTGGCCAGACCACTGCTGCCCGTGTACCCCTGGAACCAATTATAAAGTGCCTACAGCCAGCCCATTTTCTTATGTTAGGCCTTTGAAGCCTGTCTGCGGTCCCTACTTTAAATACTCCTCCACTGACCACCAAGCTGCCTGCCCGTGTATCCATGTAACCGCTGTAAAACTGCCATGAGCCTATTGTTTGTTATGTTAGGCCTTTGATAGCCTGTCTGCGGTCCCTACTTTAAATACTCCTCCACTCACCACCAAGCTGCCTGCCCGTCTATCCATGTAACCGCTGTAAAACTGCAATGAGCCTATTGTTTGTTATTTTAGGCCTTTGATAGCCTGTCTGCGGCCCCTACTTGCAATACTCCTCCACTGACCACAATGCTGCCTGGAGTGCCTGCCTGTGTATCCATGTAACCGATGTAAAACTGCCATGACTGCCTACTGTTTGTTATTTTAGGCCTTTGATAGCCTGTCTGCAGCCCCTACTTGCAATACTCCTCCACTGACCACAATGCAGCCTGGAGTGCCTGCCTGTGTATCCATGTAACCGATGTAAAACTGCCATGACTGCCTACTGTTTGTTATTTTAGGCCTTTGATAGCCTGTCTGCGGCCCCTACTTGCAATACTCCTCCACTGACCACAATGCTGCCTGGAGTGCCTGCCCGTCTATCCATGTAACCGCTGTAAAACTGCAATGAGCCTATTGTTTGTTATTTTAGGCCTTTGATAGCCTGTCTGCGGCCCCTACTTGCAATACTCCTCCACTGACCACAATGCTGCCTGGAGTGCCTGCCTGTGTATCCATGTAACCGATGTAAAACTGCCATGACTGCCTACTGTTTGTTATTTTAGGCCTTTGATAGCCTGTCTGCAGCCCCTACTTGCAATACTCCTCCACTGACCACACCAATGCTGCCCGTGTACCCCTGGAACCTATTTAAAAGTTCATAGAGCCTAGTTATATATTTTATTTACTATTAATAAGGCCATGATGGACTACGCTGTACCACGCTACAAGCTAACCAGTCGACACTTCTTTTGCGAGAAAAGCCATCCCAACCCTCCACCAGCATGTAGAAGACCGCATTGTCCATGCACTCTGGCAATCTGTGAGTACAAAGGTGCACCTGACAACAGACGCATGGACCTGTAGGCATGGCCACGGAAGATTACGTGTCCATTACGGCGCAATGGGTTAATGTGGTGGATGCATGGTCCACAGGGGACAGCCTACTAAGTCTGTCTGCAGTCCCTAATTCAAATTGCCCTCCACTGTCTAAATCGGAGCTTCCACCTTCTGGCTTTCGGCCTATAGTATCAGAAATTAAACTGCATTTGGCCTTCAACTTTGGTTAGGGCCTACTAACGGCTTCTGCCCCTCCCTGGTGTTGCCCTCAACTAAATAAAGCTGAGCTTCAACCTTCCGGCTCTCATTAAGTGGTTTTAAAAAAAAAAAATGGTGGTTAGGGCCTACTAACGGCTTCTGCCCCTCCCTGGTGTTGCCCTCAACTAAATAAAGCTGAGCTTCAACCTTCTGCTCCAAATTACCATTTTAAAAAATGCAATAGGCTTTTCCGGCCTACTAAAGGTGTCTGCCCCTCCCTGGTGTTGTCCTCAACTGAACAAAGCTGAGCTTCCACATTCTGGCTTTCGCCCTATACTATCAGATATTAAACTGCATTTGGCCTACTAGTGTGGTTAGGCCCTTGAAACAGTGTCTGCTGCTCTTGGGTTTGCTACTCCACTGAACAAAGCAATGCCGCCTGTTTAGTCCTGTTACCAATTTTGAACTGCATGTAGCCTACTTTATTCTTTGGCCCTATATCTGTTTCCTCCTCATCCTGCCCATTGCCCAGCCACTGCTAAATGAGTCTGCTGGTACATTGACCTAGACCACTACATTCCCCTTGTACTCTACACAGCCAGAATCTGACCCTGCTGAAAGTAAGGTTCCCCTTCCCGCATGTTATACCAGCTTACACAGGGACAAAGAGGAAGGTGCAGATGAAAGTGCAGGTTCCTTCATCAGGTGGGGGGGCATACTCGTTGGCGACGTCACTGGCACAGGGCCCCTCAGAGTACGCAAAAGTGTCGCTGCTGGTGGGAGGCGCCCCCGCCATGCAAACACACCGCCGTACTTTGAGGGGCCCTGTGCCAGTGGCAATGCGAACGAGTGGGCCCCCCCCTGCTTGCTCAGGATCACAGCACTTGCAACTTTTAAATACTTACCTTTCCCTGCAACACCGCCGTGACGTAGTCCGCATTTCCTGGGCCCACGAAAAACTTGAGCCAGCCCTACTCCCCCCACAACTTTCCCCCAATTCCCTATGCCCAACTATTATTATACAGTTAATTAAGATTGGCAAGATTCAGAAACAAGAATGGATGTTTTTGGCATTAAAATGGGCACTGTAGGTGTTTTCCTGGCCTCCACTCACTGCCGACTATGCTTCCCCATTGACTTGCATTGGGTTTCGTGTTTCGGTCGATCCCCGACTTTTAGCGATAATCGGCCGACTGCACTCGACTCGACTCTGGACAAAATCGGGTTTCCCAAAACCCTACTCGATCTTAAAAAAATGAAAGTCGCTCAACCCTAGTGACAATGCATTGTGTATTGTATAGAGTAATACATTCATGCAGCCTGTATAAAAAATCCTGGCACTTCTTAAAGTCTACAATTCAGTAAGTATGCATAAGATTAAGTTAAATGCTCATGACTGATTCCTTGAAAATTGATGTCTGTTTCATTGTCAATCCTTTGGGGGACATGTGCTTCAGATTCAGTGCTCTGGAAGCATCTGTGACTGTTCCTTTGCGTAACATCTGAAAGTGTCACTGATAGGGGCATTTGTGACTGGCAGTTCAACCTTCCCTTTTCTTCTTCTTAGGATCAAAATAAAATAAAATAGTAATTTCTCTAAAAGACCATCTCTTTGAACTGACTAACCCCATAGTGAAAGTTCATACAGATTTTTTTCACATATATCTTTTTGTCGTAAAAATCTGAGAAACGGTTCTTAGTGCCCTTTTTGAAGCAGTTGGGGGATTTTTTTTCTTCTTCCAGATTGAGTAATTTTTAAGGAAAAAATACCCCGAAATGTTGACATGACCCCATACTATGTTAACTATAGGTATGTTTTCCCAGTGAAATCAATAAACAAGCTTCTTTAAAAAGTAGGCGCTTTGTGTAGGCTTTAGGTCAGTTTTACACATTCTTTGAGTTGGTCCATACATTGCGTTTTGTACTCAGACTTTGAAATAAGAAATCTGCTTCAAATCCATATGAAAAAACTCCATTCTTATTCAGTCCGAATTTACTGTGTCAGATTTTTCGCACCATTATATACCGTATTATGAATACTAGCCACCTCCTTTGTGAAACCGTCCCAAGAACACTTCTTTTCAGTGTAATTTCAGGTGAGTCACATTGAGGATTTACAATGCTTATTTTCAATACTTTTTTGGATATAATATCATTGTTTCAGAAGATTCAGCAGAACAAAGCGCAAATAAAGTAATTGTTCCCCAGAAACTTAGGTGCAGTAACATGCATGATCTTATAGCTTACAGCCAGGGCCATATTTGGTGCTTATGCAGCTTTAGGCACTTCAAGTGGTCAACCCCCTACTTATAAATCAAACTAAGGGCATATGCACACAACTTCTATATCTGCTTTGTAACACACCTGAAGAAGGGTTAAATAAGCTCTTGAAAAAATATGCAAATGCCCTATAGTGTAAAAATGACTTGGTGTGCGCAGATTCCAACTTTTGAGCTTGTTTTGTAACTAACAAATTAAAGCTGCACTCTGAAACGCTATGGTATGTAAACATTGAATATATGAAATGCGAATTGCATTATTGCCATAGAAAATAAGTTAAAAAATGAAGGTACTTAGCACATAAATTGGCCAATTCATGTGAGCCCAATGGCAACTACAAGACATACCCCTTTGTTGAGACCCTGAACTAGCATGATACCTGTCTCGGGGTAAAAACTTCTTTTTTTTTTTTTGGAAGTGATGGTCAGTCTTTTGATATGTTTTGTGCTTCTTTTAACTTATTCTCTTATTCTGGATTTCAAAGTCATCATGAAGTTAAAATAAGTAACCTGACTTTTTTTTCAGGTGACTTCCACATTGAAGCCACTTATTATTATTGTTATTATTATTTATTATTATGGCACCATCCATTCCATGGCACTTTACATGTGAAGAGGGGTATACATAATAAAAAATGAGTACAATAATCATGAACATTACAAGTGACCAACTGGTAGAGGATGAGAGAAGACCATGCCCACAAGGGCTCCAAGTCTACAAGGGAAAGTTTAGGGTACAATAGGTGAGAGGAGATCTAGTCATACAGCAGTATGGTGGAACAAGGGTTACTCCAGATTGTAGGCTTACTTATTAGAAGTAGGTCTTCAGGTTCCCTTTGAAGGTTTCCTTGGATATTTAATATAATTTAAATAAAAAAACGATAGCCAACAGTTAACAGGAGACATGACTATTAAGAAGTAAAAAGTTGCTTCAGGACAAATAAGACACCGGTGTGTCCTGAAGCATATTCCGCTTGACAAACCAGCATGGTTTGTAAACATCTAAAAGACATAACCTAAAGGTTCCCATAACCTTTAGATACTAGTTAAGGCCCCCATATGTTGTGAACTCTGTTTTCAGGCTCCCTCTTGTGGTCTGGTGGTATGGATCTATCTTGGATTCTCGCGTTTCTAGACGGAGGCTCCAGTATTTGGTCAAGTGGAAGGGCTATGGTCAGGAGGATAATTCTTGGGTTGTCGCTTCTGATGTTCATGCGGCCGATTTGGTTCGTGCCTTCCATGTGGCTCATCCTGATCGCCCTGGGGGTTTTCATGAGGGTTCGGTGACCCCTCCTTAAGGGGGGGGTACTGTTGTGAACTCTGTTTTCAGGCTCCCTCTTGTGGTCACTGGTGGTATTGTGTGACTTTTGCTTTGGGCTCTCCCTGGTGGCTTTGTTTGTTATCCTGCTGGTCTCTGGCTATCAGCTGGTTCATTATCCTCTGGGAGGTTCCTATATAGCTTTGTTTTGCTTTCACTTGTTGCCGGCTGTCGATGTAATCAGTGCTACTCAGATTCCTTCTGACTACCTTGCTCCCAGTCCATCCAGGACAAGCTAAGTTTTGTTTGCTCATTTTTTGATCAGCAGTGTTTATCATGTTTTCTTGTCCAGCTTGCTAAAATGTGATTCCCTCGGTTGCTGGATGCTCTAGTGGACTGAGTTTCTCCCCACACACCATTAGTTGGTGCGTGGGTTCTTGAAATCTCAGGATGGATATTTTGTAAGGGTTTTTTATTGATCGCATAGACCCCTGCTCTATTTTCTGCTGCTTTCTAGTACTAGTGGGCCTCTTTTGCTGAATCTGATTTCATCCCTACGTATGTGCCTTCTTCTTACTTCACAGTTAATATTTGTTGGGGGCTTCTATATCTTTGGGGATTATTTCTCTGGAGGCAAGCGAGGTCTTTCTTTCTCTTTAGGGGTAGCTAGTTCCTCAGGCTGGCTCGAGACGTCTAGGAATTTTTTAGGCACGTTCACCGGCTACCTCTATTTGTGTTGGATAGGTTCAGATTTGCGATCAGTCCAGTTACCATCTCCCTAGAGCTTGTCCTTAGTTTATTCACTTGCTGGTCTATTCGTGATCCTCAGCCACTAAGGATCATAACAGTACAGCCAGCCTATAAAGTGTAATTGCATGGCAGAAGCAGGAGAAAAGAAGCCTTGAGAAATTTTTTTTTTTTTTTTGTTGCCGTGTGTCTAGCTGCTGTGGCTGGCTTCTCTCCTCCTCTTAATCTTGGTGTGGCTCTGAGTTCAGCTGCTGATATGGATGTCCAGAGCTTGGCTTCCAGTCTGGATAATCTTGCTGCTAGGGTTCAAAGTATTCAGGATTTTGTTGTTCACAGTCCTATGTCAGAGCCTAGGATACCTATTCCGGAGTTGTTTTCTGGAGATAGATCTAGGTTCCTGAATTTTAGGAACAATTGTAAGTTGTTTCTTTCTTTGAAACCTTGTTCCTCTAGTGATGCCGTTCAGCAAGTTAAGATTATCATTTCCTTTTTGCGTGGTGACCCCCAAGATTGGGCCTTCGCATTGGTGCCAGGGGATCCTGCATTGCTTAGTGTGGATGCGTTTTTTCTAGCCCTTCGATTGCTCTATGAGGAACCTAATCTTGAGAACCAGGCTGAAAAAACGTTATTGGCCCTCTCGCAGGGGCAAGATGAAGCAGAGGTGTACTGCCAGAAATTTCGGAAATGGTCGGTGCTTACTCAGTGGAATGAGTGTGCCCTGGCTGCAAATTTCAGAGAAGGTCTTTCTGAAGCAATTAAGAATGTCATGGTGGGGTTCCCTACGCCTGCAGGTCTGAATGAGTCAATGACTCTGGCCATTCAGATTGATCGGCGTTTGCGGGAGCGCAAACCTGTGCACCATTTGGCGGTGTCTTCTGAACAGACACCTGAATTTATGCAATGTGACAGAATTCTGACCAGAAGTGAACGGCAAAATTATAGACGGCAAAATGGGTTGTGCTTTTACTGTGGTGACTCAGCTCATGTTATCTCAGCATGCTCTAAGCGCAAAAAAAAGGTTGATAAATCTGTCACCATTGGTACTTTACAGCCTAAGTTTATTTTGTCTGTTACCCTGATTTGTTCCCTGTCATCTTACCCGGTTAATGCTTTTGTAGATTCAGGTGCCACCCTGAGTCTGATGGATTGGTCATTTGCCAGGCGCTGTGGTTTTGATTTGGAGCCTTTAAAATTCCCTATTCCACTAAGGGGAATTGATTCTACACCATTGGCTACGAATAGACCTCAGTACTGGACACAAGTGACCATGTGCATGACTCCTGTTCATCAGGAGGTGATTCGCTTTCTTGTACTGCATAATTTGCATGATGTCATCGTGTTGGGTCTTTCATGGTTGCGGACTCATAATCCAGTCCTGGATTGGAAAGCTATGTCGGTGTCAAGTTGGGGTTGTCAGGGAATTCATAGTGACGCTCCTGTGGTGTCAATTGCTTCGTCCACTCCTTCGGAAGTTCCTACGTTTTTGTCAGACTACCAGGATGTATTTGAGGAGCCCAAACTCAATTCTCTACCTCCTCATAGGGACTGTGATTGTGCTATAGATTTGATTCCTGGTATTAAGTTTCCTAAGGGACGACTTTTCAATTTATCTGTGCCAGAGCATGCTGTCATGCGGAGTTATATAAAGGAGTCTTTAGAGAAGGGACATATTCGCCCGTCCTCATCCCCTCTTGGTGCAGGATTCTTTTTTGTGGCTAAAAAGGATGGTTCCCTGAGACCCTGTATTGATTATCGCCTCTTGAATAAAATCACGGTCAAATTTCAGTATCCTTTGCCATTGTTAACTGATTTGTTTGCTGGCAATAGGGGGTCTAGTTGGTTCACCAAGATAGATCTTCGTGGTGCGTATAACCTTGTGCGTATAAAACAGGGTGATGAATGGAAAACTGCATTTAATACGCCTGAAGGCCATTTTGAGTACTTGGTGATGCCTTTTGGACTTTCTAATGCTCCTTCAGTCTTTCAGTCCTTTATGCATGACGTCTTCCGTGAATATCTGGATAAGTTTATGATTGTGTATCTGGATGATATTCTGTTTTTTTCGGATGATTGGGAGTCTCATGTTAAGCAGGTTAGGATGGTCTTTCAGGTCCTGCGTGACAATGCTTTATTTGTGAAGGGCTCAAAATGTCTTTTTGGAGTCCAGAAGATTTCTTTTTTGGGTTTCATTTTTTCTCCTTCTACTATTGAGATGGACCCAGTCAAGGTTCTGGCTATTCATGACTGGACGCAGCCTACATCTGTTAAGAGTCTTCAGAAGTTCTTGGGTTTTGCTAATTTTTACCGTCGCTTCATAGCTAATTTTTCTGGCGTTGTTAAGCCTTTGACGGATTTGACCAAGAAGGGTTCTGATGTGACTAATTGGTCTTCTGCGGCTGTGGAGGCCTTTCGGGAGCTGAAGCGTCGGTTTTCTTCGGCTCCGGTCTTATGTCAGCCAGATGTCTCACTTCCCTTCCGTGTGGAGGTTGATGCTTCCGAGATTGGAGCGGGGGCTGTTTTGTCGCAGAGAAGCCCCGATGGCTCTGTGATGAAGCCATGTGCTTTCTTTTCAAGAAAGTTTTCGCCTGCCGAGCGGAATTATGATGTCGGTAATCGGGAGCTGTTGGCTATGAAGTGGGCATTTGAGGAGTGGCAACATTGGCTCGAGGGAGCTAAACATCGTGTGGTGGTCTTGACTGATCACAAGAATTTAATTTATCTCGAGTCGGCCAAGCGGCTGAATCCCAGACAGGCTCGTTGGTCGTTGTTTTTCTCTCGTTTTGATTTCGTGGTCTCGTACCTGCCGGGTTCGAAGAATGTGAAGGCTGATGCTCTTTCTAGGAGTTTTGTGCCTGACTCTCCTGGAGATTCAGAGCCGGCTGGTATCCTTAGAGAAGGGGTGATTTTGTCTGCCATCTCCCCAGATTTGCGACGTGTGCTGCAAGAGTTTCAGGCGGATAGACCTGACCGCTGTCCACCGGAGAGACTGTTTGTCCCGGATAGATGGACCAACAGAGTCATCTCCGAGGTTCATTCTTCGGTGTTGGCGGGCCATCCTGGGATATTTGGTACCAGAGACTTGGTGGCCAGGTCTTTTTGGTGGCCTTCCTTGTCGCGGGATGTGCGTTCCTTTGTGCAGTCTTGTGGAATTTGTGCTCGGGCGAAGCCTTGCTGTTCTCGTGCCAGTGGTTTGCTGTTACCTTTGCCTGTCCCGAAGAGGCCTTGGACGCACATTTCCATGGATTTTATTTCAGATCTCCCTGTCTCTCAGAGAATGTCTGTCATCTGGGTGGTGTGTGATCGTTTTTCTAAGATGGTCCATTTGGTGCCCTTGCCTAAGTTGCCTTCCTCCTCCGAGTTGGTTCCACTGTTTTTTCAAAATGTGGTTCATTTGCACGGGATTCCTGAAAACATTGTTTCTGACAGAGGATCCCAGTTTGTGTCTAGATTTTGGCGGACCTTTTGTGCTAAGTTGGGCATTGAATTGTCTTTTTCGTCGGCCTTCCATCCTCAGACAAATGGCCAAACCGAGCGAACTAATCAGACCTTGGAGACTTATTTAAGATGTTTTGTTTCTGCTGACCAGGATGACTGGGTTACTTTTTTGCCGTTGGCCGAGTTTGCCCTTAATAATCGGGCTAGTTCTGCTACTTTGGTTTCTCCTTTTTTTTGTAATTCGGGGTTTCATCCTCGTTTTTCTTCGGGTCAGGTGGAGCCTTCTGATTGTCCTGGAGTGGATGTTGTGGTGGATAGGTTGCATCAGATTTGGAATCATGTGGTGGACAATTTGAAGTTGTCACAAGAGAAGGCTCAGCTCTTTGCCAACCGCCGTCGCTGTGTGGGTCCCCGACTTCGCGTTGGGGACTTGGTGTGGTTGTCTTCTCGCTTCGTTCCTATGAAGGTCTTCTCTCCTAAGTTCAAGCCTCGGTTTATCGGTCCTTATAAGATTCTGGAAGTCCTTGGCCCTGTGTCATTCCGTCTGGACCTCCCAGCATCATTTGCTATTCATAATGTGTTCCATCGCTCGTTGTTGCGGAGGTATGTGGTACCTGTGGTTCCTCCGGTTGAGCCTCCTACCCCGGTGCTGGTTGAGGGAGAATTGGAATACGTGGTGGAGAAGATCTTGGATTCTCGTGTTTCTAGACGGAGGCTCCAGTATTTGGTCAAGTGGAAGGGCTATGGTCAGGAGGATAATTCTTGGGTTGTCGCTTCTGATGTCCATGCGGCCGATTTGGTTCGTGCCTTCCATGTGGCTCATCCTGATCGCCCTGGGGGTTTTCATGAGGGTTCGGTGACCCCTCCTTAAGGGGGGGGTACTGTTGTGAACTCTGTTTTCAGGCTCCCTCTTGTGGTCACTGGTGGTATTGTGTGACTTTTGCTTTGGGCTCTCCCTGGTGGCTTTGTTTGTTATCCTGCTGGTCTCTAGCTATCAGCTGGTTCATTATCCTCTGGGAGGTTCCTATATAGCTTTGTTTTGCTTTCACTTGTTGCCGGCTGTCGATGTAATCAGTGCTACTCAGATTCCTTCTGACTACCTTGCTCCCAGTCCATCCAGGACAAGCTAAGTTTTGTTTGCTCATTTTTTGATCAGCAGTGTTTATCATGTTTTCTTGTCCAGCTTGCTAAAATGTGATTCCCTCGCTTGCTGGATGCTCTAGTGGACTGAGTTTCTCCCCACACACCATTAGTTGGTGCGTGGGTTCTTGAAATCTCAGGATGGATATTTTGTAAGGGTTTTTTATTGATCGCATAGACCCCTGCTCTATTTTCTGCTTTCTAGTACTAGTGGGCCTCTTTTGCTGAATCTGATTTCATCCCTACGTATGTGCCTTCTTCTTACTTCACAGTTAATATTTGTTGGGGGCTTCTATATCTTTGGGGATTATTTCTCTGGAGGCAAGCGAGGTCTTTCTTTCTCTTTAGGGGTAGCTAGTTCCTCAGGCTGGCTCGAGACGTCTAGGAATTTTTTAGGCACGTTCACCGGCTACCTCTATTTGTGTTGGATAGGTTCAGATTTGCGATCAGTCCAGTTACCATCCCCCTAGAGCTTGCCCTTAGTTTATTCACTTGCTGGTCTATTCGTGATCCTCAGCCACTAAGGATCATAACACCCATACATATGAGATGAAAGTTGGCTGAAACTAGATGTAATATGCTGCTGCAGTGCAGTATAGTGCAACCTCCATCAGGGGGTGCTGGTGAGGGAAGAGAGGTTGTACACACAGCATAGTACACTGAATAGCAGCACAGGTGCCACAGGTAACGAAAGAGTAGTTAGACAAGCCAAGTTCATACACAGAGAGGTCATCACAGTACACGGGGCAGTCAGAAGAATAGTCAGGGACAAGCAAGAAGTCAGAGCCTACGGGGAACGGGGTAACCAAAACGTGAGACGTAAGACGAAGTCGGGGTACAAACCAGAGTCGAAGCCAATCGGGGAGCGTGGTATCAGAAACCGAAAACCAGGGGTAAAGTCCAGAGATCAGATCGAGTCATACACGGGTACAGGCAGTCAGAGGCACAAGGGTCACTAATACAGGTGAGGGGCTCAAGCCTGGAAGCAAGAACTATCACTAACACTGGTCAGCAGGCTGTGATGGACGGAAATAGCCCAGTTAGCTCCAGAACGAGGCTGAGGAGATTAACCCATGCATGACCAGTCTCAAGAGAGGAAAGAAGAATGTAAACTCCGGACTGGACCATGACACCAGAGATGTCAACAGATTTAGACTATAATCTAATGTGTATGGGTGCACCTGACTGATGATTGTCAGACTGATTTGTTCAGACTGGCCTACCGTCTCAACGCATTAACCTTACTATCCCTGTGTTGCCCATTCAAAAAACTTAAACCATAATCAGGTTCCTCGCATCATGTTTTCATATGCTGTATGCAGTTAATAGCCCTCTGTGTCTGTACTGTTACATATTTAGGCTGATAATCAGTTCATGCAGCATTACATGAACACCCGATTCTTACACTATGGCTGGTCCAAACAGCGAACGCAATTGTTACTATCCACCTCTCGTGTCTCCCCTTTTCCTCATAGTTTGTAAGCTTGCAAGCAGGGCCCTCACTCCTCTTGGTATCTGTTTTGATCTGTGTTTATTGTA